>NC_080785.1:77465772-77824522 GCF_028018385.1 Neofelis nebulosa
AAAGTAAAGTTTAAGAGAGTGATTTAAGATAAGCAGATGACAGATTTAAGAAGAACAAACACTGGAAGTCAACCTTGGAGAGGTGAGAGTTTAAATCCCAGGCATGAATGAAATCCTCAAGGAAAAAGAACTGAAAAGAACTTATCACTAAGGAGTGAATGGAAAAAGAGTTCACGAAAGATGCTGAGATCCTTTCAGAGAATAAGGGAAACCAAGCAAGTGCAGTGTCATGGAATCCAGGAATAGAACATTTTGGGAAAGGTCACGTGTTGAGTAGAGACCAATCAGAGAAGAGAATGAGAAAAGGTGATGTGATTGGTAACTAGGAGTCACTGGTGACCTCTGGTGGGGCTGGGATAGGACAGCTGTGGGTGCAGAAATCAGATCAGAAATGATTTAAAAGGTATTGGGAGACCGTGGTATTGGACACCACGGTCAAAGGGAAGGAGAGGGGTAGGCCGATGACTTGAGAGCAGGAGAGAATCATGTGAGGTCTCTGAAACTGTTGAGAGCCACTCATATCTGTAGACAAAAGATGTCTGTATTGGCCATATGATTTTTTAACATACCAGCATTCATATAAATCCTAAAGAAGGTACCCAAGTTACTGAGTGAATTCAGAGAGAACCTAACATATCTAGACAATAAAATACTTGTCAAATGAAACTACCAATGAAGGAATGATGATATCAATGCATTGCTTAAAAGCAAAGTCCCTAAAGGAATTTTAATTCTGGATCAATCAGTATGGTTTCTGCACAAAACAGAGTATCAAGGAATACAATAGAACATGAAATATTTAAGGAAGCAAAACTAAAATGGCCAATCACCGTACTGTCCTCAGCAGCAACATCACACCCACCACCAACCTAGGAAACTGTCATCTTTCCTCTACCTCCAACATTCTTGTAGGACTGCATCACCAGCAATTCTACTATTCGATTCTTGCTTCAAGCAAAACTGTCTTTTTCATTCCCACTGCGATACTTAAAGAATGTTTGCTGGCTTGAATTATGCCAATTAGAACAGACTTGAAAAGACCAGCTCGGTGCTTGAGACAGAAAATGTAGGGTGCCTGAGTGGCTCAGTCAGTTAAGCGTCCGACTTCCACTCAGGTCATGATCTCACGGTCTGTGAGTTCGAGCCCCGCATCGGACTCTGCTGACAGCTCAGAGCCCGGAGCCTGCTTCGGATTCTGTGTGTCTCTCTCTGCCCCTCCCCTGCTTGCACTCTGTCTCTATCAAAAAATGAATAAACGGTTAAAAAAATTAAGAAAATGTAAGAACCACAAGTGCTCTCTGCCGAGGGCTTTTATTCCATTGAAAGAAAATATAGTATATAGTATGTAGGGGCATCAGCAATGGTATCAGAAAGAACTGGCCTCAAATCCCACCTCTCTTCTGCCTATATAAGCAACCGTGGAAAACTTATTTAATTTCAATAAGCCCTAGTTCCCTTATCTACAAAATAAGGCTAATAGGGTTAATGATAATCCCTTTTTGACAGGACTTTTGTGAGGACTATATGAGGCAATGAGTGTACAGTGTTTAAGCACCGATCCTCACACATTTTAAACTCTACCACTCTTACTTCTTACTTTTCCCCTTTTGTCCTGACAATAGTACTGTGACATATCCTGACACATCACTTCTGTGAACCATCTCATCATGTTTTCTTCTACCGCTCTCTTTGCCGCCACCCCTCCTCTTCTTCCTCCTCCTCTTCTTCTTCCTTTTCCTCCTCTTCATGCTCATGCTCCTTCATTCTTTCTCCCCTGCCCCTGCCTCCCATTTTTCAAAAGACATGAGTATCATAAGGTTTGGTTAAAGGAATAAAAGGAAATGTATTTGTTTGCTCAGGCTACCTACCATCACAAAAACCACAGACTGAATGGCTTTGATCAGAAATCCATTTTCCCACAGTTCTGGAGGCTAGAAGTTCAAGAACAAGATAGTTTCTCCTGAGGCCATCTTCTCACTAGGACCTCACAGCAATGTGGCCTTCCTTCTCTGCAGGCATCCCACGCCTCTCTCCTCTCTTATAAGGACATCAAGCGTATTAAATTACAGCCCCCTCCAATGACCTCTTCTAATCTTCATTACCTCTCTAAAGACCTATTTCTTTTTTCTTTTAATGTTTTATTTATTTTTGAGACAGAGTGCAAGCAGGGGAGGGGCAGAGAGAGAGGGAGGCACAGAGTCCTAAGCAGGCTCCAGGCTCCAAGCCGTCAGCAGAGAGCCCGAAGCAGGGCTTGAACTCACAAACCATGCTCGAACTCACAAACCTCAAGCTCATGACCTGAGCCGAGGTCAGACGCTCAACCGACTGGGCCACCCAGGCACCTCTAAAGACCCTACTTCTAAATACACTCACATTCTGAGTGCTGGGAGTTAGGGCTTCAGTATGTGAACCTCAGTGGGATACACATTTCAGTCCATTACAGGGGAAAAAATAATATTTTCCCTTCTTTGTGCCTATATATTACTTAAACTAACTTAGGTAGGAAGAATGCCACTTTTATATTTTTTGAAGTTTATTTATTTTTGAGAGAAAGTTAGAGCAGGAGAGGGGGGAGAGAGAGAGAGAATCTCAAGCAAACTGTGAGATCATGACCTGAGCCAAAATCAAGAGTCAGACACTGAACAGAATGAGCCACCCAGGCACCCCAAGCATGCCACTTTAAAAAAATAATGCTGAATATTGTTAAATAGATCATTTGTTTCCTTTTGGTCAATGTCATTGTTTATAATATAAAATACATATATAAAGAGATTGGATATAATTTCTTTATTGTAAAGAAGTATCCATTTTATATAGCATGTTTTAATTTAGCTTAGTATTTACTTGGAAAAAAGTATAATGGCATTAGTACATTTAGAACTATATCAGAGATATTGAGATGAATTCCTAAGAACATTGAACAAATAGATGGTTGCATTTCAATTATACTTTGTTGATCAGTGAAAAGAAAATGCCAGTGTAAATACATTGCTTAAATATAAAACATCAAAAAGGATTTTTTTTTTTATGTACAACAACTGGCAAAGTGTAAACACAGAATGTTGATGTTTTTCATGTTTCTCTTAAAATGCTGAATCAAGTTCAATGCCAGAGGCAGGGTGCCAGGCTACTGGCTTTGACAAGCTCAGCTGAAGTAAAGCTGCCTTCCAAATGGGAAGGGCAAGGAGCCCAGAAAAATACCTCATCCCTGAAACTCATGAACACTTGAAGCACTGGACTTTTTCTTTAGATACATCAGCTTTGTAGCATACCTAGGGAAATGATTTTAAATATGAATATGCTTCTTATAAATGAATAAGTGAATCTTATAAATGTGCTCTGTATTTATTCAACACTAGGCATTCAGTAGGGAGTATCTTCTAACCTGAAATGGAAAAAAAAAATCTTTAATCCAACCTTTAAACTTTTCCATCATTTAATCAAAATTAAGTTTTTAATACATAGTTTTCTTTAAACTATAGCTTGACTCTATTTAGTATTGTATTTTGAAGAACACCTAAAAACTAATTCTGGAATATCGAAAGAAATCACAAAATATGTAGCTCTTGATGGCTGCTTATTAATGTCAGAAGAGAATTTCTCACACAACCACAACAAGAACAACAAAACAAAGGAGAGAAAATTTGGCGAAAGCAAATTTTAAAAAGCAAGTGTAAAGATGATGTTTTTGACGGTAAATTTTTTTTAATTGAATGTCCACCAAGAATCTTTTTTAAAAAGTAGAAAGGTCTTAATTTGATCAATTTCCCATGTAAGCAAAATCATTCTACATTTAAGTGAAAAAATTTAAGAATAACATTAAATGGCATAAGATAAAATTCAGCTGGGAATTAAAAGTTTGCTGCAATAAAAACTACTCCTGTTAATTTAACTGTACAAAGTTAGGAAATTCCACTAGGGTACACATGCCTAAATAATAATTGAATATTGAGAGCTCAATTAGCAAAACAGATCAATTATTTAGAAGAGTCATCCCCTCACGACTGCATTATCTCATCTCTCCAATTCCTTTCACTAAAGCACTGAAGCTTTTCAAAGTAATTGGACTCTCCAAATGAGTAACAGGAGAAGCCAGTGTTACTGACAGGTAGTAATCAGCCAAAATGGGATTTCCAGGCAAAAAGTTTATCAGCCTCGATCACATCCTCGATGGAGGCATATAGTCTTCAGATTGTTTCACTGATCCAGCTTTCGGGCCAGTAAAAAATGATAAAGGAAAACAGAGTGGGAGGGAAAGAGAGGATCAGAAGGAAGAGGAGAGGAAAACGTCAGCTCAGATACCCAGAATGAAATGACATGTTGAAAGTGACTAAGTCATCCACAGACCTTGATGTGTACATCATCCAGGCTTGCTATGGTTGACACATAGAAATGGCAGAGGGTACCCATTTGCATGTTGCCAAAGGCAACATTGAGCCTCCTGGAAGCAATCTTTAATCAGCAATTATGCTCAGGAATGTAAAGAAGATGGTATGTTAAAGCAACCTAGCTAATAGCATGCACTCACTCAATGATTTATAATAGACCAGTAACAAACAACGCCAATTCAATTTATTTAACTGTCTGTGCGTCTCCTCAGGGAAGGGAAGACTTACAAATTTTGGTAGGCTGATAAATGATTTGTACTTATTTGGAAGCCTGTGTTAGGCTGTGCATCGTTTCCCCAGCTATTCCAATTAGAAGCACCCTAAGCAAGTGGAATGCCTAAAATGTTCTTCACATCTTTCACATATGAATTCAGGCTAGCTTGAAATTTGGCAAGGTTGGTAAAGACGATTGGACCATATGGGAATTGCTCTAGCAGTGACCCTGATATTCTAAATTTAACAAATTTACAGTTCCAAATAAATTTTCTGAATATTTATTCACATTCACACACACACACACACACACACACACATGCACACACTTATATTAGACATTTAAATAAACACAGTTTAGGGGCACCTGGGTGGCTGAGTCAGTTAAGCGTCTGACTTCAGTTCAGGTCATGATATGGTTTGTGGATTTGGGCCCCACATCGGGCTCTGTGCTGACAACTCAAAGCCTGGAGCCTGCTTTGGATTCTGTATCTCCCTCTCTCTCTCTGCCATTACCCCACTCATGTTCTCTCTCTCTCTCTCAAAAACAAATATTTTTAATATATTAAAGAAACACAGTTTATTCATTCAACAAGTATCTATTAAACATCTCCTAGGTGTCAGAGGAAGTACTAGTTGCTAGGAATAAATTAATTAAACATGATTCTTGTCTTCAGAGAAGGTGAAAGAGAAAGGGAAATATCATATATTGAGCATCTGTCATTCCACCCAATGTATATAATCACAGCACTGTTGTGAAGTTGGTACTACTTTCCTCATTTTACTGATAAACTAAGATTCAAGGAAACTGCTTATTTATTATTAATTACCCAGTAAAGAACAAAATCAGTGTTTCAACCAAGATTTGTTGAACTGCAAATTCCAAACTCTCTCCACCAAACTGCCAATAGTCCAAGCAGAGAAGATAGGAAAGTAAACACTAATAATAAAAAGTTTATGGGATAATGGAAATATGTATAATATAAAGTAATGGCAAAATAAGGGAGTAAATCCTACTTGGGGTAAAGGAAAAGGATCAAGGTCTGCTAGATCTTTTCCAAAGAGACATTATTAGAACTCTGTCTTTAAAAACAGATAGTAGGGGGCGCCTGGGTGGCTCAGTCGGTTGAGCATCCGACTTCAGCTCAGGTCATGATCTCACAACTTGTGAGTTCAAGCCCCGTGTTGGGCTCTGTGTAGATGGCTCAAAGCCTGGAGCCTGCTTCGGATTCTGTGTCTCCTTCTCTCTCTGCCCCTCCCCATCTCAAGCTCTGTCTCTCTCTCAAAAATAAATTAATATTAAAAAAAAATAAAACAGACAGAAGTTCTCTGTCACTATTGGGGCACACAGTGCCATGCTCCTATTAAATCTTTGCAATCCCCAAAATACACCACATTCTTCACCCTATTTTCTCATGGTCCATACTGTGTCCTTTACAAGAAATCTCATCTTTGTCTACCTGGTGAATTCCTGCAGTGAAATCGAATAGACTTACAGAAGGGAAAATTTATGTAAAAATTGCCCAATGATTTATTCATTTAGCAGATATTTATGAGTACCTACTTATATACTGAACGTTAAAGACAAGAACCAACAAATCCTGACCCGTTGAAAATCTAGTCAAGGATATAGAAAATTAAAATGATTACTATAATAAAATACTTGCTATATTAAACAGAAGCACAAGAGATGTGACAGAACAGTGGAGGCCACCAAAGGAGTTTTCCCATAGAAGAACACCCTGGTCTGCATCTTAAAGACCAAGTAGTTGTTGATATGCAGAGAAAAAGAGAATTAAAACAAACAAACAAAACACCTAACTTCTTGGTGTGTTTTGTATTGTTGAAAAATATCATTCAAGTCTTGGCAGCACTGATTGAATTCTTAATTATGTAATGAACAAAAGAGCTGATTAAATGCATGAGACCAGCAAAATGACATACAAAAACAGTTCCACAGTATAATTCATGTCTTCCCTATTCACCAGGGAGAAACCTGACAATGATGTGTTTATTGGAAGAAAGATAATTCTGAACCTAAGACTCCATCACACTCAATTTACTAGCAACATCGATTTTCTGATATAATCTGCAAATAAAGGGAAATGTAGTTGATTGGCATCAGAGAGGAGAAATAATCATGACTCCATTGACAAATGGAATGATAACCCTATTCTGACCTGAAAGACATGTCTATGTGAAGAACTTTTCTAGAACAGGTTAGCCCAACAAGAGGACATTTATTCCATATTCTGTGTTTTTCTCTTCCTCTCCCTCTCCCTCTCCTTCTCTCTCTCTCTCTCTCTCTCTCTCTCTCTCTCTCTCCTCTCTCTCTTTAATGCATATTATATAGCATGCATTTTATATATACCTGTGTGTAAACATATAACACACACACACACACACACACACACACACACACACACCCCTACCTTTCCTTCTTCATATTCACTGAATCACTGCAGTTAATAGTGACTGGTGTTGAACTATCTCAAGCCAGGAACCAAGTTGGCAGTATCAGTGATTTCCTCACTTTCCAATGTTCCCAACTACAGCATTCACCTTGCAGCTAAAAGGTCCTCTTTAGTATGAAGTGTATGTGGTTTCTTTTTTATTCAAAAATATTTAGTTGAAAAAACACTGAAAACCTACCACAGGCATGACATGTATATAGGCTTACTGTATACCCAGTTTTATAAGATTAGTATCTTGCCCTTACTGTATTCCCAATTACACACACAACACACACACACACACACACACACACACAATTCTGCTTTCTTGCATGAAAATATCTTTTCAAGAATATATTGATAAGAAGCTTAAGAATCTATTCTGTCCTTAAGCTAAATGACAAGCCAACAATTTGACAATGGAGTATTATAAAAATCTGGTCCTTTGATTGTGTTTGCTGCATATGTTGTTTTTTTTTAATCCGATACTAAATAATAAGAAACACTGGAGAGGGACTACCTTCTTCTACAACTTTTACTTGTCTTTATCATTTTAATCCACACAACCACACTAACTAGGTAAGCATTGCTATTATCCCCATTTTACAAACAAGGACCTGAGCTACAGAGAGGTTAAGCGACTTGCCAAAAGTCACAGAGCGTTCAAAAAGGAAAAACACATCTTCAGAAAAAAAAAACTGGCCCTGATGCTCATTGCCTTTCCCAAGTGAACTAAGTTCACTGAAGGTAAGTAAGGGTTAAAAAGGAAAATGACAGAAAGACAGTTTGTATCCTAACAACAACAATTTCCTTTGGATTTCTCTTATCACAACCTAATGTTAAGCACCTTCACTTTCAACATGCTCAGTCTCAAATAGCTTAGGGCTCTTACACCTGAATTCTAAGAAGAAGCCTGTAATTCACACACTTTTTCAGTGAAACATAGCCTAGCTTTCAAGCTTTTCACCTTCAGGTTTAGATTTTCAATTATGATGATATTCCATTTTTTTAGGCTTTTTTTTATTATCAACAAACACTAGACTATTTTTCTGATCAAGCACTTTTCTAAATAAGTGTGCAAATTATTTACAAAAACACCAGTGTGTTATAAGGACTATGGTAACACCACTTCAATTCTATCATAAATATCTTCATCAAGTAATGAATCTGTATTCAGATCTATGCTAACAAAGTAAGGTATAATTATAAATCAATTAGTAAAATTCAAAAAAGGGAAGGGAGTGAATAGCATATAAGTGCTGGAACGGTCTTCAAGAAATACTTAAACAAAAAAAATGCACATTCTGCTTAAGATAGCTGGATAATTCCTTCAAATCTTTGTTTTCTTTGCTGGTGTAGACCTGCCCCATATCTCTAAGATCACTTTATATTATTTTTTCATGAAACATCCATGATAAAATTCTCATTACTTATGCTTATTTTTTTTATATGTTTACGTAAAAGGTAAAAATGAAAAGCCTCAATTTTAGGATTTTGGAAGGAAAAATTAGCTACGTCCTCCAATTAAACAAGAGGTTTATTTTACATAGTTATATTTTAAAAACAGGACACCTGCCTGTTTATAGAAAAATGTCAAATTATCAACTAAGCATTAAATAACCAGTACAGAATTTAAAATCTGGGAGGATTTCCATAAAAAACTGAATCTTAATAAAGTGCTGGTATATTTTTCCTTATAATTTTAGCACTGAAGTATATTATCTACTCCCCAACATCTTCTTAGTGCTTAGACTTACATTCCTACTGATGTTCTTCAGAAAGACAAACTAAGACATGGGTTGGCAGCTTCCTGGAAAGATGAAAGAGGCTTTGGAGCCCAAGCTGTGCACCTGGCCAGATTCCAGATGAGTGGTTTCTTCCTGAGCTGAGGCTGAGTCAGCCAGGAATAGCCCAGAGGCAGTAGCAGTGAATGGCAAATAAGTAAAATGCAGTAAAACGACAGAAGATTAAGGGAAAGCATAATACTTGATCTCTAATTTTATACCAAAGACTTGTTAATTATAAAAATCTGGTCCTTTGATTGTGTTTGTTGCATTTATGTGCAGAAGCGGTCCAAAGGAGTGAGAAATGTGTGTTTCACAGCAAAACTCAATGAGCAATGCATTTCTTCTACATCCTTTCCTCTCAGAACGAAAAGATACTCATTCTGAGAAGCAAACATAAAACTGGTTTATAGGAGTAGGCCCATGGTGCCAGAAAAGAGTTTGTCTTCATTTTCCAAAATAGCTGTTAAAAAATCATCAGCAAGTGTATTAGAGTTCTCCAGAGAAACATGAAGTGCACATGTTTTTTAAAGTACTGATGATACATATGGATATATATATAAAGAGTTTTATTATAAGGAATTGGCTCACACAATTATTGAGGCTGGGAATCCCATGATGTGCAGTCAGCAAGTGGGAGACCCAAGAGAAATGATGGTGTAGTTCCTTTCCATAGGCCTAAAGACTTGAAGCCCAGGAAGAGCCAATGTTTCAGTCCAAGTCCAAAGGCAGGGGGAAAATAAATGTTCCAGCTCAAGGAAGACAGGCAGGAGGAAATTCCTTCTCATTTGCAGGAGAGTTAGTTTTTGTGGTTTTTTTTTTGTTGTTGTTCTATTCAGGCCTTGAACTGATTAGATGAGGCCCATCCACATTAGGGAGAGTAATCTGCTTTACTCAGTCTACTGATTCAAATGTTAATCTCATCCAAAAATACCCTTATAGACACACCCATAATAATGTTTGACCAAATATCCGGGCAGCCCATGGCCCAGTCAAGTTGAAAAATAAAATTAACCATTACAGCATGGTAAGACACAGCATGGTAAGAAAAATAAGACTGCATGTAACCTAGTCAAATCTCTTTTTTTTTTTTTTTTTTTTAATTTCTGAAAGCTGAACCACCCGCATATCAAAGGATTTTAGCTGGAATCAGATCACATATGCCTAGACTCATAGCACTATGCAAATTACACCACACTAGCTTTCCAAAAAAGTATACTTGAAACTTGAAAATGTTACCTTTTTCTTTTTTCTCTTTCTTGATTTGTTCTCATTAAATGCCAGAATATTTTCTCTAGTATTTTGAAACAATTTTAATCTGCTTTCTAAATTCACATTGACCATCTTTTAAAACTCAGAAAAGAAAATAATAACTATTGACAAGCAATCTCATTGGACTGCTACCAAAAATCTCCTCTCACTAAGATAAAGTGCATTCTGACGCCGAATGTAACAAATGCCTGTATTTAGGCCAAGGTGGTATGTTATTCCTAAGAGTCCAAGTACCACACAGGAGACAGAAAACCAATTTCAGTATTTGTTTTTTACAGACAAAAAACAAATGATGCAAACCCGTCTGAACAAATGACTTTATCCAAGCCTCAGTCCTTTCTCTTCCCTGGATGATAACAGGAAGCTACAACAGGCCAGGTGGCTGTGGCCACACTGACTTGAAGGAAAGGCCCACAGTTCATACTGTCCATGCCGAAGTGTCACCCCCATGTGTTCAATCTTCTCCATTCCGCTGTCTACAGAGACCATAATCAGCTCCTAAAATTGCCACAAAGGTGACCAGCAGGCCTAGAAGACCTCTGAGCAATTTGGACCTGGGATTTGCGGCCCCTTTCTGTGCACCACCACTACCAGTGGTGACACTGAATGGGAAAGAGTAAGCATATCTCTAACACAGTAACCTCCACCCCATAAATTCCCTCATGTCCACCCAGGGCTGACCATGCCCGGGCTCCTAGGTCAGCATTCATTTTGCACTCACCGCACAGAAACATGAACGGTATCCAAACTTAGGATAGAATAAAATGCAACAGGATGCCCAGAAGAAGAGGATGTTTGCTGTTGTTTATTTGTGTATTTTGAGAATTCAGAAGAAGGCACAGCCTTATTCCTTGCCTGGACATAAAAAACATTTTCAGCAAAATCTTCTTCACATGGTCTAGAAGGTTCTTCATCATCTGGTCAGCAACCAGCTCCAGCCCCATCTCCTAGGAATCTCACTGTTCCCTTCTCTGTTCCCACCACACCGGCCTTGCTCCTTCCCACCTCAGGGACTCTACATGCTGTTCCTTCTGCCTGGAGTATGTGCCCCTCCACTCTGTGGCAGGACAATATATTTTTAAATATTCCCTGATGGTATTTTTCCTTGTCTGTAATTTGAATTTTTCTCTGCAGCTTCTGCTATTAAGACAAGTATGACTTTAGTACTTGTTTCTTTAAGTAGTGGAGGGGAAATATCTCTCTGGGAATCAGAAGGAAATGATTTAGGACATCCCTGCCTGACAGGAAGAAAAAATGAAAAGAGAAGTCTGGGGCGGGGGGGTGGGAAGAGGGAAAACCCTACACAACCTTCCAACACAGCCCCAGAGTCAAATGGGGAGATCGGGGATGGGGTGAGGAGAAGTTGTGACTGTAAAACTATGCAAATAGTTCATCTGAATTCTAGAATAAGGGAATTTGCTTGCATACCCAGACACAGTCTCCAAAGGCACACGCCTTTCAGAGGAACCCTGAGGGTGTTGGGGGGCCATATGGGAACATGGTACCTGAATGATAAGAATAGAAATGACTGAGTGGAGGGGCCAGGTGAATGTGCTAAAAATAGCTCTCTATTTCCTCTCAGCCTGTGATGGCATTTAAGGGGTACAGAAACCCCTCTGTGATGTACTGGTGGACTCAGAAGACAGCTGAAGCTGCAAGTTCACCATGAAAGTTGGGACCCCCTAGCAGAAGGACACACGGTCAGCTCCCCAGTCCAGGAATCAAAAGGGAGGGCTCTGGGAGTGTGCGTTTCCAGTGAGAAGTGGTGGCCAATCTATCTGGGAGCAGTTAGCATGGATTGTATGTGCTAAGAAAGGAGAATACAGGTCATACCTGCCACCAACAGGTCAGCAACAGAGGCAGCAAGGACAGAGAGCAGTGTCCAAAGAGCTGGCAAGAGGAGCTACACCTCACCGAGAAGTGGAAAGGAGCCAGTGAGCCCCACTCCCATCACCACGATGTTCTATATGCTTCCCCCTGATCCTGAATGCTGGCAGGAGATGGGGCTATGGTAATGGTGAGATACAGGCTGGGAAGCAGAGGGAAGGACAGAGAGGAAAAAGGACAGAGAGGAAAGATCCTGAGAAACCGAGCACTGACCCAAGAGATTGAATTCACCAAAGAGAGACTGTTTTAAACTTGAAGGGACTCAAAGATGTTCTGTGACAAAACCAAGGTTTTTCTCCATTGTTGATAACAGTGACTGAAATGCTAGTCAAAATCCACTAGGGAAAAGAAAGTAAACCTATGTGGCAAATAATTCATCATGTGTAAATTTCACCCCAGCTCTTACTGGTGACCCTATTCAAGTGTCTTAAAAGTCTATGAGGGACATTAACTTGCAAATAGGCTATTTACAAAACTTAGACTTGGAACCCAGCCATCTTCAGAACAGTAAGATGACGCAGTTTAATAAAAAGCAGACATAAATACAATCTATGTAAAGGCAAGAAGGAAGGAAGGAAGGAAGGAAGGAAGGAAGGAAGGAAGGAAGGAAGGAAGGAAAGAGAAAGAAAGAAAGAAAGAAAGAAAGAAAGAAAGAAAGAAAGAAAGAAAGAAAGAAAGAAAGAAAGAAAGAAAAAAGGGAGGAAGGGAGAGAGGGAAGAAGGGGAAGAAAGAACGGAAGAAAAGAAAGAGGGAAGACAGGGGAGAGGGTGGAGGGAGAGAACAGAAGAAAGGAGGGAGGGACACAGGAAGAGGTTGGGAAGATGGGAGAAGAGGAAAACAGGGAGGAAAGGGGATAAAGGAGAGGAAAAAAGGAAGGGCTGAGCAATGGAGGAACTTGGGAGATGTTGGTCAAAGGGCACAAACTTGGAGTCAGAAGATGAACAGGTTCTGGAAATGTAATACACAGCACTGAGATTATAGTCAACAATACTGTATCATATACTTCAAAGTTGCTAGAGGACTAGATCATAAATGTTCTTACCACACACACACACACAAAACATAATTATGTGGGGGGATGGAAGTGTTAGCTAATGCTATGGTGGTAATTATATTGCAATATATAAATGTATTATATCAACCGTTAGATACCTTAAACTTAGTGCTGTCTGGGGCGACTGGGTGGCTCAATCGGTTAGGCATCTGACTTTTGGCTCAGGTCATGGTCTCGTGATTCGTGAGTCCGAGACTCCACAATGGGCTCTGTGCTGACAGCTCAGAGCCTGGAGCCTGCTTCGGATTCTGTGTCTCCCTCTCTCTCTGCCCCTCCCCTGCCACTCTGTCTCTCTCTCTCAAAAATAAACAAACGTTGAAAAAAAAATTTAAAACTTAGGGCTGTACATCAGTTCTAACTCAATAAAAAATAAAAAGATGGGAGAAGTGTAGATCTCTGTAATAGGGCTGTAATATTAGCCATTAAAACGTAACCAAAACCTGTTGTGTCTGAGAAAATGAACTTCCCTCAGTGTAACCACTGTTTGTGTTTCTGTTACCTGCAGCTGAACTTATGTCTTAACCAACACAATAGCATTGACTTTTCATTTACTTTTTTAACCAATCAAGGGTTTAATCAATATCAGCAGACATTCATGGGAGTATGGTGTGTGTGGATTTCATCAGTCCTGGGTGGTACAACCAAAAACAAAGTACAAGGATTTAAATATGATGTCTGAGCCTGGACTCACTGAACAATGAATTTTACTCTATCATTTTCTGACATTAGCGAAGCCAGATCATTTTAGAGGTTTTTACATTCTTCCTAGATGCTATATAATTCTTTAGAAGATGAACAAAAAATAATTTAACAGTCTACTAACTCTCTTACTTTCTCCAAGTAGTTGGTCATTTCCTTTTTTGTTACTATTATTATGACTATTATTATTAAGATAGAAAGTTCTTATTAAATTTAATGTTTAAAATGTTAAAATTATGCACTTTTCATTATCACCATCATTTAACAGATTTTTTTTTTTTTTAAATTGAGATTCAAAGAAGCTAAATTGTATCTAAGCTCATCCCTTAGAAAATTTCAAATGTGTTCAAAACACGAAACTCTTGGATCTTGGTTACTGGACCCTGGGTTTTCCTTATTCCAAAGAATGCCTTAAAAGGTTTTTTTAAAATATATTTTAAACAATTTGTAAGAAAGTCAGTTCCATCTGAGCATTTTCCCCATATTACTGGTCATTAATGGATATGCCTTTTACATTTATTGAACACGATTTTTTTTTTACTTTCTCTTTATCAAGATGCTCACTACACTTATATATATCTTAACCCCTAGAACTTTCTAAGCTTAAAAGTAAAAGGGGACATTACAATGGAAATGGTAGATATAGTTATCTACATTGGAAGTCTAAAATTATTTTATTCACTAAGAACATATGAAAAGCAAGCAAAAAATGAGAAAAATATCCTTATTTTAATATTTCCATTAAAATACTTGCATTAATATAGCAGAAAACATCCATAATAGATGAAAAACTCATAAAATCAATTTTATTTTTTTTTTAAATTTTTTTTTTTTTCAACGTTTTTTATTTATTTTTGGGACAGAGAGAGACAGAGCATGAACGGGGGAGGGGCAGAGAGAGAGGGAGACACAGAATCGGAAACAGGCTCCAGGCTCCGAGCCATCAGCCCAGAGCCTGACGCGGGGCTCGAACTCACGGACCGCGAGATCGTGACCTGGCTGAAGTCGGACGCTTAACCGACTGCGCCACCCAGGCGCCCCTCATAAAATCAATTTTAAAACCACTAAGACCACACAGGATAAGTGGGCAAAAGAAAGAACAGATGCCTCATAAAATAGGACATCGGTTTGTGAAAAAAATATTTACTCAACATAGTAGGAACTTCTGGTTCCTGCCCATATGGCAACTTAACATGGGGCTTCTGGCTCCCTCTGTAAAATTAACCCTGGAATAACTACAGAAGTGAGGGGAAAGTGGATTTCAAAAACTAACCTTTCCAGAGAGATACTAAGCAGAGTTCATGGATGTGTTGAGGGAAAGTAGTTGTCTGAAGCTCAGGACAGAGGACAGCTGAAGGAGCAGTGAGAGGTTATGTTAGAATAAAACTAAGTATTGGGGCACCTGGGTGGCTCAGTCAGTTAAGCCTATGACTAGGTCATGATCTCACAGTTCCTGAGTTTGAGCCCCACAATAGGTTCTCTGCTGTGAGAGCCTTTGTCCCCCTCTCTCTTTGCCCCTACCCCTGCTCACGCTCTCTCTCTCTCTCTCTCTCTCTCTCTCTCTCTCTCTCTCTCAAAAATAAATAAACATTTAAGAAAAAAAAAAAAAAAAAAACCTCTAACTACTGTGTCAGCCTTCATCTGCTATACTGGCTTGGAGTTTCTTCTGCTGCATTTGGGTCAATCATTTCCTATGCCTGCACAATAAAAGTCATTGGCAACCTTTCAGATGTCACTGCATGTGTTCCAAGGTATATTCTAACACAAGATTGCAAATACCCCACCAGGGTGTGCACTCCATATAAATAGGCACCCAGTGAGCTGCTGCACCCAGACATTCACTTTTACCCCCTCCCTACCCAATCCCCCAGGGCTGGTTACAAACTAAGTTACAAACTAAGGAAGTAGCCTCCTAAAGCTGCTTCTCTTTTTTTTTTTTTTTTTTTTTTAATTTTTTTCAACATTTTTTATTTATTTTTGGGACAGAGAGAGACAGAGCATGAACGGGGGAGGGTCTGAGAGAGAGGGAGACACAGAATCGGAAACAGGCTCCAGGCTCCGAGCCATCAGCCCAGAGCCTGACGCGGGGCTCGAACTCACGGACCGCGAGATCGTGACCTGGCTGAAGTCGGACGCTCAACCGACTGCGCCACCCAGGCGCCCCAAGCTGCTTCTCTTTAAGGCTTTCCAAGAGGCAGAACAGACTGTGCAGGACGCAAGAGGAGAGTAATCACGACAGGGTGTGTTGTGCCTGAGGCTCTCAGCACTGCGGCTTAATCCTTCCACCCTCCTCAAGTTCACCAAACCAGCAAATGCTGGAAGCCAGTCGTCAACCCTTCCTCAACTCATATTACTAAATACAACAACGCATCTTCCAAGGGATTCTCGAGTCAAAATAAGAAGCATAAGTATCTCAATGAGTTTTTTTTTTTAACTGGATAGAATATGCCAACTGAACTTTTTCCAAAAAGTAGGTCAAAAACTTAAAATAAGCTTGAAAATGTATTGAGAAGATAGAGAAAGAGTCTCCCAAATTTAAATAAAAGACTGTGGATTGAAAGGCTCACCAGGTTAGAGACAAGCGAAAGTCCTACAAAGACATGTCAAAGTCAATGAGGCAACTCTAAGTGCTTCCAGAAAGGGTAAATCTTTTACAAAGAAACAAAATTCACCTTGCCATCAGATTTCTCAACCATCATCTCTGGATGCAATAACACAATTGAGAAATATATTTTAAATATTAAAAGAATTTTAAACTTAAAGTTCTATACCTACTGTCTCATTTAAATGTAACCTTTAAGGGGCGCCTGGGTGGCGCAGTCGGTTAAGCGTCCGACTTCAGCCAGGTCATGATCTCGCGGTCCGTGAGTTCGAGCCCCGCGTCAGGCTCTGGGCTGATGGCTCCGAGCCTGGAGCCTGTTTCCGATTCTGTGTCTCCCTCTCTCTCTGCCCCTCCCCCGTTCATGCTCTGTCTCTCTCTGTCCCAAAAATAAATTAAAAAAACGTTGCAAAAAAAAATGTAACCTTTAAAAAAAAAACAGCATAAGAGCAAACTAAAAATACGTTCAGGAATGTGCCATCAGAATATTTACTACCAAAAGCCCACACTGAAAACATTTTTGCCGGAAGTATTCAAATAAAACAAAACAAAACAAAAAATCCGGGAGAGGCTATAAGAGATCTAGAAATTAGGGTTTATCAATACCTTGGTAAATTGATTGCTATGTTTTTGAAGCTAAGATCAAAGAACAGGAAAATAGAATATATAAATAATACCCCTAGCGTTGATTGTGATAATGTTGGAGAGTAATTGGGAAAATAACAATCATCGTCCAAAAACTCCAATATATATAAATAGGTAATTAAAAATGCACACATGCACACGTAAAGCTAGCAAGCATATCACAAGATGCTAAAAATCACTGACATTCAGAGAAATGCAAATTAAATCTATGAGACAAAACATATTTTAACCAAGTGTTGATGAAGACGTGGGTATAGAGAAAACCTATTGTACTGCTTATAGAAATAAGTGTACAGTTCTATTTAGTCAAAGTAACTACTGCAAATACAACACTGAAAAATTCCACAGAAATTTTCACAAAGGTCCATATGGGAATATTTATAAGGGTATCTTATGTACCATTTATTTTTTGTGATGGTGGAAAGATGGAAGGCACGCTAGAAATCTATCATAGGGAAAGAGAAATGGGAAAAATGTGGCACACTGCTGAGAATTTTGCAGGGGTTACAGATAAGGATTTGCTATACAAATAACGACATGGATAGATCTCAAAACTTTTAATGGGAAAAAACAGGAAATAGGATGAGATACATAATAGGATTAACATAAATTAAAATACATATGTACAAAACAATACACATTTTACAAGAAAATTTTCAAGTTGAAAGTTATACATGAAACATAATAAAATGGTTATATACAACTCTAGGAGAATGGGAGTGAAGTGTAGAGATCCATGGGAACTGATATGTAAGTACATATACATACATGATGGATGGATGGATGGATGGATGGATAGATAGGTAAGATAGATGGATGGGGGTGTGGATAAATGATTAGATGGCAAAGTCTTGCATACATGCATAGTAAGAATGTGCCATGATCCAAAAAGTATAATTAACTCAAAAACTTGCACCTGAATCCCAAAATAAAATGTTCATTCCCACTAATAATTAAAGAAAGGCAAAGAAAAGTAAGATACCAGTTCCTTCTTCTGCTGTGTAATTTGTTAAGGATAATAGCAAATTGACAGGAGTACAGAATAACTTCATTTATAAATATGGCTGATGGAAGTATAAATTGGTACAACCTATTGAGGGACAATTTGGTAATAGGTAATAAAGCATTAGAAATGATCATGCTCTATGATATAGTAATTCTTAAAATCTACCTTTATAAAATTATCATAAGTTGAGAAAACTTTATGCACAAAAGTGTTAGTCATGGAAATGTTTATGAAAGCATGGAAGACATCCAACATAAACAGGGTGGGTCATAGCAAAGACACAGGAAATCCAAAAGGATTTCCACTGATCAAAGATGGACAATTGGATTATCAAATTGTGGTGTGAAAGTACATTGATTCATAACAAAATTAGAAAGCAGAGCTATGACTCTGAAAGACTGAATTTGCAGGCGCCCCAAGAGGAACCTTGATGGATAATACAGAAATGTGGTGAAAAATGATACAAGGAGTGCCAGAGTTCTTTATTTAGGATGAAAATTGGATCATGTTTAGAATGACCTGATGAGCAAGGCATATTAGCAAGCTGACTTGCTCAGGAATCAGCAAAATACCTCTTTGGTCACCATTAGAGATTATTCAGGCATTAACTCATCAGAAAAAGTGAGAAATAAAGGGAAAAAATCAGATCTCGTCAATACAAACTATTGCCTGGGGAGACCGAAAAATAAGAACAATTAAGGGAAAGTTCTTCGTGGATCATAAATGCAGAAGAAAAGGTAGAATTAGAAAATTAACATTTTGCAAGCCCTAACGAAGTTATGGATCTAGTCAATCCTCATCAATAGGTGTTAAAACAATTTAAAAGAAAGACTGAGGAAAGCTCTATTGGGCTGACAACACCTGATCTATCTTAACATCACTAAGTGTGGGCAACCAGATGGCACGGGCTTCTGGAGGCAACACAGTAAGGAGGCAACAACAGAAACTACATTCTTGACAAAAAGAAATTGAACCTGATTTCAGTCAAGTCTCTAGATATAACTATCAGTTTACAGTAAATACAGGGGTAAGAGGCAGGAAAACAAATCATGATGAATCCGTCAAATCAAGAATGTGGAACACACTATGGAACGAATAACCTGGTCTCTTTTCAAATAAATGACATAAGCAGGGGGCTTAAGGCGCCTGGGTGGCTCAGTTGGTTGAGTGACTAACTCTTGATTTCAACTCAGGTCATGATCTCACTGTGGGTTTGTGAGTTTGAGCCCCAAGCATCAGAATCTGCTCTCACAGCCTCACAGCATGTAGCCTGCTTTGATCTTCTGTCTCCCTCTCTCTGTCCTTCCCCCAACTCATGCTCATGCACATGTGTGTTCTATCTCTCTCTCTCTCTCTCTCTCTCTCTCTCTCTCTCTCTCTCTCTCTCTCTCTCTCTCTCAAAAATGAAAGAGAATGAAATCTTGTCATCGGTAACAACGTGGATGGAACAGGAGGGTATTATGCTAAATGAAATAAGTCAGTCAGAGAAATACAGATATCATGTCTTCACTCATGCGGAACTTGAGAAACTTCACAGAAGACCATGAGGGAAGGGAGAGAAAAAAAATAGTTACAAACAGAGAGGGAGGCAAACCATAAGAAATTCTTAAATACAGAGAACAAACTGAGGGTTGATGGAGGTGGGGGGCGGGGGAGGGGATGGGGAAATGGGAGATGGGCATTGAGGAGGGCACCTGTTGGGATGAGCACTGGGTGTGGTATGTAAGTGATGAATCATGGGAATCTACTCCTGAAGCCAAGAGCACACTGTATACAACCAGGTGCCCCTTTTCTCAAATTTTAATTGTTTTTCATGTTGATTAATCCTTGAGCCTATTAATAAAATTTATAACAGTGAAAAAAAATTTTTAATGGGGGGCTGGAACCTTGTTATAATTTAAATGAGATTTAACAAACCTAACAACCAAATGCACTGTGGCTTCTATTTAAACAAGCCAAGGGTAAAAAAGGTATTGAGACAGGTAGAGATATTAGAATATAAACTGAGTATTGGATAAATTAAGAAATTACTGCTACCTCCTTTAGGTATGATGGTGGCATATCCATAAAAAAAACATGTATTAGATACATATTAATGCCAAAACTTGGGCATTTGTTATACTGTTTTCTCTATTTCTATGTGGGTTTGAAAATAACTATTAAAAGATTTTTTTTAATAATAAAATGAAAAGTGGTAAATTAATTTGGTAGCTTCATATGCTCTCCAAAAACAGCATTTTTATCAACTTTAATAATTTGATGAAATGTATTTTCTATAATGATATGCCTTTTAAAAAGGCAGAAAACTAAATTTCAGATGTTCTCATGTATTTAACAAATAAATTCACATAGGAAAAAAGGGGAGCTCAGAAAGAAATCTAAAACATATTCCATTTTCAAATAGGATAATGAGTAATATTTTTTACTTTTCTATATAATTTTCTGTAGCTTCCAAATTTCAAAGTTTTTTACTTTTATCATCAGAATACACTTTTAAGAATATCCTGTATTTCTTCTCATTTGAATGGACGAAGATTGTCTAATTAGGATTTTATTTCTAGAATTTCCTATCCCCCAAGAGCCATATATTTTTAAAATCCTCATCATGGCAAAATACCTATGTTTCTCTGACCTTTTTGGAACAGGATTTCTAACGTCTCAGCTATAAGTCAAAGTACCTTTTAAAATCCTTTACCTAGTGTATTGTGTTTCAAAATTGCCAGCTCAGTTCCTCCTGGATTTCTATGACTTCATATAGCAAATTTTCCATAGTAAATGAGTGAGCTACAGAACCACAATTTCTATACACTATTATCTGAGACATCAAAATTACAACACTGTGTACTGTTGAAATACATGTTTGACCCACACGGGTCCACTTATACCTGGATGTTTTCTGATACACAGAGTACAGTACTATATGTATATTTTCTCTTCCTCATAATTTTCTTAATAACATTTTCTTTTCCTTAGCTTATTTTTTTTATAAAAATGTGATATATAATACATATAACATACGAAATATGTGTTAATTGTTTATGTCATCAGTAAGGCTTCTGGTCAACAGTAGGCTATTAATAGTTAAATTTGGGGGGAGTCAAAAGTTATACGTGGATTTTCAACAGTGTAGGTGTTGGTACCCCAACTCCTGCATTGTTCAAAGGGGTCAACTGATTTTTCTTTCAGTCAATAGCCATCTTTTAAGTCCTTAGCTTTATAACTAATATACATTAACTAAAATGCTATGTCAAGATAATAAACAGGATGTCTGATAGAAATCCATTCCTAATCAACTCTCTGTCAAGAAATCATGTAAATTTAAAACTTAAAACCTATCTCTAGGAGTGACTGCATTTATTCGGTTGTCTGAAGACCTTTCAGCAATGTTGGGACAGCACTAGTGAGATATCTGCATGATAAAAACCCTGCCATTCCCTTAGCTAAAAAAAGTTCTGGCCTGAAACAACCCTTTTCTTTTGCTAATAACTTTCTTGCCCCACCTTTTTCCTATAAAAACCTTCCATTTTGCACAACTCCACTGGAGCATCTCTCTACTCGCTGGATGGGACGATGCCCGATTCATGAATCACTTAATAAAGCCGATTAGATCTTCAAATGTATGCAGGTGGATTTTGTTCTTTAACAGGCTGCAGACTGCTGTGGGTGTGTGAAAATTTATAATTACATATTGTTTATGTTAGTCAAAACATACACATTTTATCTAGTATAAATTCCTTTTTCTAAACAGCCCAAGATTAGAGAGAAAGGCATTAGCTAAAGTATTAACTGAAAATATTAAAGCATTAACTAAAATATTATACTATGATAAAAATTTTATATAATAATAATATGATAAGGAAAAAAATGAGCTAAGGAGAAAGTGAGGGAGAGAAGCACTTAGAATACTGAAAATAAGATCTGCCCTTAAGTCAGAGGGAAAAAACACAAAATGGTATTCTTGTTACCGTGTTGCAGGATTCTTTACCTCAATACCTGGGATTTGTTGTCTTGCCGCTTCGAAGAATGAAGAGGTGGCCCCAATAAAATGAGCAGCAGGCAAAAGTTTATTAGAATATAAGATTAAAAGTAAGAATAGTATGAAAGCTCTCTTTATAGAGAGGGGACATTCGGAAGTGAATGCCTGTGACTACAGGCAAGGGACTTTGCTTTATAAGGTTTTGGATGCCCCTCCCCTTCCCTTCCCCCTTGTTCTTTCTCAGGTTCTATCCTTACTGGCTTGATCACTCCAGGTACTGGGTTGTCTGTTCTTGATTGGCTCAATTACATTGTGTGAGGAGTCCGATTATGGTCTTATTGTCCCTCATATAGCATAAGGTTTATGGTTTACTTATTTTAGTGAGTATTTTGATTGTCAAATTCCTGAGGGGAACCTGAGGAGGAGTAGGTGGTGCCTATTACATTCCTAAGAGGAACCTTATGCCTGAAATGCCTGAAGGAGTTTGCTCAATTCTGACGTTCTGCACAAAAAAATGTTTTAAAATACGTGTTTTCCCCCACCCAGGGACCCTCAAGCCCTAGCCTCTCCCTTTCTACCTACTGAATTCTATCTTTCCCTATCAGTAGGACTGGTTTGAACAACTGTCTCAAAACATAGGCTTCTGCTTTTCATTTCATATGTCAAATGATGCCCTTTGTTGGGGGAGGGGTCTATTGGGGTGTTCTGAGACCTAATTTCCAATTGGCAGAGGGGTCCCTACACCAAAAAGCGATGTTCTGATATTAGCTGGGTGTCCTAAAATACAACTCAATTGTGATATTATCTACCTAGAGATAGCATCAGATCCTACAGGTTAAGGCTGAATCCTACAAGACTGTTACCTCACTTCAGATGTTAGTTGTAAGTCCTAGTCATTACCTGCACTTTTGACCAACTGACTGTAAATCAAACGTTCCCCAAACCCCCTCAAGTTCAACTGATTTGCTAGGATAGCTTATAGAACTCAGAGGAACATTTTACTTACCTGATCACTGGTTTATTATAAAAGGATACAATTCAGGAACAGGTAGATGTAAGAGACGGGTAAGGTATGGGGAAAGGCCATGGCGCTCCCATGCCCTTTCCGGGTGCCCTTCTCTCCCACATCTCCATGTGATCACCTATTACTATTTATATATTTTTATAATATAATATGTATATTATCTATACACTATTATTTGCTACCCAGAAGGTCTCTGAAACCTGTCTTTTTGGGTTTTCATGGAGGCTCCATTACCTAAGTCCAATTGATTAAATCATTGCCTGCTGGACATAGAACTCAACGTCCAGCCCCTCTCCACTCCCCCTCATGTTCAGTGGGGGACTGAAGTTCCAACCCTCCAATTATTGGCAACCAGCCCCCATTCTTAGGTGCAATCTAAAAGTCACCTCATTCACACAGCATAAGGCTTTTTTGTCCTCATCACTTAGAAATTTCCAAGGGTTTTGGAAACCCTGTGCCAGAAATGGGAATGAAGATGATAGGTAGATAGATAGATAGATAGATAGATAGATAGATAGATAGATAGATATCTTATTACAAATCACAGTATCACAGGATAACAAACCAGCTCAATGAGATCGCTTTGGGAGACACGTTTACCTGTGTCCTTACCTCTCAGAACAGTTCTACAATTTTTGTAATTTCTGCATCCTTTGAGCCAAAGATTAGGAAACACACACACGGACATCTTGCCCTTCCTATTTTTATTATTATTCTCTATAAAAAGAAGAATGGAAGGGGGATAATACAGGGCTTAAAAATGTTTAAAGAAGGCTTAATCTTCATTTCTAAGTACTATAGGAACAACTCATCATTTAAAAAGGAAATTGCATACCCTACTTGGGATTATGGATTTAGAATTCAAATCCAGTTCAAGAAGACATAGGATAACTTTAAGTTATAAAAGATGGGCAATCCAAGAAATTCATATACCCTTGCTTATCAGTATGTACTTGGATACAGTTTGGGAGGTTTTGGTTTGGTTTGATTTTGTCTGTGGTTTAATTTGGTTTGGTGTGGCTTATTTTTTTTTTTTAATTTTTTTGATGTTTATTTACTTGTTTTTTTTTCACTATATGAAATTTATTGTCAAATTGCTTTCCATACAACACCCAGTGCTCATCCCAAAAGGTGCCCTTCTCAATACCCATCACCCACCCTCCCCTCCATCCCACCCCCCATCAACCCTCAGTTTGCTCTCAGTTTTTAAGAGTCTCTTATGCTTTGGCTCTCTCCCACTCTAACCTCTTTTTTTTTTTTCCTTACCCTCCCCCATGGGTTTCTGTTAAGTTTCTCAGGATCCACATAAGAGTGAAAACATATGGTATCTGTCTTTCTCTATATGGCTCTGTATGTAAGTGAACTTAGCATCACACTCTCCAGTTCCATCCACGTTGCTACAAAGGGCCATATTCCATTCTTTCTCATTGCCACGTAGTACTCCATTGTGTATATAAACCACAATTTCTTTATCCATTCATCAGTTGATGGACATTTAGGCTCTTTCCATAATTTGGCTATTGTTGAGAGTGCTGCTATAAACATTGGGGTACAAGTGCCCCTATGCATCAGTACTCCTGTATCCCTTGGGTAAATTCCTAGCAGTGCTTTGCTGGGTCATAGGGTAGGTCTATTTTTAATTTTCTGAGGAACCTCCACACTGTTTTCCAGTGTGGCTGCACCAATTTGCATTCCCACCAACAGTGCAAGAGGGTTCCCATTTCTCCACATCCTCTCCAGCATCTGTAGTCTCTTGATTTGTTCATTTTGGCCACTCTGACTGGCGTGAGGTGATATCTGAGTGTGGTTTTGATTTGTATTTCCCTGATGAGGAGCGACATTGAGCATCTTTTCTTGTGCCTGTTGGCCATGTGGATGTCTTCTTTAGAGAAGTGTCTATTCATGTTTTCTGCCCATTTCTTCACTGGATTATTTGTTTTTCAGGTGTGGAGTTTGGGGAGTTCTTTATAGATTTTGGATACTAGCCCTTTGTCCGATATGTCATTTGCAAATATCTTTTCCCATTCCGTTGGTTGCCTTTTAGTTTTGTTGGTTGTTTCCTTTTCTGTGCAGAAGCTTTTTATCTTCATAAGGTCCCAGTAGTTCATTTTTGCTTTTAATTCCCTTGCCTTTGGGGATGTGTCGAGTAAGAGATTGCTACGGCTGAGGTCAGAGAGGTCTTTTCCTGCTTTCTCCTCTAGGGTTTTGATGGTTTCCTGTCTCACATTCAGGTCCTTTATCCATTTTGAGTTTATTTTTGTGAATGGTGTCAGAAAGTGGTCTAGTTTCAATCTTCTGCATGTTGCTGTCCAGTTCTCCCAGCACCATTTGTTAAAGAGACTGTCTTTTTTCCATTGGATGTTCTTTCCTGCTTTGTCAAAGATTAGCTGGCCATACGTTTGTGGGTCTAGTTCTGGGGTTTCTGTTCTATTCCATTGGTCTATGTGTCTGTTTTTGTGCCAATACCATACTGTCTTGATGATGACAGCTTTGTAGTAGAGGCTAAAGTCTGGGATTGTGATGTCTCGTGCTTTGGTCTTCTTCTTCAAAATTACTTTGGCTATTCGGAGCCTTTTGTGGTTCCATATGAATTTTAGGATTGCTTGTTCTAGTTTCGAGAAGAATGCTGGTGCAATTTTGATTGGGATTGCATTGAATGTGTAGATAGCTTTGGGTAGTATTGACATTTTGACAATATTTATTCTTCCAATCCATGAGCAGGGAATGTCTTTCCATTTCTTTATATCTTCTTCAATTACCTTCATAAGCTTTCTATAGTTTTCAGCATACAGATCTTTTACATCTTTGGTTAGATTTATTCCTAGGTATTTTATGCTTCTTGGTGCAATTGTGAATGGGGTCAGTTTCTTTATTTGTCTTTCTGTGGCTTCATTATTAGTGTATAAGAATGCAACTGATTTCTGTACATTGATTTTGTATCCTGCAACTTTGCTAAATTCATGTATCAGTTCTAGCAGACTTCTGGTGGAGTCTATCGGATTTTCCATGTATAGTATCATGTCATCTGCAAAAAGCGAAAGCTTGACTTCATCTTTGCCAATTTTGATGCCTTTGATTTCCTTTTGTTGTCTGATTGCTGATGCTAGAACTTCCAACACTATGTTAAACAACAGTGGTGAGAGTGGGCATCCCTGTCGTGTTCCTGATCTCAGGGAAAAAACTCTCAGTTTTTCCCCATTGAGGATGATGCTAGCTGTGGGCTTTTCATAAATGGCTTTTATGATCTTTAAGTATGTTCCTTCTATCCTGACTTTCTTGAGGGTTTTTATTAAGAAAGTGTGCTGAATTTTGTCAAAGGCCTTCTCTGCATCGATTGACAGGATCATATGGTTCTTCTCTTTTTTTTTTTGTTAATGTGATGTATCACGTTGATTGATTTGCGAATGTTGAACCAGCCCTGCATCCCAGGAATGAATCCCACTTGATCATGGTGAATAATTCTTTTTATATGCTGTTGAATTCGATTTGCTAGTATCTTATTGAGAATTTTTGCATCCATATTCATCAGGGATATTGGCCTGTAGTTCTCTTTTTTTACTGGGTCTCTGTATGGTTTGGGAATCAAAGTAATACTGGCTTCATAGAATGAGTCTGGAAGTTTTCCTTCCCTTTCTATTTCTTGGAATAGCTTGAGAAGGATAGGTATTATCTCTACTTTAAACGATTGGTAGAACTCCCCTGGGAAGCCATCTGGTCCTGGACTCTTATTTGTTGGGAGATTTTTGATAACCGATTCAATTTCTTCGCTGGTTATGGGTCTGTTCAAGCTTTCTATTTCCTCCTGATTGAGTTTTGGAAGAGTGTGGGTGTTTAGGAATTTGTCCATTTCTTCCAGGTTGTCCAATTTGTTGGCATATAATTTTTCATAGTATTCCCTAATTGTTTGCATCTCTGAGGGATTGGTTGCAATAATTCCATTTTCATTCATGATTTTATCTATTTGGGTCATCTCCCTTTTCTTTTTGAGAAGCCTGGCTAGAGGTTTGTCAATTTTGTTTATTTTTTCAAAAAAACAACTCTTGGTTTCGTTGATCTGCTCTACAGTTTTTTTAGATTCTATATTGTTTATTTCGGCTCTGATCTTTATTATTTCTCTTCTTCTGCTGGGTTTAGGCTGCCTTTGCTGTTCTGCTTCTATTTCCTTTAGGTGTGCTGTTACATTTTGTATTTGGGATTTTTCTTGTTTCTTAAGATAGGCCTGGATTGCAATGTATTTTCCTCTCAGGACAGCCTTCGCTGCGTCCCAAAGCGTTTGGATTGTTGTATTTTCATTTTCGTTTGTTTCCATATATTTTTTAATTTCTTCTCTAATTGCCTGGTTGACCCACTCATTCTTTAGTAGGGTGTTCTTTAACCTCCATGCTTTTGGAAGTTTTCCAGACTTTTTCCTGTGGTTGATTTCAAGCTTCATAGCATTGTGGTCTGAAAGTATGCATGGTATAATTTCAATTCTTGTATACTTATGAAGGGCTGTTTTGTGACCCAGTATATGATCTATCTTGGAGAATGTTCCATGTGCACTCGAGAAGAAAGTATATTCTGTTGCTTTGGGATGCAGAGTTCTAAATATATGTGTCAAGTCCATCTGATCCAATGTATCATTCAGGGCCCTTGTTTCTTTATTGACCGTGTGTCTAGATGATCTATCCATTTCTGTAAGTGGGGTGTTAAAGTCCCCTGCAATTACCACATTCTTATCAATAAGGTTGTTTATGTTTATGAGTAATTGTTTTATATATTTGGGGGCTCCCGTATTTGGCGCATAGACATTTATAATTGTTAGCTCTTCCTGATTGATAGACCCTGTAATTATTACATAATGCCCTTCTTCATCTCTTGTTACAGCCTTTAATTTAAAGTCTAGTTTGTCTGATATAAGTATGGCTACTCCAGCTTTATTTTGGCTTCCAGTAGCATGATAAATAGTTCTCCATCCCCTCACTCTCAATCTGAAGGTGTCCTCAGGTCTAAAATGAGTCTCTTGTAGACAGCAAATAGATGGGTCTTGTTTTTTTATCCATTCTGATACCCTATGTCTTTTGGTTGGCACATTTAATCCATTTACATTCAGTGTTATTATAGAAAGATACGGGTTTAGAGTCATTATGATGTCTGTATGTTTTATGCTTGTAGCGATGTCTCTGGTATTTTGTCTCACAGGATCCCCCTTAGGATCTCTTGTAGGGCTGGTTTAGTGGTGATGAATTACTTCAGTTTTTGTTTGTTTGGGAAGACCTTTATCTCTCCTTCTATTCTAAATGACAGACTTGCTGGATAAAGGATTCTCAGCTGCATATTTTTTCTGTTCATCTCATTGAAGATCTCCTACCAATCCTTTCTGGCCCTCCAAGTTTCAAAAGAGAGATCAGTCACAAGTCTTATAGGTCTCCCTTTATATGTTAAGGCATGTTTATCCCTTGCTGCTTTCAGAAGTTTCTCTTTATCCTTGTTTTTTGCCAGTTTCACTATGATATGTCGTGCAGAAGATCGATTCAAGTTACGTCTGAAGGGAGTTCTCTGTGCCTCTTGGATTTCAATGCCTTTTTCCTTCCCCAGTTCAGGGAAGTTCTCAGCTATTATTTCTTCAAGAACACCTTCAGCACCTTTCCCTCTCTCTTCCTCCTCTGGGATACAAATTATGCATATATTATTTCTTTTTAATGTATCACTTAGTTCTCTAATTTTTCCCTCATACTCCTGGATTTTTTTATCTCTCTTTTTCTCAGCTTCCTCTTTTTCCATAATTTTATCTTCTATTCACCTATTCTCTCCTCTGCCTCTTCAATCCGAGCCGTGGTCGTTTCCATTTTATTTTGCATCTTGTTTAAAGCGTTTTTCAGCTCCTCCTGACTGTTCCTTAGTCCCTTGATCTCTGTAGCAATAGATTCTCTGCTGTCCTCTATACTGTTTTCAAGCCCAGCGATTAATTTTATGACTATTATTCTAAATTCACTTTCTGTTATATTATTTAAATCCTTTTTGATCAGTTCATTAGCTGTTGTTATTTCCTGGAGATTCTTCTGAGGGGAATTCTTCCGTTTGGTCATTTTGGATAGTCCCTGGAGTGGTGAGGACCCGCAGGGCACTTCCCCTGTGCTGTGGTGTATGACTGGAGTTGGTGGGCGGGGCCGCAGTCCGACCTGATGTCTGCCCCCAGCCCACCGCTAGGGCCACAGTCAGACTAGTGTGTGCCTTCTCTTCCCCTCTCCTAGGGGCGGGATTCACTGTGGGGTGGCGTGGCCCGTCTGGGCTACTTGCACACTGCCAGGCTTGTGGTGCTGGGGATCTGGCATATTAGCTGGGGTGGGTAGGCAAGGTGCACGGGGGCAGGAGGGGCAGGCTTAGCTCTCTTCCCCTTAGGTAATCCACTTCAGGAGGGGCCCTGTGGCAGCAGGAGGGAATCAGACCCGCTGCCAGAGGGGTGGCTCCGCAGAAGCACAGCGTTGGGTGTTTGCGTGGAGCAAGCAAGTTCCCTGGCAGGAACTGGTTCCCTTTGGGATTTTGGCTGTGGGAGGGGCGAGGGAGATGGCGCTGGCGAGCGCCTTTGTTCCCCACCAAACTGAGCTCTGTCATCCCGGGGCTCAGCAACTCTCCCTCCCTTTGTTCTCCAGCCTTCCCGCTTTCGGAGCAGAGCTGTTAACTTATGACCTCCCAGATGCTAAGTCCCGCTTACTGTCGGAACACAGTCCGTCCGGCCCCTCCGCTTTTGCCAGCCAGACTCGGGGGCTCTGCTTGGCCGCCGGGCCGCCCCTCCGCCCCGGCTCCCTCCTGCCAGTCCGTGCAGCGCGCACCGCCTCTCCGCCCTTCCTACCCTCTTCTGTGGGCCTCTCGTCTGAGCTTGACTCTGGAGACTCCCTTCTGCTAGTCTTCTGGCAGTTTTCTGGGTTATTTAGGCAGGTGTAGGTGGAATCTAAGTGATCAGCAGGACGCGCGGTGAGCCCAGCGTCCTCCTACGCCGCCATCTTCTCCCGATCCTCTGGTGTGGCTTATTTTTAATAAGAGGTTTATTCTTTATCTTGGGACTAGCCACTTAAGGAGTTCATTTTCCAATTTTGAGTAAACATATAGCCACTCCTCTGAATTAGAGTGTAACTGAGGGATGCTACTATCTGCAACCCCTGTACTCAGAAATTAGTGATAAGGAAAAATAAGGCCAATTTGTAGGACCCAAGAATCTTTTAGAATTAATAAGTATTTAAAGCCTAATTCCTACAGTGTGAAATTTTAAAGCAGGGCATTTTTTTCAGGATATATTAAAGCTGCTCACCCCTAAAATAATATGACCATCCAGGCTGGTGACACTAGTTTCATAATAAGATTACAGGGGAAGAGTTGATTTCTGAATAGTGCATTTCTAACGCTGGAAAACCTTCAGGGTCCAGCCAGTCTGGTGGGGTGACTAGGAACAATGAGGAAAAATGGCTAACCGTGATAAGTATACTAAAGAGCTGTGGTCCTGGGAGAAATAGTGTATAGGCTCTTAGGCAGTGCTTAGCACTTGGTGGTGGTGATGCGGGGTTCAGGGGGATGGGTGGAGCTCAAGCTTTCCCCACAGAAACACACATCTGGACAAGTGTCCATGGGGCCATACAAACTCAGCATCAACAGTGACACCTTGATTGAGTTCTCAGGTTCCTGGAACAATATGGCAAAGGAGACTGTGGTCCTCATGCAAATGCCAGATACCCTGCTAGTAGAGAGTTCATGGGTCAAGGAAGTACATATAATAATAAGAGAAGTGACTGTATTTGTTTTGTAAATTTCAGAAGCAGGCAACATTGATCACACACACAATTTTGACTCTTCAGTAGTCCTCAGTATTATTTTTTAGACATGACTGAGACTATCATTGACTATAATTATTGGCTTCAACAACTATTGAGGCATGAATTCTATATATGATCACATAATTTATGGTATAATATACCAGTTGATTCAAATGAATCAATATTGGTAAAGACTGGAAATGTGCCAATACCTAGTAAGTTCTATATAAGCATTTGCTGTTATTTGCTACATTTGTTTGTTCATGCTGTTATGAGTTTGAAGAAAACTGCCCACAATGCTCAATTAAGTCTTTGATGTGTTTTAAAACAGAAAGTCATAGAAAACCATCCATTGTGTTCTACTTTGCTTGTACTGGTGAATACTTTTATGACTGATACAAGTGGAATTGAATGTGATATATATTCTGATACCTCAATAACACTTAATAAAATTTCATTCCATGAATTATTTGATAACAGGCATTGAGAAAAGGACAAAAGATTTTTAAATGATTACCTAGGCTGCTTATATTTTTTAAATGCACTAAAAATGTGTAAGAGGAGCAAGAAGCAAGCTTCTTACAAATCTTAAATAATTTACACCAGAAAAATAAAATCATCTTTGGACTATTACACATATGAACCATCTGTAAGTGTCCTAAATGGTTGTAACATCTCTGGTTCTAGATAAAGGGTTTTATAATTTACTGAAGTCCTAAAATGTCATTCACAGACTTAGTTTTTAAATGTATTTCCACTGACAGAAGACAATTATTTCTCAGCAGTTTCTAAATGTTTGGTACTTTTAAGTAAGGTCTGGTCTAGTTATTTTAAAACACTACTCCAGTTGGGGCACCTGGGTGGCTCAGTTAAGCATTTCACTTCAGCTCGGGTCATGATCTCACAGTTCATTGAGTTTGAGCCCCAAGTCAAGCTCTATGCTGACAGCTCAGAGCCTGGAGCCTGCTTCAGATTCTGTTGTCTCTCTCTCTGCACCCCCCCTTCCCTTAAAAATAAACATTAAAAAAATTACAAATAAATAAATAAATAAAATGCTATTCCAATCTAAGAAAAATAGTCCTGCGTGTTAGAGATTCTTAGAGCCATATACACAAAAAGAAATGTTCAGTAACCAACTTAATTTAAAATATTTTTATTTTTATTAACTAAAAAATATGTTTTGCTATTACCGTAGTTTGTCTTCGATCTGAATTTATAAGGTTGATCATAAAACTGCAGTCCACACACAGGGTATAAGATGATATCTAAATAATAATTGGTAATATATACTTGATAATGAAGAAACATTCCTAGGGTGTGCCTGGGTGGCTCAGTCTGTTAAGCTTCTGACTTCAGCTCAGGTCATGATCTCACGGTTTGTGAGTTTAAGCCCCTCGTCAGGCTCTGTGCTGAGAGCTCAGAGCCTGGAGCCTGCTTGGGATTCTGTGACTCCTTCTCTCTCTGCCCCTCCTCTGCTCTGCTCAGTCTCTCTCTGTCTCTCAAAAATGAATAAATGTTTAAAAAAAATTTTAAAGAAAGATTCCCAACTAATATAAAATTAAATTTATCTTCCTTCCATGAAAATATGAATTTCTACCAAGAAGAAGAATGTTACTAAAATGAATAAACAATTCTTTTTTTTAAGTTTATTTATTTATTTTAGAGAGAGAGAGAGAGAAGGGAAGGTGTAGAGAGAGGGAGAGAGAGAATCCCAAGCAGGCTCCATGCTGTCAGTGCAGAGCCGGACGCAGGACTGGAACTCACGAGCCATGAGGTCATGACCTGAGCCAAAACCAAGAGTCAGAAGCTTAACTGACTGAGCCACCCAGGCGCCCCTCACACAGGTAAATTTCTAAAATGATAATCTGATCATGCCTCTTTCCTGCTTCTAGCACATCACTAGATTCCAATTCCCTACCGACTAAAGTCCAAATTCTTCAGAACTACATGGGGAGTCTATCATGATACGTCCAAACTTACCTCTGCTACTCTTCTCACACTTCATGCTCTAGCAATTCAGAACAGCTTACAGCATCTCAAGAATACCATATTTCTTACATATCCACATCATCGAGCATCTCCTGTTACTTACAAATCACGTTGCCTCTCCTGAAGTGCTCACCTTTACATGTTCCGGTCCCAAGCCACCCTCATATATACACCTGTGTTCTGTCTGGATCATCCCTTTTCCAACTGCAATATCCAGTTCAAAAGCTGCCTCTTTCCAAAAGGCTTTCCTGTCACCTGCCTTCTGGTAATTCAGAGGAGAAAGAATCACTCCCCACTCTATGCAATCTTTGTTTCCTCTACATGTGCTAATGAGTATGTTCTCTCTCCTGCATTAGAATATGAGCTTCCTGCAGGCAGAGCCTGTGCCTGATTTGTATTTACCCCAGGACTTAGCCTAGGAGCACAAGGAGGCACTCTGTCCTGTGTCTGCTTGAATGGCTAGATTCAAGGGAAACTTTACAGCATATTTTCTTGCCTTGTTGGCTTCAAAGTCACAAAAGAACCCTGAACCATCAGCAGGCTCTGTTGTTCTGTATGAAAAGGCCTGTATCAATACTGAGTCATTTAACAAAGAAGCTCTTTCTGAAAATATCTGAACCATCTTCACTTATTTAAATTTCCAGAAACTTACAGTAGCAAGCTTTCCAGTCGCCTCTGAGCAAATTACACAACCTAATTCCATTTCTGAACTTTTATAATTTCTAAGGGCAGACACAAGGAGAGAAATACAAATGCTTCTTCAGATAAAGGTTGTGAGTCTGCTTTAAATCACTTAGAAGCTCTGCTCTATGGGGCAAAAAATCATAATGAAACTAAATATTTTTACCAAGAATGGAATTTCTAAGATACTACATCCTTCAAAGTGACAACATAATGGCAAATTATGACCCGCCAAACTCAGAGGAGCAACATTATGTCTGAAGAAATACAGACAAAATCAGTGCTAAGCAGTGAGACTTTTTCATGGAAAATTAACAAGGTAATCACTGAGGCTTCTGGGTGCTGAATCCCTTAGTACCTGATGGAGGACCAATACTAGAGAGGAGCAGTGAATCATCTTAGAATGCTCCAAGCCAACCATGAGTTGATGTATCACGACAGGGGTCGTCAAAAACCAATAAGCAGATGTTTATGTATATGCTGAGGACTGCAGGAGGAAGGTCTTGTGAATAATACCCAAGTGATATAAAACCTAATCCCTGCCTTCAAGGAGTTTATAGTCTGGAAAGGGAAATGGGGCTTAAACAGACAAAATCACATAACATGCAAATAATGTGATTTTCAAACACAATGCAAGGTAATAAAGGATGAAGTTTCTGCTTGACTTATTCCACCAACATTGATTGAGTATAACTGAATACCTAATACTTTGCCTCAGAGTGATACAGACAATAGGAATAAGGAGATTTCAAAGGAAGGAGATGTCTATACATTCATCTGTTGTCAGAAAACTGCAAGGAGAGATGTGAACTGAGTATTCAGAGGCAGGTAATATTTAGATTTGCAGAGAAAAAGAGAAATGGCCCAAGGTGGGGAAATGGGTGGGAATTAAAACACATTACCAGGTGACATTTTTAATTTTTATTCAAATTTTTTAAAATTTTTTTAATGTTTATTTATTTTTGAGAGACAAAGAGAGACAGAGCATGAGCAGGGGAGGGACAGAGAGAAAGGGAGACAGAATCTGAAGCAGGCTCCAGGCTCTGAGCTGTCAGAACAGAGCCCGATATGGGGCTCGAACCCACGAACTGAGAAATCATGACCTGAGCTGGAGTCAGACGCTCAACTGACTGAGCCACTCAGGCGCCCCAATTTTTATTCAAATTTTATAATGACCTATGGTTTGAGGTGTTTCAAGTCCTTCATTTGTGCATATATACATCATGCAACTCTCCTTTCCTTCATGCTTAACACTGATTCCTTCACATTACCGTGTTCTATAATTCTACACACTTTCTTGCCTCTTTAACAACAGAAAAAGGACGAAGAAATCTTTCCTGAATTGAGAGAAGATGCACTCTATAAATGACTTGTGTGTTCATGGAGTATATGAAGAGAGACGGATACACAAAAAAACCCTGGTTTATTTGCTGAAAATTTTAAACATCCCCTGTGGCTAATAGGCTCATCTAATAAACATATTCAACACTTCAATAAACAGCATGTATTTCTTCTTGCTTCTTGGCAATTGCTTTCATCCAACTTGCTCAAAGCTCTTCAAAGACAGGGAGCCAGATTTTCCACAAGTCACTCCCTGGAGGTAATTTGGCTGGTTAAGGAGGCACATTAATTCTTTCAGGCCACAAAGGGCCATTTATTGAATACAGAGTGAAAAACCAAAAGAGAAACAAAATTCCTCTGAGCCCCAAAGATGGGTGAGAACTCTTCCCTGGGCCTTTGGGGAACATCATACTCCCTAAAGCACGTTGATTATCAGCACAGAGGAAGTAGAATTCTGCATCTTGGTTTTAATAAACCCAAGGAGAATGTCCACCAATGACTGACACTCTTATTCTGAAGTAAATTATTTCTTCACTATTTAAATGTGTATAAGAAAAACTTTCAGGATCGCCTAGGTGGCTCACTCGGTTAGGCATGTGACTCTTGATTTTGGTTCAGGTCATGACCTCACAAGTTCATGAGATCAAGCCCATGTCAGGCTCTGCACTGATAGCATGGAGCTTGCTTGGGATTATTGTTCTCCCTCTTTCTCTGCCCCCTCACACTTGTGCTCGCTCTCTCTCTCTCTCTCTCTCTCTCTCTCTCTGAAAATAAACATTTAAAAAAAAATAAAATAAAAATTTCCATCTATGACTGTAACTGTAGCAGCCATTCAAAAACATCAACAATAAAGATGAATTAACACAACTTCAATGTGAAATTGTACCCAAAGTTTAGAGATAATAATTTTTTTGTTAATTGTATTGTTCCTACACTTAGATATTATTTTGCCTTGCTTAAATATAAGGCAGTTTGCAAAGATGATGACCTACCCCAAAGGCCTCCTAGAGACATGTCAAGGGTTTAGAGACTTATTCAATTCTGATCTTGAAAGCACCTTGGAGTATCATTTAGCCTTGAGAAAGCAGATCCAGACAAGTACACACTGAGAGAATAAAAAATTAAGATCCTCTTCTCCAGCTGGATTTGTGCATAACTCCTGCTAAAGCCAGGGCAAATTTGAATCATAATGAGAAGATCATGTCCTTCAACTAGTTTCTGGGGGCAGAAAAACATTAAGATTTATGCTTCATCCTAGACCCCTACTCTTGTCTTGTCAGGTCTATTTTTAAATCTCAAATCATTAGAAAATGACTATTAAGAATTTTTGCACTTAATTCTTTCAAATATTTATAAGCATTGTTGAAACCACGTGTACTAGGGAAAATATAGAGAAAATGATGGGTTTGCACCTACTTTTTGTGATTTGTGATTCCACAAGATTTTGTTTTCAAAAATCACTTTGAGCTTCTTAGAATTAAGCTGTTCCATTTTGGAAAACACAATTTTATCAAAATAACCAGTGATAAGACTCACCATTTATTTTCTATAAAACTGTTTAAAAGACATCTAAAATTAGGATTATCCAGTATATCATTAGATTATGATGAGGAAAACATAATCTAACACAGCCATCTCAATAGAAGGTAGCCACTTACAGAGATGTGGGAAGAGATGAAAACAAGAAAAGTAAAGGTAACCAGAAACTAACAACAGCAGGAAGTTGCTACCATTTTTAGGGCAAGTGAGCAAATAAAGCAGATGGTGTTATCAGAGGCAAGGAGGGAAAACCTGCCCACAGGAGCTGGAACCAGGCAAAAGCCACTAGGAGGGAGTGCCTTTCTGACTGGATCTAGAACCATGGAGGAGGTGCAGCCACTATCTTAAACATCCCCAGAAGCACCACCAGCTTCTTCCCAACTCCTCCTGCCAATGTTCTGGCAATTCCTCCCTTTGTTTAAAGCTAATCGGAAACCAGTGGGCAATGTGGTTTACAGAAATCGGGACCCTTGTGAACCAGGTCAGTGTAGAAGAAGAAAGGGGAATGGATCTGAGCTTAACAGGCAAATGTTTAGCACAGTGTATCCTGTTTGCTCTCCAGCATCCATCCTCATGCTCCACTTGTATTTAAGTTTCCTACAACAGGAACTACTTATATATGCCTGTCATGGCACAACATCCTTCATACGAACTAAGCTACCCTCACCTTCTCCAGAGAGGGATAGAACGTCTCCATCAGTGTTGATTTCTCATCTAACTCAGTCGAAATCCTACCAGGGTATTCTGTACTGAAAAACTAATGAAAGAATTAAGGACAACACTCTTTATGCGAAAGAGTAGATAAAGGGAAAAGAGGAAAAGAGAAATGTGTGGTTAATATTGTCCATGTCCTTCAGCCAAACACCGCCAGTTGAACAAGGTGAATAAGTTGGGTTTATTACTTGCTGCATTGAGGGAGAACTAGGATGAGGATAAATCCATAACTGAAAAAGCAGCAGCAGTCACTCTTACTATGTGGGAGAAGGGGACATTTGGTGGTTTGTGGCTTGATTAGTGTTCTTCCTTTTGTCTCATTTGATTATGGTCTCAGAGTCACCATGTCCAACATTAATTTTCTGTGAGATTATGTCCAATAGGAGAAAAACATGGCTTACTTAGGAGCATCAGACCAGTTACCAGATGTCAGGAGCTGCTTTTTGTCTTTCTCAATATACACAGAACTTATATTCATAAAATATTTTTAAATATGTAAGTAAAATATGTATTTATATGTAATATACATAATACACATCTTTTCTGTTCTTCCTTCTAGTAACGGATCATCATGAGTGGTAATTAATATTTTAACACATCCTTCTTCTAACACATATTCCATGTTCCCCTTGACCTTAGCCACCACCTTGGCAGTAGAGATTCTCCACCTGATGCAGTGACCTAGACATTATTCTCTGCAGAAGCTAAGCCTTTGGTAGTCCAGCCTTTATTGGCTTGTCCTAACCTCCCATAAACTTTCACTATTAAAGTCCCCAGTGAATCTTCTAAGTCCCATCTCAAGAGCAATCCAATTTTCCTTTGTCAACTGGAATCAGGCATGTCAACCAGGTTAGTAACCTCTTTATCTATCTATTATATTGGTTCAGTGGTATGAGGAGCCCTAGATGGCCAGGTGTTAATCTAAACTGTAATTCAACTCAAGAAAACCATCTTTACACCACCCCACCCCCCTGCCCACAACTCCAGTAGTTGTGAGAGTAGCCTACTTTCCTGGTAACAAAATCCTCTGAAACATCTAAACCCAAGGCTGTAGGAATGAGAGCAAAAATCATTAGATAAATGATGAGATTTATAATGAGATAAAAATCATGAGGGAGGGAGGAGTTCTTAGCTACAGTAATGAAAGGAACCATTCCTAAGCCTCTTTCTTTGACTATGGGAGATTTGGCTATGGGAGAAGGAGCACTGGATATTAGCTACCAATTCAAAGCACAGATGGCATCTTGTAGGACAGCATCACCAACTCATGGTGTATCATACCACAGTTGTAGACATACTGGGTTTTTAGTAAGCCAGTTCACAGTTCAACAACGCCAAGTTTTTCTGGGTGACAAGGTAGATGTATGACTGGAGGATTCTGTGGCCCACTGGCTCACTTCTGCTGTGAATGATTTCCTTGGTCACATACACTATTGTATGAGATAACTTTATTCTGAATAAGTCATTCCATGAGTCCACCAATGGTGTACTGTCAGAAGTATTTTTCAGAGAAGCTGAATGAAGTGCATGAGGAACTCTTTGCACTATTTTTGTAGTTTTTTTGTTAAGTCTGAAATTAATTCAAAATTAAAAGTTTAGAAAAGAAAGGTTAAGTAGAAGAAGAGGAGTTGTTCCCATTAACAAGGAGACTCAGGAGGAAATAGAATTCAATGTTTATCAGATTCAAGGAGAAATATGCTATATTAATCAAAACTGCATACCTTCTTTATGTTCAAAATAAGTAATTGTTAAATACACTGATATACCATAGCATTTCAACTTATTTGAAATTGCTTTGAATTACTAACATTTTTTCCCCCATCAGGCCTATATGTTTAATATTTTTTTTCTTTTTTTTATTTGGTTTATTTCTTTTATTATCAGGGCAACATCTTCTCTATAGATTTTGTTCTACAAGCATGTTTTTCTTAAACTTTTGAGAAGGATTTTTTTTTTTTTTGACAGGGGCACATATTTTCCAAAAGAGCTTAAAATTTAAATACAAAAACAAACCCACTCATTCCTAATAAATTCTGAAGGAATTTGTATTCTTTTCTTTTTTCTTTCTTTCTTTCTTTCTTTCTTTCTTTCTTTCTTTCTTTCTTTCTTTCTTTCTTTCTTCCTTCCTTCCTTCCTTCCTTCCTTCCTTCCTTCCTTCTTTATATTTTTTACAGTTAGCTGCATTTCAGCTGCTTGTCTGATTGTTCTCTGGGTTGGTAATCTGCCCTGTCACTTCAACTTGAAACTTGAATCTGCTCTACCCACTAAAAAGCACTCACTGGATAAACCAGTGTACAGTACCTATGCTGTGTTATATTTTTATTTTCATACAAGGCACCATCTCCTTTGGCAGAGGGAGAAACACTTTTTATTTTTGTCTAGCCATGAAAAAACTTACACTTAGATACCTGAATTAACTGGTTCCATATTTCTAATTTATTCTAATCACATTTTATCATCTTCCATTGGCTGGTACCTGGAATAACCACCCAACTGACTACTCCTTAGTTTGGCATTAGTGAGAAAAGACTCCAACTATGAGACTGAAACAGTCCAGTCCCTGACACCATTTGCCCATTTAAAAAAATATATGGCAGCACCCAACTTGTGTTCACTTGAGGTTCCTTGACAATCCAATTCTTAAGCCACAACAGGATAATTGGTGAGTGACAAGGAAGGCAGAACAAGAAAGCCAAGATGACCAAATGATGAAACAGCTGGCAAACAGTACTAAATGCACTGAGGACTTTAGATTTGCACTTGATACACTGAAAAGCCAGGAAAGGATATGAGGCAGGGGAATAGTTTGTCTGGCATTTTCAAAATTTATTAAAAATTACAAAGTTCTTTTCAATATGCAGGTATACATGAGAAGTTAAGTCTCTGTCATTCAAACTTGCTGTGAGCTATTTTGATCTGATAAACAGAGGGCTGTTGGAGAGGACTTTGTTTTAAGGAGGTGAAGATGGACAGTGCCCCAAATAGATTTTGTCTAGAGCCTGCTGTCTACAGCATATCATGCCGGAAAATTGTCTCCAGTCACCTGCAGCACTAGCTAGAAGTTGTATATGTCTATGAATTTAAGGCCAGTATGCACAATGTTGCCCCAGGATATGGTCCTAAGACCACTATCTTGACTTCATTTTTTAATTAAATTAATTTGGGGATTAGACTGATTGGAATCTGATTCAATAAAAAATATTATGAGTGAGGGGCCCTAGGTGTACAACCTGGCTCAGAACAATACCTAATCTGACCTGCTCATACTACCTCTTCAAGAGTAAACCCTTCCCTGATATAAAAAATATACTACCAGTGTACTTTTAAAAGCAGGATTTCAAAGAACAAAGCCAGAACCTGTGTAAGCCAGATCTGATGTCTTTTCAAACAGTCACTTTGCTGAACTTTAAGAAAGATTAACTTAACTTAAATTTAATTTAATTTGATTTAAAATTTTTAAAAATTGGGGGGAAGCACCTGGGTGGCTCAGTCAGTTGAGCTTCGGCTCAGGTCATGATCTCATGGTTCATGAGTTTGAGCCCTACATAGCGCTTTGCACTGAGAGCAAAGAGCCTGCTTTGGATTCTCTGTCTCCCTCTCTCTTTCTGCTCCTCCCCTGCTCACATATGTGCTCACTCTCATGCTCTCTCTCTCTCAAAAATAAAATTTAAAAAATATACACACACACATATTGTGTGTATATTTTTAGCCTTTCTCTTTCTGTCATCTTGGAGCCTGTGGAGGCCTTCTGGGAATAAGACTCTTAAAACAACAAATATGTCCAGAAGGCTGTGGTTCAAGGCCATTTTTGCTGGCTATAAGAGGGCCTCCAGAACCAGAAGGAGCAATTTTATTCTTAAAATTGGAGGTATTTATGCTCTAGATGAAACCTAATTCTACCTAGGCAAGAGATGTGCTTATGTGTACAAAGCAAAGAACAACACAGTGACTCCTAGTGGCAAACCAAATGAAACTGGAGTAATCTGGAGAAAAGTAATTCATGCTCATGGAAACAGTGGCATGGTTCATGCCAATTTCCGAAGCAACTTTCCTGCTAAAGACATTGGCCACAGAATCCATGTGATGCTGTATCCTTCAAGGATTTAACTTACTGAAGAGTAAATAAATAAATGTGTAGATCTGCTCTTATTAAAAACAGTTTGCTTTGGGGTATCCGGGTGGCTCAGTCAGTTAAGCGTCCAACTTCAGCTCACGTCATGATCTCGGATTTGTGACTTCAAGCCCCAAGTCAGGCTCTGTGCTGACAGCTCAGAGCTTGGAGCCTGCTTCAGATTCTGCGTCTCCCTCTCTCTCTGCCCCTACCCCCCTCACATTCTCTCTCTCTCTCTCAAAAATAAACATCAAAAACAAAAAGGTTTTTTTTTTTAATTTACTTCCTACACATCATTTCCTGAAAAAAAACCAAAATGTCTCTGTGATACCTTTATAAGCAACTCTAATTTTGAACTGATAATTTGTGCATCCACATTATGCCCAGGAAAGCATGAATCATATAGATCCCATTATGTGATTATGCAAATGCACACTAAATATACAATTACAAGCATATATGGGCAGTGAAATTTAATTAATTATTATGACTTAGCTCACTTGCCCAACGTAGTTTTATTAACTAACAGTCCACAGATGTGTTTCCTCTCTTGATTCATTTACATTTTAATACCATGTAGAAATGATAAATTATCGTAACAGCAGATGATAAAAACAGATGGAATTAACATAATTGAACCCAAGATCATTTACATAGGTTTGAATTGAACAGTTTGTGTATTTAAGTCAGTATTAAATGCTTTATTCTTGTATGGTGGCTATTTAGGAAGAATTTCACAAACACATACACGCAGACATTAAAACCAGCCAAGGACATTTAAAAATGCATATTTAAAGGCTATTAAATAGCTTTTAAAGTGATGAGCAATCACTAATTATACTTAAAGGTATAAATATGAAAAGAAAAATGTGATCAAAAAGATCGACAGAGTAACACAGAGGTTATAAAAATTATCAGTAAACACTAATGCTAAGTGAAATGAACATTTGACAAATTACTAGGTATCACTGAAAATCTCAGCCACTTATAGATTACATTGGCCCCCTGAGGGCTGCATTCTAAACTTAAATAATTGATGATCTTTCTAAAGACAAAATCTAAAACCATAGGAATCACTTCATTCCATTCCAAAATAGTATTTGTATGTTTGTGTGTATGCATCCACAAGTCTTTTAATGGGCATATATCTGAATTGACATACAAAACTATTACTCCCGTTTCTTTGAAATCCCATCAAATAAAATTGCAATTACATTAAAAAGTCAATATTTGGGTCATCAAATTTCTCCAATATCAAAAAAGAAAACTTGTTCCTATTTGTCAAAAAAATCATTACAGGAATAGCATAGGACATGAACTGGTTACCAGACAATAACTGCTCAGTGGTCCATGGAGAGCCTTCCTTCTCTCATTTATATCATGATATTCCTGGCGGAATCCTCCTTTGGTGGGAAATAGAGGATTATAAATGTGTGGACTTCACATTACCTTCACTTTCCTCGAATAGTTTTTTTTAACCATAATTCATCTCTCAGGGGGGTATCTTCAACCTTAACACTTTACTTCTAGCTTTATGTGTGTGGTGCTAAAAGAAAGAGCCTAAAATTGTGTGAATAAGAAAAGACCACTTCCAAAAATTGAATTATTGTATAGCCAAATATGGGAAAAAAATTTAAAACATTGGGGTAAGTATTTTTATTCAGAGCTTCATCTTGCCATACTGCAGAAAATGACTTTTTTTTATCCCAGGATTGCCTTTGGGATTCAGAGATATTTGAGATCTGGGTTTACCCCTTCAGGTTAAAAAGGCCAAGTGTGTCTGCCATGAAGTCATTAAGGCTAATCAATATTGAAACACCAGTAGAAGTGGGCCTCCAAAGCTATACCATCTAGGGAAGAAGGGGAGGAGCCAGAGATGAGTCAACTGCAAAGGATTAAGATACAGTTTCATCAGAAGAAACATGACTAAAATGGGTGAGAATCAACCACTTGGCTGTCCACAGACAGGGATTTTTTGTTTTATTTTGAAACTTCCAAGAAATTATAAAGCTAAGTAGGTACAGTAGAATAGTCTCACTAGAAAGAGAATAAAATCACATAGTGTTCCTCGGCACAGTCATCATTTGTGCTTGATGTAAGTATAGTAGCTTATTTCTTATTTCTAATTAGATTTCTGAAATAAAAAGATTCAATGCCACACCTCTCTCCATACCCACACCTCAAATCTGCATTCACTGCCCTTGTAAGCCCTTCCTTCACCATTTTTATATTCTCAGGGTCATCAAGGAGCCTCTTCAATGGTTAAAAATAAAATAATTGTATTTATAAACATAAAATGGCTAGTTAACTAGCTAACTTAGAACCTCATGAACAACTTAAAACCTAGTAATTTCTATGCTTTATATTTAACCCACATTGTTGGCAAATATGTGTTTATTAGCTTATCTTTCCTGGAATAACCATAAGAAGGTCTTAAAATCCTGATAAAGTTTTCTGGGAATTAGAACACTTTTCAGTGTTATATACTATTAAGCCACTTTTATTGGTAGCTATGAAAATTTTATACCTTCATAAATTAAAAATATTTTTATAACATCAAGTCCTTACTCTCTACGGTAATATTTGAGTTCTAGAAACTTTGATACCCATAGTGAAGAAAGAAAGTTACATTTGATGGTGATACCACACCACATCTGTGCCAATGCTCAAGAGCTGGGCGAAGACCTCCAACCAATGGCCAATACAACTGCATTGACTGCTCTGCAGAGGATCATGAATCACATTCTATCTATACTGTTAATCCTGCCTGCATTTGCAGTAACAATTGCCATCCCCACTTTACCATTCTAAGTGTGCTCAAAATGGTTTCACTGTCAACCATGGAAAACACTACCTTGCAAATTCCCTGTTCACAGGTATATTTCCAAACCTTTTAGTGAAGCAAATGAATTATCTCTACCACAGAATCCTTCATTCACAGAAGTTTAAAATACCGGTGTCGCAGCACCTCTAAAAATGTAATTCAAAACCTTGGTTGCTGTGGGAGGCTCCAGTAGTCAAGCAATCAGCCTGCAGATTATATTGCATATACAGCTTCTCTTGAGCTCCATAGGTTTAATAACTCTGATAATTGGTCCTAATTTGTTTTGTGGCTGTTTTACTTTCTAGTTGTTTGGAATTTTTGTTGATTTCTGTTTAGAGCAAATTGCTTTCCTTGTTAGATATCTTAGCTCTACATTTTCTATGATTTAATGGGCTAGTTCTTCTTGGTTGTCTGAGCCCTTCAATTTACCAGAATTTTTAGATTTGTTTTTAATCCCAACAGAAGACCAGAAGAGCTCCAACTCATCCATAGTTAGAGATTTCTGGACAACTACATTCCACCCCCCACCCCCCACCCCCCCCCACTGAGCTCCACATTAGGTATTTCACTCTGAACTACTTGGCCCACAATACCTTGAGGGAAACTGGGGACATAATACTGCCATCCTATTTTCTAGCTCAGTTGGATGCACGTTTGTTGGCTGATTCTTCACCTTCAACTTAGTCATAAATGAGCAGCCATGACTCCCAAGTCAGTGATGTGATTTCTGTGCACTGTGTGCTAAAATGAGATACCTAACAGATCTGTGCTGAGTGTTTAACATGCCTTGTTTACCATCTGATCACAGACCATCTCTAGAATTCCACCTCTCAGTATCCTCCTGCTGTATGAGACTCCAAACTCCTGTGGCCACGTTTCCTTCCTTTCACAAAGGAAGTTCATTCCTGCTCTAGAGCCCCTGCAGTTGCTGTTTCTAGAAATCTCTTCTCCAAAATCATCCTGACTTGTACCTTCCTATCATTTAAGCCTCAGAGGAAATGTCCGTGGTGCCTTATCTGATTTCTCATTCAGAGTGCATAACCTCACCTCCTCGCACACATCACACAAATAAGGAGGCTTCCAGAGGGTTCCCAAAGAGAAGGTAAGAATGACTAGCAGCTTAGGCTGGCAAACAAGACATTACTTTGCAGAGTCAAAGCTCTGAAAGTTAAAAAACTTTTTCAGAGTTTCAGAAGTTGATATAAGGTTAAAGTCTGAGCTTTTTCATGACATAGTCTTGAAGTGCCTTCTGATAATCCATACTATTTTCATGATGAGGCCATTTGATTTCATTTTAATACTTTCCAAAACAGCATTCTATGTGACAACTTTGATAAGATGCAAAATAAATCTGAAACAATTTGTGAGGGCACCTAGCCTGTGCTTAGGACACAGCAGGTGCTTAATAATACTTCTTGACTGACTACACATATAGTATATTTTAAAATGACAATTATCTTCTCTGACAGATGCCAGGCTACACAAGTCAACTCTGCTGCTACCAAGAGTATGTCATTTTGAAGTCATTCCCTTCCTTTTCTATTAGGGACCTCTTTTTGAAAGGCAAAGACTTAAGGAAATTGTAGCAAACCGCTGCTGGGTTGTATAGTCAGGCTCTCTTCTGCAAGAAATCCCCCTTTGACCCCAAACAATAAAGGGGTTCCTGAAGCCAAGTGTCTCTGTGATTTTGCCCTAACTAGGCCAGTGAGATTTCTTCTTCCAAGTATTTAAATTTCTGATCTAAAAGATACAAAAACTGCAAGTTCCTAATACCTGTAAGACAAACAATAGAGTTCTTCATCTGTTCCATACAGCAACCACTAGTTGTAGGTAGTTACTTAAAATTAAATTTCAAATTCAATTAATTAAAATTAAAAATTCAGTTCATCAGTTGCATTAGCCATATTTCAAGTGCTCAATATTACAGGCCATTTCCATCATCACAGACGATTCTATTAGACAGATTTGCTCTAGAAGAAGGCTCAACTAACTACATCCCACAGGCCAAATCTTTCTGTATAATTAATGAGATGAGAAGAGGTTTTTTTCATTTTTAAATGGCTGGGAAAAAATTCTTAAAGGTGAATATTTTAAGATATGTGAAAATTATGTGAAAGTCAAATTTCTGAGTTCACAAATAAAGTTTTATTCGAACAAAGCCATGCCCATTCATTTGTGTATTACAGATGGCTGTCTTCATGCTACAATGGCAGAGTTAAGTATGTGCAACAGAGATCATATGACCAGCAAAGTCTAAAATATTTATTTTCTGGCCCTTTATAGAAAAAGTTTGCTAACTCCTGCTCTAGAGAGAGGTGCCAAGGACTCTAAAGCTTTCTCAGATTCTGAGAGTTTATGAAAAGACCAGATAATTCTTACACTGAGGTGCTAACAACTTGACAGGCATGTGAAAAGGTTTTCCATTTCTGTGATGGAGATTGGAAAGGAGAAGGACCATTGTGAACAGGTGGTATTGGAGGGAATAAAGGGGAAGAGTGCCTTCTTCCCCAATGTCAACAGACAGGTACCAGAGCATCATATTTTATTGCGCTTAGCTGCAGTATACTCAGACCTCCCACTGCCTAAAAAGGAATGGTAAAAAAAAGAAGCCCTAGCATTCCCTAGTCTAAACAAGGGGCTCCTAGATCTCCTCTGCGAGAATCCTGCTAAGTTCCCTTTAAGTGAACACAGTACCAACTCTCCCTGAAGCTGCACAGCCAGACATACAGGCCAGAGCTGATGGGCATAATTAGGCCTCAAACCAGGTGTAAGTGCAATCGGAGTGGAAAATATGCGACAGCATCCTCGGTGAACTGTGAAGGCCTCCCTACACCAAAAGGAGGCACGCTGGTTATGTGTGAGTGTTTCTTGAAAAGATGTCATTACATAAGGGTAATCACAAGTCAAGAAATGTCCAGGGTCATCCACACTGCATGAGTTATACTTTACTGGGACTTGCCATAAATTGACAGAACAAAAAAGAATCCTAGGCAGAAGAATTCAAGAGATCAAGATAGAATTCCTGAAATGGGTACAGATATGAAAGTGTCTAGGGGCTCAGAAGAAAGGCTGAGCTTCACAGAAATTCTGGGTCACTTGCTGTGACAAGTAATTCTCGACTTAGGACTCTCACAATAGGAGACTCCAGAGAGTCTTCTCTCTAGTAATGAGCCTGACAAATCATGTTTCATTTTCTCAAGGAGGTGCCAGGTAATCACTTTGCCTCTAGCTCTAATATAATCACTATGGGAAAGTGGGTTAGAGCACCAGCATGACATCAGATGACCTGAATTTGAATCCTGTCCCCACCACTTATTAGTTGTCTCATTCTTCTCAAATGTAAAACAAGATACTTATAAATTTGTTTTGGTGAATAACCTATATACTTAAAAACAACAGCTTACCTGAAATACACAAGAGTGTAAATATGGATGCAGATTTAGAAGATATTACTAATGGCCTGGCCAATGGCAATCACTGCCACCACCTTCGTTGCAGACTCCTGAGAATGTCTGGTCACTGTCTAGTTCCAAGAAATGGATCATGATATGTTTAAATCCAATCTGACAACCTTGTTCCACACTTTCCCAGTCACCATTACATTTAGTGCTTGTCAACTGTTCCAGTTCTGGCCTACCAGACCTTTGTAGAAAGTGCCTGTTGGAGAGATGGTGGGGGTGGAGGTAGGCCTGGGAAAGCTTTGGTTTGCTCACTTGGAAGGGGACAGTGAAGTTAACAAATATGAAGAAAAGGCCACAAGAATTCCAGAGCCACAGCCATAACACCCCTTAGCCACTGGACCAATAGCCAATACTCCAGAGTCCCCACGTTGTGAGAAAAATAAACCTCTACCTATTAGACATCATCTAACTTTCACCCATTCTTAAAAATGGATTAGATAGAATAAGGTACCCAAACTGCACTGACCATTTTTTTTAATTTCCCTAGAAATTTACCAGTCACCCATATGGAAAAAATGGGAAAAGAAAGAAGGGACAAGTGTCAACCAGAGTTTCCATCCCTTGCAATCACCTCCTGGGGAGTCCTTTAAGCCCTAATCCTCTACTACCTCATTAGGAAGTCTACAGTGTCACAGAGAAGTCATCATAGCTGCCACAAGCAGCCACATTTTCCTTGGTTGGAACCATCTAATGCTGCCAGTAGACAGACACAGTATAACAAAAACTGACACTTTTCAAGCACTTACCACATACTAAGGACTGTTTAAGACCATTATACCCATTGACTTATCTAATACAATTATCCACTAATGTCACTACTATTACTAACCCCATTTTATAAAATGGAGAAACTGAGGCACAGAAGATTTGAGTGATAGCCAAAAGGTGATGGCCCCAAGATCCAAAGTGAAGCAAAATGAGTCTGTGAATTTAAGCACTACATGCTAGTACCCCTTCCTCTGAGGTGGCAACAAACCCGAGGTTCTGCAAGGTAAGGAGTTGGAACTGACTTGGTAAATTGATGGGGCAGACCTTTCAAAAACCCCAATCTCTTATTCTGCCTAGTCAACTCTTTACCAAGCTCTTCTACCTAGAAGAAGTAATAGGTCAGACAGTTAGCCAACCTAAATGCCTACCAACCACTACAAAGGAGTGGAAGGTGTTAGCTTTGAAAACAATGATGAAGAGACCCACCTGAGGGGAGAGAAACTCCCCAGAAGAGAGATATAAAGATAGCACTTTATATATATAAAGATATAACGATAACAAGATAGAATTTACAAGGTGAGATACCATTTATCCCCGCCTGGACCAACACTCAGACTGTCAGGATGTGGCTCTTACTCTCACATCTCCTCTGACCCTGATACTAAGTTGGTATCTGCCCAGCAGATCTGTGGCATCTCAGCATCTAACCTGGGTAACTGCTTAAGCCATTGTCTTGAAGTCGAGCAATCCAAAGCTCATCTAACTTGACACAGGCCTATTACTGGGGAGAGAGACACAGCATTAGTTTGGGGCTAAGTTGTCCTGTTCAGGATGAATGACTCAGCTGAACAACTATAAAATTTTCTTTTCATATTTTACCTGAAGTAAATTATATGTAATTTCATTAAAAGAAAGGAATGGCTTAAGTGACCAGTAAAAGCATCTTTTGGTTCTACTGGTTCTTGGTAACCACTGCAGCATTTCTAAGGGAGCCCACATTTGTGTTTGTTTACATACTCATTTGTTTAAGATACAAACTACTGAGTTCTTGCAATGTGACAGGCACAATGTAAAATCATATTAACAAAGCAAGCAATGTGCCCCATATCCCTTCAATTTCCTTCTAGAGGTTTTAGGAATGGAAACTACATTTAATGCTGCTACATTAATGTATCTTGTATTTGCCTGTCCTGTGAAACAGAACCTTGAATTCTCTGATAAGCATGATGGCAGCAGAGTACAGATAGGCAGCTCTTCTGGAGAGGGTCTATTTGGAAAGTGATTAGCATTTGAATTGAGAAATGATTGATGACTGAGGACAATAAAGTGTATAAGGTAGGGGTTCCAAAAAAGGAAGGCTGACTTTTAAAGCATTTGATAAATGTCTGACGGATTTCACCTCACAGATCCACTCTTTCTTATTCTAAAACGTCTGTTCCTTCCTTTATTCCATGCCATCCCCCAAACTGTCTACTGTTCCCGGGTACACACACACACACACACACACACACACACGCTCAAACACCAACTGTCACCATTCACCCTAACCCCCTCCCCCAAAAACACAGATTTAGGGTATTAAAAATTATTTTTTCCTCACATACACACACACAAAACAAGTCTGCTGAATTAATATCATTACAAAATTGTCTGTTTTGATGGGTGATAATTGTTCTGAAGGAAACTGTCTGCATGTATTTTATCGATCACCTTTAGGAAGCCCAGTAACCTACAGAATTCCAGATACTTTTTAAGGAAAAGAAAGAGGTTCTGATATTGCAAACTGTGAAAGGCCACACAAGTGTTATTTTTAAGGAAAAAAACCCCACATTTTATACCTAAAAAAAAGACACCATCCAAATTAATGTTTAAACTAGGTAAAAACACACAAATTAAACTCAGATCCTCCCCCCCCCCCTTTTGACATCAAGAAAAGGAAAGGTTTCCAGGTCCATGGAGAGCACAATTGCCCCTGATCCTGGAAGAATGACAGTGAATGAGATGAAGAGACCACGTGGCAAGTCATAACACAAGTTTATCTTCCATCTGGGAATTATGTGCATGTGTCTTTCACTGAAGCTCTGTGACCATGATTTGGTCAAAAAACCTTATGACCTGGTATCATTTCCTGAAAGCACAATGTAAAAGGTTTTTTATACCAACCCAGTAGACGTTTTCAGCTCTCATGGAAATGAAGGAGGCAATTCAAGAAGAAAGCTATAGGTGGTTACACGGTTCACCTCTCCTCTGGATTTACACCAATTGCTTTGTGTTCAGGTTTTCAACCCCTTTGGCAATGCCACTTGCCAGAAACCCTTAATAGAGCTGAAGAGAAGCAAAACTGTCAGCTGCAATAGAAGGCCACAACAGATGAATAATATATTTCCAAATTAATTGAGTATGAACAGTTGGCCATGTCTGCCAGGTTTATTTTATTGTATGATTTGCAGGCTAATAATGAAGACTGAGTTCTTAATTATAGGATTTGCATTCCTCTACTCCATCATAAAAGCTCAGACAAAAGCTGTTTTTTCCTTTACTGAAATAAGGATTTGAATGCATGATAGAGAAGTGGGGATGGGTGGCAAACGTAAAGCCTTCCTAAATAGTATTTAAGGTCTAAAGGTCCCTCTCAAGTTACCAAAAACTATCAGTAATAAAATTCAGCTCTTGGCCCCACAAGTCTAGATGCTCCATTTTTTGTACTACAGGCAGGAAAGAAAATGTGGAATACTTTTTTTAAATATGAAGAAACCCATCTTAGGGGAAGATGGTGGAGTAGGAGGACCCTAAGCTCATCTTGTCTCATGGATACAACTAGATAACACCCACATCCATGCAAATAAGCCAGAAAACAGCCCAAAGATGGGCAGAACAGACTCTCCACAGCTAAATGTAGAGAAGAGGCCACACCCAAGAGGGTAGGAAAGATGGAGGCATGGTCGGGACCTAAAGGGCCCTGTGGGACTGTCCACAGGATGGAACAACACAGAAGCCAAGAAGGAAAAGAAATAAACCTTAACACCAGGTACCCAAGGCATGGGGAATCCCCATAACATTTGGTTTTGAAACCCAGCGGGGCATAATTTCAGGAGTTCTTATAATCAGCAGGTCTTAACACCTGGAACCTTATAAATCGGCAGGCTTGGCTCTGGGAAAGCCAGGAGGGTGATAGGAAACTGAGTTCTTGCCCTTAAAGAGACAGCACAACGAACAGCCCCACTGATATACAGCACGGAAGCAGCAGTCTGGAAAACCCCTGGGGTACACCAAAAAGAGATTTGTTTACTAATCTCAGAGTCTATGCTGGAGGAGCAGAGATCATTGGGAAACTTCTCCAGGAACAAAAGAGCTGGTGGGCACCATTTCCCTCTCCCACCTTCCAGCCTGGACGCATAAACACCTGCTGAACCAGGACAGTGCCAATACTCGCTACCTAACTTGCTAACAGCACACTCTGCCCACGTATTCTCCTGCAGACCAGCCCACTCCAGCTAGGCCCACATCCTCTCCCACAGCACAACTGTGCAAACCTTGCTAACAACATGTGTCCAGACTCTGCCTTCTCCTGAAGACCTGCCCTCATCCAATATAACATTGGCTAGAACCCATCCAAAGTGATGCCACAAGCCTGGAAGTGTGCAAACAGCCCCTACAGGGACCAGTACCATTCCAAAGTGACTCCTGCCCCAGAGAGAGAAGAGGAAAACCACACACACCAGTCCAACTGCAGCCCCAGCAGTGGACCGGGGACACACGTCAGGTCTGACTACAGGCCCTGCCCACCAACAAAAGCTTTTCAGGGGACCACACAGGGAGGGCACCCTGCAATTCACTGGAACTGCAGCTCTGGCAAATGCCTCATCTGACCCAACTCAAGTCCAAGGCAGTCCCGGATTGGCCCATTAACAACACAGGGACCAAACCCTGCACAGTAGACAAAGAGAGCAATTGCAGATGAAGAAACTGAAAGAAAAAGTGGTTCAGCCACAACAGCAGGGTGCATGCAACACACATAGGAGATATCTCAGAGGCACTAGGTTCTGGTGAACAGGGGACACAGCACTACAGGGCACTAGAGGATCTCTTCTTCACCAGGCCACTACTTTCAAGAACAGGAGATGGAGCTGCCTTTCATAACATAGAAAATAGACACAGAGAATTAGACAAAATGAAGAAACAAAATATATATATATATATCTAAAATAAAAGAAGAAGGGGTGCCTGGGTGGCTCAGTCGGTTAAGCATCCGACTTAGGCTCAGGTCACGATCTCATAGTTCATGAGTTCAAGCCCCACGTCGGGCTCTGTGCTGACAGCTCAGAGCCTGGAGCTTGCTTCGGATTCTGTGTCTCCCTCTCTCTCTGCCCCTCCTCTGCTCATGCTCTGTCTCTGTCTCAAATATAAATAAAACATTAAAAAAGTGTTTTAATAAAAGAAGAGGACAAAGCAAGGGAGCTAAACAAAACAGAATAAATTAATATGCCTGATAGAGAATTTAAAGTAATGGTCACAAAGAGACTCACTGGACTTGAAGAACGAGTGGAAGACCTCAGTGAGACCCTCAACAAAGATAGAAAACATTAAAAAGAACCAACCAGAGATGAAGAACTCAATAATTGAATTTAAAAATATATATATTACATGAAATAAATAATAGACTAGAGGAAGCAGAACAACAAGTCAGTGGCCTGGAAGACAGAGTCATGGAAAGCAATGAAGCTGAACAGGAGAGAAAAATTAAAATAGACTTAAGGAACTCAGTGACTCCACCAAGCATAATAACATTCACATTATAGGGATCTCAGGAGAAGAAGAGAGAGAAAAGGGGGGAGAAAGTATATTCAAAGATATAATAGCTGAGAACTTCCTGAATCTGAGGAAGGAAACAGAAATCCGGATCCAGGAAGCACAGAAAGCCCTCAACAAAATCAACTCAAAGAGGTCCTCATCAAGACACACAGTTAATTAAAATAGCAAAAAAGTAGTGATAAAGATGGAATTTAAAAAGCAACAAGAGAAAAGAAAACAGTCACATACAAGGGAAATCCCTTAATGCTATCAGCTGATTTTTCTGCAGAATTTTGCAGACAGATGAGAGTGACATGATATATTCAAAGTGCTGAGAGAAAAAAACCCTGCAACTAAGAACTCTACACAGCAGAACTATCATGGAGAATAGAAGGAGAGATAAAGAGTTTCCCAGACAAATAAAAATTAAAGGAATTCAAGCCCTACTAAACCAGCCCTACAAGAAATATTAAAAGGGACTCTGAGTGAAAAGGAAAGACCATAAACAGTAGTAAGAAAAATAGGAAGCAAAAAAGCAGTAAAATTAAGTATACCTATAAATATCAGTCAAAGGATTAAAAAAATAGAATGATGTAAAGTATGACACCATATACCTAAAACATGTGGGAGAGAGGAGAAAAAAATGAAATTAAACTTACATGGCCGTCATCTTGATATAGACTGCTATATGCAGAAGATATTATATACAAAACTGCTGGTAACCAAGATCAAAAATCAGTAATAGATCTGCAAAATTAAAGAGAAAGGAATCCAAATATATCACTAAAGAAAGCCAGCAAACCATGAGAAGTGAGCAAGAGAAGAAAGCAACACAGAAGAACTACAAAAACAATCATAAAACAGGTAACAAAATGGCAATAAGTACATGCCTATCAATAACTGCTTTGAATGTAAACAGACTAAACACTCTAATCGAAAGACATAGGGTGACAGAATGGATTCAAAAAAGCAAGACCCATCCATATGCTGCATATATGAGATTCATTTCAGACCTAAAGACACATGCAGATTGAAAATAACAGGATGGAAAAAGATTTATCATGCAAAAGGAAATGAAAAGAAAACAACAATAGCAATACTTGTATAAAATACTTTAAAACACAGATTGTAATGACAGACAAAAAAGGACACTATATAATCATAAAGGATCCAACAAGAAGATGTAACAACTGTAAACACTTATGGACACAACATGGGAGTACCCAAATACACAAAGCAGCTAATAATAAACATAAAGGAAGTAATCTAGAGTAATGCAATAATAGTAGGGGACTTTAACGCCCCACTTACATCAGTGGATGTAAACAGAAAATCTAAACAGAAAATCAAGACAGAAACAGTGGCCTTGAATGACACAATGCACCAGATAGATGTAAAACGTACACTTAGAACATCTCATCCTTATACAGCAGAATACACACTCTTTTCAAGGGCACTGGAACACTCTCCAGAATAGAGTACATATTAGACCACAAAACAAGTCTCAACAAATTCAAAAAGATATGCATCTTTTCTGACCAGAACTCTATGAAACTAGAAGTGAGCCAAAAGAAAAAATCTGGAAAGAACACAAATACATACAAGAGTTAAAAAACATGCTTTTAAACAATGAATGAGTCAACCAGGAAACAAAAAAGAAAGAAAAAAATAAATGAAGACAAATGAAAATGAAAACACAATGGTCCAAAATCTTTGGAATGCAACAAAAGCAGTTCTAAAAGGGAAGTTTATAGCAATACAGGTATACCTCAAGAAGCAACAAATATCTCATATAAACAACCTAACCTGATACCTAAAGGAGCTAGGAAAAAAACAAAAAATAAAACCAAAATCCAGTAGAAGGAAGGAAATAATAAACATTAGAGCAGAAATAACACAATAGAAACGAAAACAAAACAAAACAAACAAAATCAATAGATCAGACAATAAAACCAGGTGGTGGTTCTTTGAAAAGATCAACAAAATTGACAAAGTTTTAGTCAAATTCATCAAAGGGGGGGTAATCAAAATCAGAAATGAAAGAGGAAAAATAACAACTGACACCACAGAAATATAAAGGACTGTAAGAGAACATTATGAAAAATCATATGCCAACAAATTGGACAACCTAGAAGAAATGGATAAATTCCTAGAAAGTATAACCTCCCAAAACTGAGTCAGAAAGAAAGAAAAATCTGAACAGATTATTAGTAACAAATTAAATCCATAATCAAAAAACTCCCAATGAACAAATATGGTCTCACAGGCGAATTCTACCAAACATCAAAAGAAGAGTTAATACCTATTCTTCTCAAACTACTCCAAAAAACAGAAGAAGGAAAGCTTCCAAATTCATTTTATGAGGCCAGCATTAGCCTGATATCAAAACCAGATTAAGACACTACTAAAAACTACCAAAAAACTACTAGAACTGATTAATGAATTCAGTAAAGTCACAAGATACAAAATAATATACAGAAACCCATTGCATTTCTATACACTAATAATAAAGTAGCAGAAAGAGAAATTAAGAAAAAAAATCTTACTTGTAACTGCACCTAAAATAGTAAAATACCTAGGAATAAACTTAACCAAGCAGGTGAAAGACCTATACTTTGAAAACTATAAAACACTGAAGAAAGAAATTGAAGATGACACAAACAAATGGAAAGATATTCCATGCACATGGACTGAATTAACAAATATTGCTAAAATGTCCATACTACCCAATGCAATCTACAGATTTAATGCAATCTCTATCAAAATATCAACAGAATTTTTCACAGAACTAGAACAAAAAATGCAAAAGTTTGTAGGGAAACATGAAACACCCCAAAAGAGCCAAAATGGTCTTGAACAAGAACAAAAACTGGAGGTATAACAATCCCATATTTTAAGATATAATAGAAACCTGTAGTAATCGTAACAGTATGGTATGAACAAAAAAATAGACATATAGACTAATAGAAGAGAATAGAAAACCCATAAATAAACCCATGATCACATTGTCAATTAATCTTCAACAAAGGAGGCAAGAATATGCAATAAGAAAAAAAATAGTCTCTTCAACAAATGGTGTTGGAAAAACCAGACAGCTACATGCAAAAGAATGAAACTGGATACATCACTTCCTCACACCATATACAAAAATAAATTCAAGATGCATTAAATATGAGACTGCAAACCATAAAAGTCCTAGAAAAGACCACAGGCAGTAGTGTCTCTGCCACCATACTGACATTGTTCTTGATATGTGACCTGAGGCAAGGGAAACAAAAGCAAAAGTAAACTATTAGGACTGCATCACAACAAAAAGTTTCTGCACGGCAAAGGAAGTAATCAAAAAACTGAAAGACAACCAACTGAATGGGAGAAGATATTTCAAATGATATATCCCATAAAGGGTTAGTATCCAAAATATATAAAGAATTCATAGAACTCACTACCAAAAAATAATAATAATAATAACCCAATTAAATAGTGGGAAGAAGACATAAACAGACATTTCTCCAAAGAAGACATACAGATGGCCAACATGAAAATATGCTCAACATCACTCATCTTCAAGGAAATGAAAATTGCAACCACAATGAGACATCATCTGACACCTGTCAGAATGGCTAAAATCAAAAACACGAGAAACAACGTGTTGGCAGGTTGTGGAGAAAAAGGAACTTTCATGCACTTCTGGTAGGAATGCAAACTGATGCAGCCACTGTGGAAAAGAGTATGAAGTCTCCTAAGAAATATTAAAAAAAGAATTACCATATGATCCAATAATTCCACTACTGGGTATTTACCCAAAGAATACAAAAACACTAATTTGAAAAGATATATTCACTCCTATGTTTATTGCATCATTATTTATAATAGCCAAATTATGGAAGCAGCCCAAATGTCCACTAATAAATGAATGGATAAAGATGTGGTATAGATCTACAATGGAATAGTATTCCAGCATAAAAAAAATCTGATATCTTTCCATTTGCAAAAACATGGGTGGATCTAGAGAATATGATGCTAAAATGAAATAAGTCAGAGAAAGACAAATACCATAGGATTTATTCATACGTGGAATTAAAGAAACAAAACAAATGAATAACTTAAAAAGAGAGAGAGAGATCCCAATGGTTCATTTTTGCTTTTGATTCCCTTGCCTTTGGAGATGTGTCAAGTAAGAAATTGCTGCAGCTGAGGTCAGAAAGGCTACTTTTTCCTGCTTTCTCCTCTAGGGTTTTGACGGTTTCCTGTCTCACATTCAGGTCTTTTATCCATTTTGAGTTTATTTTTGTGAATGGTGTGAGAAAGTGGCCTAGTTTCATTCTTCTGCATGTTGCTGCCCAGTTCTCCCAGCACCATTTGTTAAAGAGACTGTCTTTTTTCCATTGGATATTCTTTCCCGCTTTGTCAAAGATTAGTTGGCCATACTTTTGTGGGTCTAATTCTGGAGTCTCCATTCTATTCCATTGGTCTTTGTGTCTGTTTTTGTGCCAATACCATGGTGTCTTGATATGGATCCTGAGACACTTCACAGAAGACCATGGGGGAGGGGAAGGAAAAAAAAAAGAGCTAGAGAGGGAGGGAGCCAAAACATAAGAAACTCTTAAAAACTGAGAACAAACTGAGGGTTGATGAAGAGTGGGAGGGAGGGGAGGGTTGGTGATGGGTATTGAGGAGGGTACCTGTTGGGATGAGCACTGGGTGTTGTATGGAAACCAATTTGACAATAAATTTCTTATTAAAAAATAAATAAATAAAATAAAATAAAACAGAGAACGAGACAAACAAAAAAACCAGACTCTTAATTGTAGAGAACAAATTTATGGTTACTGGAAGAAAGCTGGGTTGGCAATGAGTGAAACAGGTGAAGGGCATTAAGAGTACATTTATCGTGATGAGCACTGAATAATGTATAGAATTGCCACATCATTATATTGTATACCTGAAACGAATGTAACACTGTATGTTAACTGTAATGGAATTAAAATATATGGAAATAAACCTATGTTATCTCCATCACTTGAGAGAGGCACTGAGTAATTTCATGGTGTGAATTTTAGTTTGAACTAAACACCAAGTGAAAGTGATTTAAAGTTATGAGGTGACAGGTTGAGAACAGAGATATACTGCCCAAACTCCGGAACAAAATGGATCTAACAGGTTCATAGTTAAAGAGAATTCAGAGGGTTAACCTCCAGAGCCCTTTGATGCAACATGCTGAGCAAATGCATACCCCTGCACTTACCAGCGCGGATGTACTGATGCACAAGGTATAGCCTTACACAAACGTGTGGGCTAGACCAGTTGTGGTAAACCAAAGCATAGGGTTGGCTATCGCCAATATTTTAGGAAGATACAAAAGGAAAGAAGACACAACTTGCTCCAGGCAAGTGGATTTCTTTGGGACAGAGAACTGGAGAGAGGCCACCACACAAGAAGGTTCTTGAGGGTAAAAGAAATTGGAGTTTGCGAAAGGACTGGATTTTAAATGTTAGCTATTGGTTAAGGAAAATGTTGAATAGAGAGCAAGAATGCATATCTGTCAAAGTGGCTGAAAAAGAAGAAGACTGGAATATCCATTTCAGTGGTTCTCGAACATGAGCATGCATCAGAATCTCTGGGCCCCACTCTGATTGGGAGGCCCATATTGAGGCTCAAGAGTGTACATGCCTAACAAGTTCCCAGGTAATGCTGAAGCTGTTGGTCTGGCACCACATTTTCTGAGAACCACTGACCTACATCAAGGTTTCTCAATCTCAGCATTATTGACATTTGGGATAATTCTTGTTACGGACTATCTTCTACATTGCAGCTTGTTCACCAGCATCCCTGGCCTTTACCCACTAGATGTCAGTAGTGACCCCTGCACATGTGACAACCACAATGTCTCCAAACATTGCTAAGTGTCCCACAGTGAGGAAAACTGCCCACTGAGAACCACTGATCTTGATAGATAGCAAAAGTGTATCTTTTTTTTTAATCTCTGAATGCAAATTTTTCTATCTCTTCAACGTGAGAAGGTTAACCCTGGTCTTATTTTTATTTTTCTAAAAATCTATTTGGTAACTAAATAGTTCTTTTATTTAAAGGTCAGATGGAGAGATAGGTAACATTTTTTCAGACTAAGAAAACAAGACTGATGTCTCGGTTCTGATTTATTAGGCTACAAAAGGACACAAAGCAACATTTAGCTGCTCATTCTATGACATACGGTCTTTCCCTAAATCTCAGATATCTGGGTATGACTGAGATGTATTCTTTAAAGTGCTTTCAAATTCAAATATTTTATCCAACCTAGAGTAATCGCTACAGAAAAGATTCTAGACTCACCTAAAACCAGGAAAATGATGCCGAACACAATCATGACAAAAGAAAAAGAATTAACATACTTTTAAAAAAAATCCCAGGATGAAAGAATATTATCCAAGTCAGGCAAAATGTCTAGGAGGGAGGTAAAACACACTGACACTAAAAGCAAATATAATGCAACCGTTCATACACAAAACTTTTTATTTAAAAAATAAATCAAATGTAAACATAAGTCTTTGGGATGGAGATACTACTGAACACATTAAATAAATAAATAAATAAATAAATAAATAAATAAATAAACTCCAAACCAATTGCCCTCAAGTAACACAATATGCAAACATTTCTTCTTTTAGAGTTCATAAAAATGTTAATTTAATATTAAATTTAATTTTAAAGATTATAAAGATTACTGGTAAAGAGGACACCAAAAGTCATTCCCACAGCTCACAAGACAACAGCAACAAGATTGTCTGTCCATCCCTCTATCCTTTCTAGCACAAACTTCTGGTTTTGTTTGATAGAAGGGACTAATAAGGTTTACCATTACATTAGGGTCTTAGTGTACAAATTATGCTAAAGAAATAGTTTAAATAGGAATTCCATTTCTAATTCAATAGCTTCCCAATCACTCTCTTTTTTCCTTTACTTTGGAGCACTCCTATTTCATAGTTTGCTCTATTTTCCATTATTTGTTTGGTCTGTTCAGTATAAGTGAACACATTCAAGCCACACAGTGAAGCCCTATAAGATTAAACAGCAGGGTGCCTGGGAGCCTCAGTAGGTTAGGCGTCTGACTTCAGCTCAAGTCATGATTTCACAGTTCTAGAATTCAAGCACCACGTCAGGCTCTCTGCTGTCAGTGCAGAGCCTGCTTTAGATCCTCTAGCTCCCCGTCTCTCTCTCTCTGCTCCTCCCCCACTCTCTCTCAATAAATAAATAAATAAATAAATAAATAAATAAATAACATTAAAAATATATTAAACAGCAAACATATCAAGCCAAGGTTTCGAGAGATGCCTTGAGGCTATATCTAGACTATAAACTGGTGACTATAAACTATAATTTGGTGACTTTTAAAAGAAGAGAACTTGGGAGAAGGATTTAATTTTTTTCCTGCATATACAGATTGGCTACAATGCCCAGAAAGAGTGGTTGAACAGAAGAGTGAGCTCTGTTCAGAAGAGATTTATCAGAAGCTTTTGAGGAAAAATAAGAAGACAAAGGATCCACAGACCTTAATGGACCTTGGACTTTGGACCCCATGTAACTTATCATCTAGTGATACGGGATTGAATGTCAGAACTTATGGCTCAAAACAATGGTTATCAGTGCGGCAGGTGGAAATAAGGGTGAAAGGGAAGGTAGGAGGGACCATCCATTGTGTGTAGTGCAACTGAAAACTATAAAAGATATTTTATATACGCTGTGCAACTGAATTATTTTAAAATATCTCATTTTATTTTAAAAAATCAAGAATTCTAAACAGGTCTTTTATCAGATGCGCCTGCACCTAAGTGGATCCTGGCAGCCACCAGGTCACCATACAGCTTTTCACAGGAAAAAAAGACTGTTGGTATTAGTATCCGTTTGTAACACTGCTTGCTAGATAAAAGGGGGATGTGGCAGCCATAGAATTTACTTCCTAGTTACATATGTATCATATTCAGCAAGTACAACATACATAATATTGCTTGAATGCTTTTTGATCTTTGAGTGTGGATTGATAGTTACAAAAGATATTAGTGGATATTATGAAATAAATAAATAAATAAATAAATAAATAAATAAAATAGTTTTATTATAAAATAGTTTTATTTTCAAATGGAATTAACCACTGAATTAAACCAATTCAAAAGTATTTCTTCACTGCACAAGTTTCAGACTTTTAATATCTTAATTATCCTTCAAGAGTGATATATATTATGTAAAAATTCCCAAAATCATTTTATCATGAACCTCTATTTGTTTAAAAAAAAAAAAAAGGCATCCTGGGAGACCATATGCCAGCAGAACACAGCCTAGAAAACACTGAAGGGCATATCTTTGATTGCATTTTATATTTCAATGCCATTTTCATGTTGGGGACAAAGTACGACAATAGTGCATGTAGCTTTCAGTAAATATTAGCTCATATATTTCCTCTTTTGTCCACGTAGGATCTTATCCCTGGCCTTATCCTGATACTCTTGGGTGTACAAGATTAGTGCTGAAGAAAGTGAGAATTTTGTCTGTGTAAGACTTTCTGGATTGGACCCAGAGGTTTTTAACTGCTTTAGTCAATTACTTGTTCCTCAAAGCCTGGGGCATCACACCAAAATTGTTTAATTGAGTTGAAAAAGGTTATTTACAGTATTTTCCACATAACTGACTTTTTCAGCCAACTGATTTGCATATAGTACAACATTGCTAATTTATACTAATGACTGAGAGAACACTGGAGATTACAAATTTAAGAATTAGCAAGTACAGTAAGTGAAAGCATGAAATTAAAAGCAATTAGAGCTGTCTCATCACAAAGGGACTTGATTAGTCCATGCTTATTATTTATGGTAGTGATTTATAATACACCATCATTTATTTTGTAATGAAACCTTTCACAATGTGACATTTTACTATCATCCTACAAGAAAGATGGACAAAGCTGCCAGAGAGTTGGTAAAGCTTGTCAGATTTTCTGACGGGCCCATTCATTCACTCAGCATTTACTGTACTATGTTCCTGCCCTGTGGAAAGTACCTTTAAGCATAATTTTAACAGCTTTGGTCTATTACTGTAAGACTAATAGGCTTTCACTAGAACCTCAAAAGCACTGAAAATACAAAGAAGAAAATAGAACAAGAGCAGCAATAATCCCATCACCTAGCGATGACCACTGCTAACATTTGCTATGTTTACTTTCAATATTATCCTATGTATACATGTGAAGAAATTGTCAAGTATGTACATATCTTTGCATAACTGGGATCATGTTTTATTTTTAATTTTGTGTTCTTGTTCTTCAGTTAGCTGTTGATGAGAACATAGCAAGTTATATACATAACTTAATTATTGCTGCACATTTTAAGTGGATTTTAGCGGCTCCTGGGTGGCTTAGTCTCTTGGTTGAGCATCTGACTCTTGGTTTCAGCTCAGCTCATGATCTCATGGTTTATGGGTTCGAGCCCCGCATCCAGCTCCACACTGAGAATGGGATTCTCTCTCTCTCCCTCCCTCTCTCTCTCTGCCCCTCCACTGCTCATGCTCTTTCTCTCTCTGTCTCTCTCTCAAAATAAATAAATAAATAAATAAATATCTTAAAGTCATTTATGTCAGCCCAGTCAATACTTAGGAATCAGCAGTTGGTTAGCTCCAATTGTTTGAAAATAAATTAAAACAATTCCAATAGTCTAAACTGGTTTTACATCATTAGAAGTATGTCATGTGTACACTTTTCCGAATAGCTGAAATTGACTCGGTTTGGAAGCCTAGACAAATGCAGTTCAAACGTGGTATTCCTCGCACTTGCTGCCAAATATTCCCTGTGTGAGCAGCAGCAACTTCAGGGAAACAGGAACAGGCCCTGGCTCCGTCTATACTTAGCCCTCTAATGAAATCGGGCTTCCTCAGTAGTTAAGCTGTGCTATAATTTCCATAGTCAATTTCATCCCACTTCTATTTTGGGGAACTTCCATTAGAAGTTCCAGAAAAGTAAGTCTTATTTCCATTGTTACTATTGCTAATTCACAGGTGAATTAATTGCGGCACTAAGTGGTAGGTGACTTTTTTTTTTTTTTTTTTTTTTTTTTTAGTGATAGAAAACAAGTTTTTATTATGTTTTTTTTTTTTTAGTGATAGAAAACAAGTTTTTATTATGTTTTTTTTTTTTAGTGATAGAAAACAAGTTTTTATTATGTTTTTTTTTTTTAGTGATAGAAAACAAGTTTTTATTATGTTTTTTATTTATTTATTTATTTATTTTTTTTTTAATATATGAAATTTACTGTCAAATTGGTTTCCATACAACACCCAGTGCTCATCCCAAAAGGTGCCCTCCTCAATACCCATCGCCCACCCTGCCCTCCCTCCCACCCCCCATCAACCCTCAGTTTGTTCTCAGTTTTTAACAGTCTCTTATGCTTTGGCTCTCTCCCACTCTAACCTCTTTTTTTTTTTTTTTTTTCCCTTCCCCTCCCCCATGGGGAAGGTAGGTGACTTTTATAGGACCGCATTGGAATTGAATTTCTTGGCATTCCTAAGGGTTGTGGGTTGTTTTTTGTTTTTGTTTTTGTTTTTGTGTTTGTGTGTTTGTTTTTTATCCTAGATGTCCTACACACTCTCTCAACTGAAGACTAAAGTTGTGCCTAAAGGAAACAGATGTGGTGCAGTCATTCTCAATAGAAGCTATAGCCACCACACGAGAATAATTGCCATTAATTAATGTGTTTAACAGCTTTAAGCTGACTATGCATTTGCACAACTCCCTAAAAGCTTCCTAACAGCATCCTCTGAAGTGTACCTAACAATCTCTCTGAAAGTCCCTTAGAAGTTCTTCAGTCATCTCGGTAGAAATATTTTGCCCACTGTAATGAAAGCGCATTAACGTTTAGTAGTTCTGGAATTCACGAGGCCCATCTCCTCTATGTTCAGTGCCACAAAACACCTAAAAGCCTGCTTACAGTAGGTTCTCAATAAATATTCACAATCACATATTCTTAGTGGAAATTTGAATGGCTACTGGGTTCTTTTCAACTCCAAAATTGATGATTTGCAGTCTTTTCATTTATATTCCCTGGAAAGTTGCTATAGTCTTGTAATTTCTATTGTAAATCTGAGGCATTCAGAGTTAATAAAAGAGAAGCAAGAAGTCTTTGTTCCATTTCTTCCAGTTCATCAATTAATCTCTTTAGTGTATGTTCATATGTTCAGGCAAGCTAAATTCCTCTGTGATACCCAGGAAATAGTATAACATGAGTAATGAAAAGCATTCTTTATCAGGAAAAGAAAATTCACCCTTAGTGGTCCTGCTCTGTGCCTGCCTTGGGCTGGCAACTTTATACTTACCATTGAGTCCACAATGACTAACAGTGCAAAGAAAGGAAAGCTCAGGGGTGTTATGTCCAGAATCTGACCTGATCCTTCATCTATATGACTTCAAGTTGTCTTCTTTCCACATGGACCATTTATCATTGCTTAACCCAATAGATTCCCAATGTCACAATCTATGCCTTGTAACCATGAGGTCCAAGGATCTGGCCACAAAGGAGATCCAGTTGGTACCCCTACACCCCAGTAAGTACGTTCTAGAACCTGTGTCACTTTACAAGAATGTGAGGTCTAGATAAAGTCTGGAGCTTTTCCTATCTATGTGTTAAAGCACCAGAGAGGGTGCTAAACATGTGGAATATTTTTGTAAAATCTTAAGAAAAAAAAAATTGTAGTCTTCCAAATGAAAAACATCCCAAGCCAGGAATCCTTAAAAGTCCCCCACAATAGACATTGACTTCCTCTAGCAAAGAATCATGTCGTAAGAAACTCTTAAGGACTGAGAACAAATAAGGGTAGATGGGGGGAGGGGGGGTTGGGGAGAGGAGAAAGTGGATGATGGGTAGGGAGGAGGGCACTTGTTGGGATGAGCACCGGATGTTGTATGGAAACCAATTTGGCAATAAATTATATTAAAAAAAAAATTTTAAGGGATCATGTCAGCCCAGGAATAGATAACCTCAAGTCCCAAAATACCCCAATGTCACTCCTGTCTATATTATAACTGCATACCTAGGGTAGCAAGGTTCCTAGAATCACTTGTTCATCCAACAAATATGTTTTGAGCAAACACATTTTGCCTGCTATAATTGTAGGCACTCCGGATATTCTGTCAGTGAACAAAGAAGATTCTAGCCCTTGAGGGGCTTACATCTGGCAGGATAGAGACAAGGAACAATAGATATAATAAGTAAGCACATTACACATCATATATCAGGAGGTAATAAGGGCTACAGAAAAACATCCAGTATTGTAAGAGAACTTGGGAATGTGAGGGTGGCACAGTTTGCAATTTCAGACAGGACCATTTTAAATAGGACAGTCAGAGTAGACCCCATTAAGAAGTTGACATTTGAGCAAAGCCTTAAGTGAATGAAGTTAAGTGGTTAGCCATGTGTACTTCACGGGGGAAGAAACTTCCTAAGGGATGTACAAAAGCATTAGGACAGAAGCATGCTTGACTTGTTTGAAGAGGCAAGGACGCCTGTGTTGCCAGAGTGGAATGGACATGAGGTAGAGCAGTAAGATAAAGAGAGAGAAGGGGTCAGACTATGAATTGCTTTGTAGGTCAGTGTAATAACTGGGTCTTATCCCAAACAGGATCTATTGCTAGATTTTGAGCAGAGAAATGATATGACTGACACATTAAAAAGACTCACTCTGGGTGCTGTGTTTCAACTGAACAGTAAAGTAGTGGAAGGTGATTAAGGAGATATGGGCAGTAGTGGGAAGCCCATGTTACAAGGCTATTCTAGTAATTACAGTAGGCGGTAATGGCACCCTGGACCAGTGAGAGCAGTTCATGTGGTGAGAAGTGGCCATGTTCTGGAATGCACTGTGGAAAGAAGTAACAGTAGGTTCTGATAAACCAAATGTGGGTTGTGGAAGAAAGAAAAGTAAAAGATGGCTCCCCTAATCCAGGCCTGAGCATACGGAAAGATGGGTTTGCTATCACTTGACAGGAAGAACGGGATTTCTCAAAAGGTAGGTCAGACGTTCACTTTTAAATATATTAAATTTGAAATACGATCTAAGCATAAAAGAACTAAGCAGCCAAAAAAAAAAAAAAATACCACTTTGGGTGCAGCTGGCTCAGTCAGAGGAGTGTGCAACTCTTGATCTCGGGGTTTTGAGTTCGAGCCCCACATTGGGTGTAGAGATTAGTTAAAAATAAAATCTTAAACACTTTGGAATTAGTAAGAAATGTTTGATGGGATGAGGCAAATTTGCAAGTGATTTTTTTGTTTGTTCATTTAAGCCACAAGATTGCATGAGATCAGAGATGCAGTGAATGCAGACAGAGAAGGCATCTCTGGAAAGACTACTCCCTGGGCATGCTAATATTAAGAGGTCTGGGAGATGAGGAGGAAACAGTAAGGCAGATGAGAAGGAGTAGCCAGTGAAATATAAAGAAAACAGAGAGCATGGTGTCCTGGTAGCCAACAGAAGAAAGTTTATTAACAAGAAGAAAGAGATCAATGTGTCAACTGCTTCAGAATTAAGATGAGAACTGAGAACTGACCACTGTATTTAACAACAAGAAAGACGTTGGTAACCCAGACAAGAGCAGTCTGGGGACAACGGTGAGCATAAAAGCCAGACTGAAAAGAGATGGGAGTAGAGAAATTGGGAACTGAGTTTAGACAACTGTGCTTCAAAGAGTTTTGCTGCAAAGAAAATTGGCAATAGGTGCTGGATGAAGCAAAGTCAAAGAAGAGAGGCGTTTTTTGTTTTTGTTTTTGTTGTGGGTTTTCTTTGCTTCTTTTTATTTTTCTTTGGTTTTCGGTTTTAGTGTGGTAAAAATGGCCATGGGTTTGAATGCTGATGGTAATGACCCAAAAGACCAGTAGAAAATAACAACAATAACAAAACCTAATAATGTCAGAGAAAGAGGGGAGAATTTCCAGAGGAATGTCCTTGAGTAGGCAAGAGAAGATGGAACCTGGTGACTTAGATCGGGGTACACTCACCTCTGGTCACAGCTGGGACGGCAGAGTGTGGGGGTGCACACGCTGGAAGGCTTCAAAAGGACATGTCATGAGAGACTGTGCCAATCCTCTTCCAACATTTTAAATTTCTCCATGGCAGTGAAGGAGGGGATGAAAGTGCTGAAGCTGCCGAGGAGGAAAGGGTAAAATGGGTGTTCGGAAGAGGAAAGAAGTGAGTGGGTTAGCAAAGCTGGGCATGAATGTCAGTGGGCACTCAGAGCCAGCTGACATTCAAGGTCACGAAAGTAAACACAGGCTACTCAGCATGATTGTATACTCTTCCAAAACCACATGGGTGCTGTCCTGGAGAAAGTCAAGAGCTGGAATTAATCCATTATGGTTTGGAGAAGATGAAGGGAAGGGGACAGAAGGGAGATTATAGCCACTGAGCATGAAAGTTGGGTTGGACATGGGACAAGTAAACGTGGCAGATCACTGGTTGATTAATTTCTCCTCTTTGACAGGTTCTGAGAAGGAAACCCAAGGTGGCATGTGTTACATTCCTGAATAATTTGTACCTTCAGCCTCCTGGACCAAGCCCACATAGGTCTGCTTCTCATCCAATGTGTGAATTTGCCCAAATCACATCATCTTTATGCACTTTTTTTCCCTCCCATCTACAATTTGGAGACAATGACTTCCTCGTATGATTCTGAAAACTTAATGAAAACGTGGTAAAGACTCCAAAATCCTTGAATAAAAGCATAAGTATTATAAGAAGTTCAATTAAAAATTAAATTAAGGGGCGCCTGGGTGGCGCAGTCGGTTAAGCGTCCGACTTCAGCCAGGTCACGATCTCGCGGTCCGTGAGTTCGAGCCCCGCGTCAGGCTCTGGGCTGATGGCTCAGAGCCTGGAGCCTGTTTCCGATTCTGTGTCTCCCTCTCTCTCTGCCCCTCCCCCGTTCATGCTCTGTCTCTCTCTGTCCCAAAAATAAATAAAAAACGTTGAAAAAAATAAAAAAAAAAATTAAAAAAAAATTAAATTAAAATGCATTTATATTTGCATTCCTTGAAAAAGTATGTTCTCCACATGGTTTGTACAAAAGTACTTTATCATTATTATTTGTATGAATAAATCTTACTACTGACGTCAATTGTTTTAAGTGCCTTTCTTTTAAATCTCCTTCATTTTTGCCAATATAACATCTTGCTGATGCTGACATGCCAAGAATTAGGTGCAGAATTTAGAAGAGACATATGAGTTTCCTGGCAGATTTATTACATTAAAAAACAAAACAAAGGTAAATGCTAGTAAATGTGAAGCATATTTTTAATATTCAATTTAATGTTCAAAACTGGGCTATGGTATCAGTTTCATATTAGTATCAGCCTCGTTTCACAACGAGAAAACTGAGCTCAGAAAGAGTCATTTGTCCAAAGACACATCAATTGAAACTGGTGAACCCAGATTTGAACACAGTTATACATTATTCCTTACATGTTGTTCTATTCCAATACAACTCTAAATGTATAAAGTGGATTAAGGCTAATGTGGTTCTGCTTTACAAAGAGTGTTCCCAACATGTAGAAACTGAGAATTCAAAAGAACCCATGCTACACTACTCAGGGGAGCTTAAATTGTTAAGTTCCCACACAGACTGAAGTCCGATAGCCTCTTTCCCCACTTAGCTGTTCCAGGCATAATCCCACCACACAGGAAGAGGATCCTCTGTGAATGGAAGAAAAAGGAAGTCCTCACAGAAGGAAATTCACGGAAGTGCTAAATACTAGTAATACAGGAAATTGTGGGATTAGTTGGTGGTCAGGCCACAGTCAGGAAAGTAAACCTTGATTTTGGTACAGGTCTGTACTCTGGCCAGCACTTAGCAATGAGTACTTAGTGAAGATCTGCTCAGTGAGGGAAAGTACTGGTCACATTGGTGAAAAGATAAATGGAAACATGAGTTCAACCTGTGTGAGCGATTTGAGATATTTCACACACTGAATTCCATTTCGATTTGGTTTTCGTTGTCGTCTCTTAAGGATGCTTTATGTCCTTGAATGTAAGGGCTCTGCATCATAGACTAGTAAATAAGGGGGGAAATGTCACAATTGGGGCCAGCAAGTTTCCCAAATAGCCGCAGCCAAATGCTGAAGTGTTTATAATTGTGAAAAACCTAGCTGAAGTAAGTGAGGCTGGTGATAGGGGAGCTAGCCAAGTATAGTCTTTTATAGTAATTTACAAGAATTTGAATAGTGTGTCTAATTCTTAAAAACCAAAACTTCTTTCCTAAAGCAACGAGCTCTCCCTAGCAAATGCATTCATACATCTTTCATGTATCTGTCAATTTCTAAACATTTAACTCTAGGAATAACAACGTTACATCTTCCTAACAAAGTGCACTCAAAGTGGATTCTATTTGAATAAAGCAGAAAACCTGACACAGAATGAAACCATAGCTGTTTGAATGCCTTTTAGTGGAGCATTAAGGTAAGAGAAAAATTAAGGGATTTGGACCACCAGGTTGCTGCCATGACATTCATTTTATAAAACTAGAATTTCCTTAGGAAAGGGAGTATAAAAATCAGGACTTTACTACAGCCCCTCTCTATCCCAAGGGAATAGATTGTATTTTATGTTAGAAGTTACTTTAGAAAAGTTATCCCACAGTTGTCTGCAAGAGGGAAGAGCCCATACGGGGCAAGTGGGGACTTAAACTATGTGTTGCTTCACTGCCCCTACATGTAGACAATCACCTGCCATCCCACAGTCCAGACACGGTGCCCACCTCCTCTGAAATAGCACATGGATGGATTGTGTCAGCAAAGGCACATTTGTGATGCTCTCATCGAGCAAACAGGTCATTCTACCCAGCCACCCCTGAAGGAAAGAACTCAGCTTTTAAGCCCAACCACATCGTTATAATTATGACACCTTAAGAAAACCTGCAGTGAGGAATAAATCTTTGCGGTTCGAAGCTGCCATCTCCTCATTCTTAGCAAATGCAAGGGTGCTTCTCTCCAGAATTTGTGCTCCAAGCAGAGAAGTGTCTTTTCAGCACATCCTTGAATCAAATCAGCACATCAGTGCAGGCAGCCCAGGGAGCCATGAGGCGCCACTTTGCCATCCTCATCACATTCTCCCCCAAATACATCCCTAGTGAGGCTCGAGAGCCCCACAAAAGTGCTATTGCATTCAGTGTGCAGCACAAATGGAAGCCCTGTCATTAAAGAGGAGGATGTGCTCATTTCTTACCAGTTCCCCTGCATCTGAGGCCCCATTCCATGAGGAACACCTATTATCTTGAGAGAAAATGGTATAAACTTAGGAACAGCAAAGGCAGTTTTCTGGGCCCAGTGGTAAATCTCAGTTTACACTGGGTCTGGCCACAAAACTGGCTCACACGCTCCGGACAAAGCATCCCTGAGGTTTGTGAGTATTCGTCTCCGTGTAACAACACAAGTGTATGGTGATTCATAGGATCTGCAGCTGACAGTGCAGTTGTGTACAGCAGGGAATGATGAGGTCTGGGAATACAGCAAAACCCCAGCCCCCTCTCATGATTCCAGGCACTCATGAATCGGAGGTTTCCTGTGGTGCTTTGTTGACTGCTGTGTGATACTGTTTGTTTTCTAAGAAGCCTTAGTGCAACTGTTCTTAACCTAGTGAACAGATGACATAAAGTAATCTTGTATCACTGTCAAGAGACTCCAATGATGTAAAGGGTTTTTCTTCAGAACCAACAATAGTTCCCACAAAATATGGAAACATTCTAACCAAAGACTGTAAAAAGAAAAAAGAAAATGTATTTCCAAAGTCTTGGATGACTCCTGGTGTAAATATCTATGGAGGGGGAAGAGCAAAATGCCAAGATTTAGAGGATTAATAAGAGAAAGGACATTGAATAAAGTCAACTGTTGGAGGAAATCTAGCCCCTTAATCCTTGTACTCAAAAGAAAAAAAAATTAATATCACTCAGAAACGACTGTCCCGGCCGATAAGGATATGGCACTCATGGCTTTGAAATAAAATCAAATCATCTGGGGGGAAGATTGGATCACAGCAAAGAAATATTCTGAAGAGAATGGGGGGGGGGGCTGGAATAGGATAGTGATTCTCTTGAACAAAAGAAACACTTGCCTGACTTCTCAAAAGAAAAAGCCAGTAAGCACACGATGGATGTGCAGCCAGAGAATGGGTGTATACACAATGCCCAGAACTGGATGCCCAATTATTTCACCAGTATATTGTGGCTTTCTTGTAACCCACTGTTCTGAGGGCAGCAAACACAGGGCCAGGTATTTTACAGATAGATGATAATGGCTTTCAATGTTTCTCAAATTGGCTCAAAGCCCATACTGTGTAAATTGCTAAAAGCCCATATGTAATTCTAAATTTCTTGCAGGCCCAGAGACTCTGTGTGCTGGTAATAATTACACAGACTGGATAATTAACTCCTGACATAAAAAGAAATGAAGGTGACAGAAGAAAACGCAGACCTTATCAACTTTTACTTAAAGCTAGGGCACAAACTGACAAAAACCCTGGGGCATTCATTTAGGGAAAAAAATCACTGTAGTCTGTCTCTCCAATGTTTTCCTACGAGAATGGGAAGAAATTTCTCCACATTCACATGATTGTTCTTTTCTGATATTTCCCAGTGTTACAGTCTTATTCATTTTAATTTTTGTTTAGACAATGTTGCCTCATCAATTCTAGGATTCCTTTCAGAAGACATAGGCCCAAAGTACATGAGAGCATGGAGTGGTAACACTCCCACAGGAACAGAAGATTGACCTCCGCCTACAGTGAGCAGAGAAACTGAAATGGAGCCCTCTATAAAACACACTGCGTTGAAGAGCTGTCACTTCCATGAAGAAAGAATTCGAAAAGCCTGAGGAAAGAGCAAGAAGTCTGCCATCTGTCCAGGGCTCTGAGGGAGGATAAAAATAAACTCATGAGACATCCAACCCCAGGAATGTGGGGTCTCAATCTACACTAATTATAAGGTAAGGCATCCTGAAGATAAGAAATTAAGATCCAGACCTCTCCACAACCACTGAAAATGTTACGGCTCTGGAAGAAGCATCCATAAAACTGCTCTTCCGGAATGGTTTCACAACCAGCGTCTCCAGGGACTCCCATGGGGGAAAGTAGCCAGATGAAAAGGAAGTCACAGCAACAATTTTACATCACCTAAGGAAACAAAGTGCCATGAGGGACAGAACAGATTCCAAAAGCAGGTGAGGGTGAACCCTGAGAGCTGAAAAAGACAATAAAATTAACTTCTTAGAATTATTAAGATGCTACAAGAATAAATAGAAACTATAACGAAAGAACCAGAACACTATGAAGACAGCTCCAGCTGGGCTTTAATAACGAGACAGAACTTCTGCGAATGTAAAAAATGGAGTCATTACAATTTAAAATTCAATAGATGACACTAATCTTCTCGGCAGATTTGGAAATACATATTTTCATAAGTAGAAATAACAGCAAGGTAGAAAGCAGAATGGAGTGAGAGATCTCATAAGTAATAGCACTGAAAAACATGAAATACCAACAACGAAACCATTATGAACAAAACTTTAGAACACCACTAAAAGACATAGAGGAAACCATGACCAAATGGAAAGATACACCATGTTCTTGAGAAGAAAGACTCAATATCATACTCTTAATTCTCCTTAAAGAAATGTATAAACTTAACACAATGCCCCCAAATTTACTTTTTTTTTTAACTAGATGAGTTAATCTTAAAGTCATTCGGAAAAATAATCAGAATAGTCAGGGGAAAAATATATATATGTATATATGTAAAATATATACATATATATATCTAAGAGGAGATTATTATTATAAGATATTAAAACATTTATTAAATATTAATAACCAAATCAGTGTTGTACTGGTACATGAATAGACCAGTGGTGTAGAAAAGAACACCCAGAAATAGACTCAAATATCTATGAGAACTCACTGTATGATAAAGATAGAATCTTACACTGGTGAGAAAGAGAGACTAATCGAGAAATGAAATCATGTTGAGACAATTCCATTGTTTTCTGGGGGAAAAATATAGTGAAATCTGTAACTTCCATATCACACTAGGGAAAATTACAAATGGAATAAAGATTAAAATAATTTTTCTTTTTTTTTCTTTTTTTTTTAAATGTTTTTAATATTTATTCATTTTTGAAAGGCAGAGAGAGACAGAGCGTGAATAGTGGAGGGGCAGAGAGAGAGGGAGACACAGAAACAGAAGCAGGCTCCAGGCTCCGAGCTATCAGCACAGAGCCTGACACAGGGCTCGAACTCACGGACCGTGAGATCACGATCTGAGCCGAAGTCGGCCGCTTAACCGACTGAGCCACCAGGCGCCCCTAAAATAATTTTTCAATAAAGTAATAAAAGTAACAAAAGAAGATATGGAAGAATTCCATTATAAGGTCTTTTTATCTATGACTCAGAATCCAGAATCTGACATGAAACAGGTTAATTTTAAATACCTATGGCAATAAAAATTATAAGCAAAGTCAAAAGACAACTGAAAAAAACAGAAAAAGGTACTTTGCAACTCATGTTGGAGACAAAGAATAACCTCTCTAATATATAAAAGGTTCTTAGAAATTGATAAGGAAAGAAAAATTTATATAAGAATGGTCAAAATATATTAACAAGGAGTTCACATAAATATAATGATTCTCAAACATATGAAAAGATGCTCAATTCACTTAAAATAACAGAAAATTATTAGAAATATAACAGAAATATATTTAGAAATGTTTTCACTTATCAGATTGGCAAATTCTCAACTGAAGTTTCATCAAACTTCAGTTAGTAAGATTATGAGGAAACAATACATTCCATGTATTTCTTGAGTAAATTGGTACAGCACCTAAAGAGGACAATATGACAATATTCATCAAAATTATAAATGAATATACTTTCTGACTCAGCCAATTCACTGCTGCACATTTGAAATGACTCATGTCAAAGTCACGTATAATAGCTAGAGTAAGGAAACAATCCAAGTATGTACCTGTAGGGGTTGGTTAAATAAAGTATGGTACATGTGTATAATGGAATACTATACAGCAGTGAAAAACAAATAAGGGACCTTTCTATGTACCATTATAGAAACAACTCTGAGCTACACTGTTATGGACATTAGGGTATGAAATCATGAACAAATATGCTAACTTTGATGTACTAAGGGGAAAGGGGGATAGAAATCTGGTGAAATACCAGTATTATATTCAAATATACATACAGAAATTCTGGAAGCAGAGAAATTAACTAAAAATAGTGATTACTTTTGAGGAGATTGGAATTCAAGAATGGGGGGGGAAATTTTTCTTTTAAAATAATTAAAATGCCTTTAATAGTTTCTGGTTTTTGAACAATGTTAATGTATTACCACATTCAAAAATGTTTAAACTCAATGATAAAAATAAAATTAAAATTAAAACAATGATATACTACCTATACCTCTAAAATTTATAATTATTGTTAATGACCATTTGGCAACGGCCTAACAGAAAAGAGCAAACTTATATACAGTGGCAATAATACAAACTGACACACTCTTTGGAGCAGTGTTGGCAAGATTTTAAATCTTTATACTTGCTGACTCATCAGGTAGGGTTCTGGAAATTTATCCTAAGACAAAATATGCACATGGATTAAGATTTTTTTTATGAGAACATGAGGAGGAAATGGAAATTAGAGAGGTTAGGATCCAAATGATGCTTCAGTTTTATCTGTAACATTTTATTGAAAATAAAATTATGAATTAAATACAGTAACATGGCAACACTTGTTAAATTCAGGCAATAGGTATCTGGCTATTTGTATGTTATTCTCCATACATTCTGTATGTTTTTGTTTTATATTTAACTGATTACAATTGTCCATGTAAATTAACAACATAGCTTTTTTAGTACATACAATAAGAATTTTACTTCAGGATGAAAAGAACTGTGATATATGCATATTTACTATTAGATATTATATTATGTTATGTTATGTTATATTATTTATTATACATTATTTAATACTGTGTGGATATCTCTGAAATATTAAATACAACATTTAACACATTTAAGTGCTGGTTTCAAGCAAAGAAAAATGAAATAACTTGAAATTTATGGAGAAGAGTAGAGGTGATCTAATGCTTTATATCTCAAACACTTGTGAACACCAGCAATGGTGTTTCTACGAATTTCAAGATCCAATATCTCATCTATAAAATCTGTTCTTCAGAAAGATAGGTAGGCAGTATTTAACAACAACAAATTCGGGGTGCCTGGGTGGCTCAGTCGGTTAAGCATCCGACTCTTGATTTCAGCTCAGGTCATGATCCCACAGTCATGGGATTGAGCCCCAGGTCAGGCTGCACACACTGGGTGTGGAGCCTGCTTGAGATTCTCTCTCTCTCTCTCTCTCTCTCTCTCTCTCTCAGCCCCTTTCCCCGGCTTACTCGTGTGCTCTCTCTCTCTCAAAAAAAAAAAAAAATTAACAAACTGCATTCCAAAGTCTGAGGCTCACTGTTTGAAGATATAGAATAGGACTTCTTGAAGTATTGAAAAGCAACACCTCCATTGCTTGAAAACATTACAGATTCCTTGATCCTACCCAAGATCCTTCTCGTTTATCATTCTGATGCTGGTGGCCTCAGAATCAGATTTTTAACAGGTACCCTGGGTTATTCTGATACAAGGTTTTAGAAATACTGGTATAGATCATTTTTTTTTCTCTTAGAACAATGTTCAAGATACTGCTGGAGGGATGAAGACTAAGTATAAGGCAAGAACTGATTAAATGCCAAAAGGTATTTCCAAAGGAGGTTATAAAATCTACTGGTCTGAAAATGCTGAAAAAGGCAGTCTTGCTTAGTAGCAGAAGGCTCTGGACTTCTGGAAAGCTTTCATAGCCCTATAAGTGTGTTGAGATAAATTAAATGCACAAAGGTAAAGGAGAATAAGAGATTGAATTGGTTTGGGGATGATAAGTTAATAATATAATAATGGGCTAGGCAGGGACGACTTTGGTGCATCCTCTGAAGCTGCATAATGAGTTTTCAAAACCTTTAGGACTAAAGAAGTATGGGAGAGCACGTGTGGTACCTTAACCTTCTTTAGTGACCCGTTGAGACAGCAGGCGAATGGGTGAGCAGGTAAGCAGAACCTGTGTTATGCTTTCCTTCAGCTGTACAACTTGTCCTGGCCTGAGCTGGTTTCACCATTGTTACCTCACCTTTCCCTAAGCATGACCACCTGTGGGTCCTGGCAAACACAGCATACACACACATCCAGAGCTGTCCCATGAACACAATCTAATTCACACACACACACACACACACACACACACACACACACACACACATTCAGAGCTGTCCCATAAACACAATTTCCCAAGTCAATGTGAATGGCCTAAAATCGAGAGAAGGAAGATGTTAATTTTCATTAAGCTCAAATTTTTTGCTGCCCTGCTGTGACTGTATAAAGGGGTTATCAATTTCAAGCAACCCCCTAACCTCTTTCTAAACTTTATGGTATCCATGCACACACACACACACACACACACACACACACACACACACACACACCAAGGAGCACATTTTTTGAAAAACAAAAGCAATTGCACAGGAGTGAGACAACCAATCACACGTCCCTTCCAACCCAGTTATTTCTGGTTTCAGAGACTGAAAACATGAGTACATTGTGTCATAAAGGAGAGAAGACTGGACTTAGAATCGAAGTTCTGAGTATAAATGCAGATTCTAACCTTCACTAGGTATACCATTTATTCCCTACTACATGTATGCAATAAACATCTTTAAAATGCATTCAGTGCAAGTATTTTCAAGAATAAGGGAAGTGGAGCAAAGATAAAATAGGAGCAGAAAATGAAAAAAAAAAGTCACGGTATGATCAACACTCAAATAATAGCATTATTACCTTATTTTGTGATCGTAGGTCACAAATTTGGTTCTGAACCCTCTAGAAGGCAAGGCAAGTGAAAATGCATGCCCAGTTACATAATTTACAGCGTCCATAAGACTAAAACAAAGTTTTTCATTAGGAGTGCAACTGTTACTGTCACGGAGTCCAGAGAGAAATTTTTCCCATTGGGTTTTTATAATGAGGGCTAATGCAGTGAACAATGTCCTCCAAATAGTCTTAGAATAAACCCAAGAATGAGTTTCTTATCATGTACCTCATGTACCTTGATGTAAGCTGAAGCACAATGTTCTAAAAGCACGATGTCATAAAACCAGTTCTACAAGAGACTAAGTGATGTGTTAGGTATCATTCCCTGAAGGGGACTGGAAGCACCTGAAGTGGAAATCACAAACAGGCAGAAAATAGGCTACATCTAGCCCCCACAGGTGTATTTTCCTTGGTCTATGTGGGGGTTGTTACTATTATTGTTTCCCACATTTAAACTGAAAGTTCCAAATAAGATCCATATCCAGTGTGTGCTTGTTACTTAGTGCGTCTTACCCCCACCCCCCACCCCCGGGCCACAGCCCCACATGAGGATGTCACTGGAAACGGGAAAGCAGCTGTCTCCTGGTCACTGCCCCCTCTCTGACCACCTCAGCCTTCAGCTCTGCCTCCTCGGCCTCCTTAACTCACATGAATCTGAAACCCCCCACTGGGAGGAATGGGTAGAGTATATTTACCTCAGACAGTGCAGCCTCAATATTTCTCTCCCCAAGCTTTGAATAAGGATCAGGCAGCAACGACATTCACTGTGTGGCCTTGAACAAGGGACTGAATCATCTCTGAACGTCTGTTTCCTCATCTTCAGAAAGGAACTAATAATACCTATTTTTCAGAGTTGTGAGAATTAAGTGATATATTTTCAAAAACACTTAACTGCTAATAACTATTCAAATGAACCATATTATTACCAGAAATTATCCACAATTTACCTCATCTTATTCATAATGGATTTTTGAGAATACTTTCTTCACCAGCTTACTCCTGGCTTTTTCATAATCAGAGGCTGCTTGGGCTCCACTTCAGATCTTCTTGGTCTACCTTTTGCTCCAGCCCCTCTTGCAATGACAAGTTCAGTGGCAGTTTCACCAGCTTAGTACAGGTACTACCTGAGACAGCTTCACCTGGGATCTGCAGGATATACCTCCTGCTTCCTGCCTCCTCCAGCATGCACCATGGGATGCCATCAGAAACCAGCTTAGCCCTGACATGCACGTCTCAGAAGTTAATACCCTTGGGACCAGCCTTAACAAATGGGTGATTGACAACCATTAGCAAAATACTCACTCCCTTTGTCCCGCGGATGAATAGTTCTTGAAACACATTTTATAAAGCTCCTCAGAAAGTCCCAGCAATAATCAAGTAACAGCCCCCCATATCCGTGGCTACCTCAGTTACACATCATGCTTTTGTCTTTCCCTCCTTTCCTGGTCCCACTTCCTTCCTTGTTCCTCACTCCTGCTCCCTGAGATGACTTCTCACCAAATTACCTGCATATAAGCTTTGTCTTCAGCTTTGCTCTGAATAAAGCCGAGGTGCAAGTATCCTCCAAAATATGTTCTTAAATAGAAATTATCCTTCAGGGGCGCCTGGGTGGCGCAGTCGGTTAAGCGTCCGACTTCGGCCAGGTCACGATCTCGCGGTCCGTGAGTTTGAGCCCCGCGTCGGGCTTTGGGCTGATGGCTCGGAGCCTGGAGCCTGTTTCTGATTCTGTGTCTCCCTCTCTCTGCCCCTCCCCCGCTCATGTTCTGTCTGTCTCTCTCTGTCCCAAAAATAAATAAAAACCGTTGGGAAAAAAAAAAAATTTAAAAAAAAAAAAAAAAAAAAAAAAGAAATTATCCTTCAAAGGACTCCATCAAGAAAACAAAAAGATAACCCAAAGAATGGAAGAAAATGTTTGCAAATTATAGATCTGTTAACAGACTTGTATCTAGAATATACAAAGAACTCTTATACTCAATAATAAAAAGTAAAATAACCCTAGACATCTTTCCAGAGAAGATATACAAATGGCCAATAAGCAAATGAAAGGATGTTTAACATCATTAATCTTCAAGGAAATGCAAACCAAAACCACAATGGGATACTACACTTCACATTCGCTAGAATGGCTATAATCAAAAGTCAAATAATTAAGTGTTAATGAGGATGAGGAGAAATCAGAATGCTCAGACACTGCTGATAGGAATACAAAATGGTACAACCACAAGGGCAAATAGTCTGGAAGTTCTTTGAAGTTTAAAAACAGAGTTAATATATGATCCAGCAATTGCACCCCTAGGTAAATACCCCAAAGAAATGAAAACATATGTGCACACAAAAACTTGTACATGAATATTCATAGTAGCATTATTCACAATAGCCAAAAGGTGGAAATAACTCAAATGCCCATCCACTGATGAATGAATAAAGTGTGGTGTATCCTTAAAATACAGTAATCAGCAATGAAAAGAAATGAAATACTGATTCATACTACAACAAGGATGAACCGGGAAACATTATGCTAACTGAAAGAAGCCAGTGACAAAGGACCACATATTGTTTGATTCTACTTATGTGGAAGGTCCAGAGTAAGCAAATCTATATATATACACAGAGGGAAAAAAAGCAGATTGGTAGTTGCCTGGTGCTGCTGGGGATGGAGGGATAGAGGGGAATAGGTAAGGGGTGTAAGGTCTCTTTCTGAGGTAAGGAAAACCTTCTAAAATTGTTTTGTGCTGATGAATGCACAACTCTGAGAATATAATAAAAGTCATTGGTCTGCACACTTTAGATGGTTGAGTTATATGGAATATGTATTAGATCTCAATAAAGCTATTAAAAAATAGAGGTCACCATAATTTTTAACCTATGACGGCCAAATAAAATGCTGCTCATTTTTACAAAACACCACTGAATTCTCCATTTGCCTTTTTCTTTGACTGTGGGTAATTTTCAACTACTTCAAAGAGTAGCATCCAGAACAGAGAAAGTTTCTGCAACATTGTTCATTTCTACCTTTCTAGCTTTCTCATAATCCTGTTGTATTTCTGTTGCCTATTATATAGGACATCTGAAATTTGAAAACAAACTCACCAAAATCCTAGCTGAGCATTATACTCACTAAACTAAAAGACAATCACATCTTCTCACCCAGCCCGTACCATGCCCACATGGTCATCCATAATCACCCTCCCGTCCCACACTCTAATGATTTAATTCATACTCACAGCTCCCTCCCCCCTCCACACACACACAATTAAATTCAGGTTTAAAATACTTTGAGACTAGGGGTGCCTGGGTGGCTCAGTCGGTTAAGCATCCGACTTCAGCTCAGGTCATGACTCCCAGTTCATGGGTTCGAGCCCCGCATGGAGCTTTGTGCTGACAGCTCAGAGACTGGAGCCTGCTTCAGATTCTGTCTCTGTCTCTGTCTGCCCCTCCCCCACTCATGCTCTGTCTCTCTCTCTCTCTCTCTCTCTCTCTCTCTCTCTCTGTCAAAAATAAATAAACATTAAAAAAAATGGCTTTTAAAATACTTTGAGACTATTGTTCCTGACTATTGAACCTGTAGAAGTGAGTGATAAGATAGCTACACATACAAATCCCAAAACACGAAATAAGAAGCAAGGTAAACAACCCCATTTAGTCAATATCAGAAATGACACGGGAAAGATGTAGAGGTTGATGAAAATTCATCCACCTTGGTTTCACTATACGTCACTCTAAATAAATCTTATGTCTTAGGTTCTGCTTTGTATCTCATTCTTGGTGGAAAAGAAAATAACGAGTGTTCACCCTTTCTGGAAAATGATTATTTTACCATGTTTCAGCATTAACAACAGACATTTCTGGAATTTTTCTTAGTCAGATCTGAATCTTCTGAAATTCCATTGATGAGTATTCTCAGACTTCAACTGGAAGAAATTTATACCAAGACATTATTGTCACAGTAGAAAAATAAAAGATGTATTGCCTACAGTCTTTGCTCTTGTAAAAGAATAGTTGTATTTTTAGATAGTTTGAGAATGGCATTGGACCTAACTTTTTCAATTTTAATATCAGGAAATATTGTTCCAACAGTGATCCCACATATCCAGTGAGTTAAAATGAGCTGACTTAACTGCTCAATGTCAGCATGTAAGCCTGATCCAGGAAAGATGTTCAAGAATTATGATGTTTCAGTGGATAACACTAGTTATTACTCCTATTATCCCTAGTTTCTGAATTTCCTTCCATCCTGGGCCTTAGGCCAGGCCTGCTGGGAAACTATAAGAGAGAAGAAACAAAACTTGTTTATCATAATCTCTTTTCAAGCTGGGTACAGAGTTATCACAATTTTAGTTCAGAAATAGCCTAACTTAACTGCATGAAGGAGGCCTATCCCTCACTTCATCTTTTCTAATCTCGGGCCAGGAGGGTTTAGAAATACAATTTGCAGCTTTTCAACTTCTCTGAACTTAAAAAAAAAAAAAACCTTTAAAAAAATTCACCCCATCAGAAAAATAACCCTTCACTCCTCATATATAAACACATTTATTTATAAATCATATATAAATTACTCATGTATACTATCAACAGACACAAAACAGAAATCATAAATGAAATGATTAATATGGAATATACAGTATTTATGATCTATTAATAGTACCAAACTGTTTTCCTCACACTAAAAATAATAATGTTTTAGTGAGGTAAAATAACACAGTTAAAGAGAAGTCAAACCACAGAATAGGGAAAGTGTCTGTTCTGCCCTTTTCTTGCTGTTCATTTGTGTCAGGATTATCTTCAATCTATAATTGCTTTCCTAAAATATTATTAAGTCATTTAGCCATTTTGTAAAGGTTAGTTTAGCTAAAACTAGAGAACATAATCCATGATTCTTCTTAACCAACACAAGCAACATGCTAATTGTTAGAATATGCTAAAAACAAACCAAGAATGGAGGTTGTGACCACTAATGCTTCCATGTTGTAAAATTTTCCTTAGGATGCATGATTGTTCAACATACAGTCAAGGTACCACAGTCAATTCATTAATTAAATACGAGTAAATCTTAACTTGTATATGATTATATTATTATTATTAGAATTTTTAAAAGCAATATTCTAACATTTTCCTCCTATATCCCAATGTATCTTACACTTACTATGGTATATGTTTATTCAGTTTGGAAACCACTGCTTTAGAGGTCAGCCTAGCTACAAAGTAACAACTCTTTGATTATATATCAAATCCTTGGAATAAATACACATGTGTCATCAGAAATGGATTTTGCTGCGTGTTACAAAATGGACAAAATAGAGTGGCTTAAACAAGACAGTTCATTCCTCTCTCACATAAACAAAGGTTGGAGATAATCTATAGCCAAGAGCTAAATTGGCACTCCATGATGCCTATCTCCTGTCTTGTTCCTCTTCTGTCCCCATACATGCTTCCCTTCATGGTTCAAGATGGTTGATGGGCTCCAGACATCACATCTAAATTCTAATAAGCAATACAGAGAAATGAACAAAGAAAGACATTTCATAAGTTTCACCCAATAGTTTGACAGCACCCATTTGAGAGAAATTACACCAAAGTCTACAACTGGCTATAAGAAATAAACAGGGATTCCATTATGGAAGAGGAGAGCCAAGAGTCTAAGCCACAATGCATAAAGATGTATCAATACATACACAAAGAAACAGAGGAGAAGAAATGTTAACAAAACTCCAGTCCAAGATAGCAGTGTAGGAAGACCCTGAACTCACCTTCTCCGCAGAGCACAACAAATGATACTTATTTATGGCACAGTTCCTTCTGAAGAAGAATGGAAGGCTGCCAGAACAGCAGGCGAAAATATGGAAGAGAAAGAGAACAGCAAGAGAGAAGGAGACTCAGTAACAAAGGGAAGCCCCACCCCCAATGCTACAAACTGCAGTGGGAAGGGATAGTTAGGGACCAAGAACACATTCCTCCGTCATTGGACACAGGAAAAAACAAGCCATGTCTAAATGAGCAACTAGTGTATAAAAGATCCAGCCCTAGAACTGTACCAAACAGTGGAGGAGTATCTACAACTCTCTCTGGGTCAGAGGGTCTGGCAAGCGACATGGTTTACACTGCCCCCTCTACCTTGAAAACTCAGACCAGAGCAGGGTCCAGGTGCCCTAACCAGATTGTCACCTCAGTGAGGTCCAAGACCCTAGCCTACACCTGCCTTTGCTGTCCCACAGTACCCACAGGGCTGGTTAGCACTCACCACAGCTTCAGACTTCACACCAAGGTAACAGGTGCAGAGCACCCTGGAACACTCCAGGCCCATACCACTTCAACTTCTGACAGTTTGCTAGGGCATTCCCACAAGAGCACTCCTGGACCTCCAAGCTTACACCTGTTTTGGATCCAGCACCTTGAAACCTCAGACCATGTGTGCTTTGGTTTCAGCCATCCTGCCAGGGCACCCCCTACGTGGAGCACACCAGATCTTCCACCCATGCCAACCCTGGCTCTAGTCACCTGGCCAGGGCACCCCTTGCAATGAGCACCCCACGATACCCTGGCTTGGACCAACTTCAGCTCCAGCTATCCTGCCAGGGCACTTACTATGTGGAGTACCCTGGGACACTCCAGCTTGTGCATACTTCAGCTTTATTTGTCTTGCTAGGGTATCTGCTGGAGTGAGAGCTCAAACACTACACCAATCTGTGCACACCTCAATTTTAGCTGTCCTGCCAGGTTACACACTGTATGGAGAGCCCTGGGATCCTTAGCCTATGACAGCCACAGCTGTCAGCCATCCAGCAAAAGCCAGACAGCAAAGTTACCATGCACACACATTCCACATAGGGGATGACCATACACAAAACCATTCCTTCAAGTTTAGAAGTAGCTATTCTAATAATCCATAGAAGCAAACACAGAAAGTCAAGCAAAATGTGGAGACAAAGGAATATGCTTCAAAATAATTAAATGAAATGGAGATAAGCAACCTGTCTGATGAAGAACATAAAGTAATGGTCATAAAAGCGCTCACCAGGCTGGAGAGAAGAGTGGAAGAACTCAGTGAGACCTTCAGTAAAGACAAATAAAATATGAAAAAGAACCAGTCAGACTAGAATACATAACTGAAATCAAAAATACATTACAGGGAACCAACAGCAGATTAGAAGATATAGAAGAATATATCATCAATCTGGAAGACAGGGTGAGGGAAAGCACCCAAGGTGAAGAAGACAAAGAGAAAATAATTTTTTTAAATGAGGATAGGTAAAGGAATTTCCTGGACAATGTCAAGAGAACAAACCTTCATATCATAGGGGTCCCAGAAGAAAAGAAAGAAAGGGACAGAAAACTGATTTGAAGCACTAATGGCTGAAAACTTCCCTAACCTGGGGAAGAAGAGCCCAGAGAGTTCCAGATAAGAGAACCACACCAAAACACATTAAAATTAAAATGTCAAAACTTAAACACAAGAAAAGAACTGTAAAAGCAGCAAGAGAAAAACAACTTTTTATGTACAAGTGATTCACCATAAGACTATAAGCAGATTTTTCAGCAGAAATTTTGCAGGCCAGAAGGGAGCAGTATGATATATTCAAGTGCCAAAAGGAAAAAACCAACAACTGAGAATACCGTACCTGGAGAGATTACCATTCACAACTGAAAAAGAAATAAGAGTTTCCAAAACAAACAAAAGTTAAAGAAGTTGATCACCATAAACCAGCCTTAGAAGTAATGTTAAGGGGCCTTCTTTATGTGGAAAAGACCATAATTAGACTAAGAAAATTATGAATAAAAAGATGTAAAATATGATAGCATATACATAACACAAGGAGGAGGGAGTAAAAACAAATACATAAAAGATGTTAGTTTAGAATGTGTTTGTACTTAAATGACCATCAACTTAATATAGACTGCTAATTATTTAGAAAGTTATATATGAACTTCATATATGTATGTAAACACAAACCCAAAACTTATAATAGATATACTAAATAAATAAATAAATAAATATAAAGTCAAACATAACACTATAGAGACTCATCAACCACAAAGAGACAGAGCAAGGCAAAAAGAAAAGAATAGGGGATAACTACAAAACAACCAGAAAAAAATTTAACAAAATGTCAATAAGTCCATACCTATCAATAATTACTTTAAATGTAAGTGGTCTAAATACTTCAATCAAATGACCTAGGGTTGCAGAATGGATAATAAAAACCAGACTTCTCTGCATGTTGCCTACAAAAGACTCACCTTAGACCTAAAGACATACACAGCCTGAAACTGAAGGAATGGAAAACATTTACCATGCAGATGGGAGTGAAAAAAAGTCAAGGTAGCAATACTTATATCAGACAAAATAGACTTTAAAACAAAGACAAAGAAGGGCATTACATAATGACAAGGGGATCAATTCAAAAGAAGATATAGCAATTGTAAATATCAATGCACCCCGCATTAGAGCATCTAAAAACATAAAGCAAATATTAGCACACATAAAGAGAGAAACTGATAGTAATATAATAATAGTAGGGAACTTTAACATCCTACTTATATAAGTAGACAGATCATTCAGGCAGAAAATAAATAAGGAAACATGTCTTTGACACATTAGACTAGATGGACATAACATCTATACGCAGAATATTCCATTCAAAAACAACTGAACATATGTTCACATTCCTTTCAAGTATACATGGAACATTCTCCAAAACAGGTCAGATGTTAGGTCAAAAAACAAGTATCAATGAATTTAAGAAGACTAAAATCACAGCATGCATCTTTTCTGACCACCTGGTATAAAACTAGAAATTAATCACAAAAAAAAAAAATTGGAAAAAGATATTAACACATGCTGGCTAAGCAACATACTACAAAACAACCAATGAGTCAACAAAGAAATTTTAAAAAATACATGGAGACAAATTAAAATGGGGGAACAAATGCTCCAAAAGCTTTGGATGCAGAGAAAACAGTTCTATGAGGAAAATACATAGTGATACAGGCCTACATCAAAAAACAAAACAAAGAAAAGCTCAAATAAACAATAGAAACTTATATCTAAAGGAAAAAGAAAAAAAAAAGAACAAAGTTCAAGGTGAGTAGAAGAAAGGAAATAATAAAGAGGAGAGCAAAAATAAATATAGAGACTAAAGAAACAAAACAGAAAAAAATCAATGAAACCAAGAGCTGGTTCACTGAAAAAATAAACAAAAGTAGGAAACTCTGGGGCGCCTGGGTGGCGCAGTCGGTTAAGCGTCCGACTTCAGCCAGGTCACGATCTCGCGGTCCGTGAGTTCGAGCCCCGCATCAGGCTCTGGGCTGATGGCTCGGAGCCTGGAGCCTGTTTCCGATTCTGTGTCTCCCTCTCTCTCTGCCCCTCCCCCGTTCATGCTCTGTCTCTCACTGTCCCAAAAATAAAAAAAAATGTTGAAAAAAAAATTAAAAAAAAAAAAGTAGGAAACTCTTAGCCAAACTCACCAAGATTGTAAAAAAAGAAAGGACCCAAATAAATAAAATCAGAAAAATAGAGAAATAACAACTTATATCACACAAATACAAAAGGCTATAAGAGAATTCTACAAAAAATTGTATGCCACCAAATTGAACAACCTAGAATAAATGGATAAATTTCTAGAAACACATCATCTTCCAAAACTCAATCAAGAGGAAATAGAAAATCTGGGGTGTTATATGTAAGTGACAAATCACTAAATTCTACTCCTGAAACCAATATTACACTATTTGTTAACTTACTACAATTTAAATTAACACTTAAAATTAATTAATTAATAATTAATTAATTAAAATAGAAAGAAAATCCAAACAGATCAATTACTAGTAACAAAATTGAATCAGTAATCAAAAACTACTAAAAACTAAGTCCAGGACCAGACAGACTCACAGGTGAATTTTACCAAACATTTTAAAAAGAGTTAACGCCTATTCTCTTTAGACTATATCAAAAAAATAGAAGAGGAAGGAAAGCTTCCAAAAACATTCTATGAAGCCAGTATTACCCTGACATGGGTAAAAACACCACACACATACACACAATAAAAGGCACCACAAGAAAAGCTAGAGACCAATAATTCTGATGAATACAGATGCAAAAATCCTCAACAAAATATTAGCAAACTGCATTCAACAATACATTAAAAGGACCATTCATCACAGTCAAGTGGGATTTGTTCTGGGAATGCAAGGATGGATTAGTATTCAAAATTAATCAACATGATGCAGCACATCAACAAAACAAAGAATAAAAATCACACGATCATCTGATCAGATACAGAAAAACATCTGACAAAATTCAACGTTTGTTTATTATAAAAACTCTCAGGGCGCTTGGGTGGCTCAGTCGGTTGAGCGTCTGACTTCAGCTCAGGTCATGATCTCGAGGTCTGTGAGTTCAACATAATAAAGGCCAAATGTAACAAAACCGCAGCTAACATGCTCAGTGGTAAAAAAACAGAGCTTTTCTTCTAAGATCAGGAACAAGAGAAGGATGTCCACTTTCACCACTTTATTCTACATAGTACTGGAGTCCTAGCCACAGCAATCACACACGTAAAAAAATAAGGGATTCATATTTGTAAGGAGGAAGTAAAACTGTCACTATTTGCAGATGATATGATGTTCTATAGAGAAAATCCTAAAGACTCCACCAAAAAACTATCTGAAGTAATAAATGAATTCAGTAAAGTTGCAAGATACAAAATCAATACCCAGAAATCAGTAGCATTTCTATATACTAACAAAAACGTAGCAGAAAAAGAAATTAAGAAAACAATTCTGGGGTGCTGGGTGGCTTGATTGGTTGCATGTCCAACTCTTGGTTTCAGTTCAGGTCATGATCTCAAGGTAGATGAATTTGAGCCCTATGTCCAGCTCTGCACTGACAGCTCAGAGCCTGCTTGGGATTCTATCTCTCCCTCTCTCTCTCTGACCCTCCCCTGCTTGCACTCTCTCTCTCAAAATAAATAAATAAACAACTCCACTTACAATTACACTAAAACTAATAAAATACCTAGGAATAAATATAACGAAGGAGGTAAAAGACCTGTACTCTGAAAACTATAAAACACTGAAGAGGGGCGCCTGGGTGGCTCACTTGGTTAAGTGTCTGACTTGGGCTCAGGTCATGATCTCAGAGTTCATGAGGTTGAGCCCTGCATCAGGCTCTGTACTGACAGCTCAGATCCTGGAGCTTGCTTCAGATTCTGTGTCTCCCTTTCTCTCTGCCCTCCTTGACTCACACTCTGTGTGTCTCTCTCTCTCAAAAATAAATAAACATTTTTTAAAAATGTAAAAAACAAAACCAGTGAAGAAAGAAATTGAAGATGGCACAAACAAATGGAAAGATATTCCATACTCATGGATTGGAGGAATTAGCATTGTTAAAATGTCTATACTACCCAAAGCATTCTACAGATTTAATGCAATCCCTATCAAAATACCAACAGCATTTTTCACAGAACTAGAATAAATGATATTATAGTTTGTATGGAACTGCAAAGACCCTGAATAGCCAAAGCAATCTTGAGAAAGGACAAAGCTGGAGGCATCACAATTCTGGATTTCAAGTTACACTACAAAGCTATAATAATCAAAACAGTATGGTACTGACACACAAATCAATGCAACAGAATAGAAAATCCAGAAATAAATGCACATTTATATGGTCAATTAATCTATAACAAAGAAGGCAAGAATATACAATAGGGAAAAGACAAGCTCTTCAATAAATGGCACTAAGAAAACTGGACAGCTACATGCAAAAGAATGAAACTGGGCCACTTTCTTACACCATACACAAAAACTAATTCAAAATGGATTAAAGACCTTGGGGCGCCTGGGTGGCTCAGTCGGTTAAGCGGCCGACTTCGGCTCAGGTCATGATCTCGTGGTCCATGAGTTCGAGCCCAGCATCGGGCTCTGTGCTGACAGCTCAGAGCCTGGAGCCTGTTTCAGATTCTGTGTCTCCCTCTCTCTGACCCTCCCCCGTTCATGCTCTGTCTCTCTCTGTCTCAAAAATAAATAAACATTTAAAAAAATTAAAAACAAAAAACAAAAACAAAATGGATTAAAGACCTAAAACCATAAAAATCTCTCTAGGAAGAACAGTCAGTCATTTCTTCAACATGGGCTATATCAACATTTTTGTAGATAAGTCCCCTACAGCAAGGGAAACAAAAGCAAAAATAAACTATTGAGACTACACCAAAATAAACATCTTTTGCATAACAAAAGAAACCATCAACAAAACAAAAGGAATCCTAGTGAATGGGAGAAGATATTTGCAAATGATATAGCTGATAAGGGGCTCATATCCAAAATATAAAAAGAACTTATATAACTCTACACCAAAAAACAATCTGATTAAAAGATGGGCAGAGGACCTGAATACACATTTTTCCAAAGAGGACATACAGATACCCAACAAAGACATGAAAATACGCTCACCATCACTAATCATCATGGAAATGCAAATCAAAACCATGATGAGATATCACCTCACACTTGTCAGATCAAAAACATAAGAAACGCCAATTGTTGGCAAGGATGTAGAGAATAGGAAACCCTCAGGCACTGTTGGTTGGAAAGTAAATTGGTATAGCTGCTGTAGAAAACATTTTGGAGTTCTTTAAAAATTAAAAATAGAATTACTGTATGATCCAATAATTCAATTTTAAGGTACTTACCTTAAAAACTGAGAATACTAATTCAAAAAGATATGTGCACCCCTATTTTTATTGCAGCATTATTTACAATAGCCAAGCTATGGAAGCAGCTTAAGTGTCCATTGTTAGATGAATGGATAAAGAAGTGATGTGTACATAAACGCACACACACCCACAGACACACACACACACACACACACACACACACACACACGCACGCGTGTGAGATGGAATATTACACAGCCATAAAAAGGATGAGATCTTGTCATTTGCAGCAATATGGATGAAACTAGACAGTACTATGCTAAGTGAAATAAATAAAACTGAGAATGACATAGATCATATGATTTCATTCATATGTGAAATATAACAAGCAAATGAATATACAAGCAAAAAAAAAAATCAGACTCAGACCTATACATACAGAAAACAAACTAATGGTTGCCAGAGGGAAAGGGGTGGTGGATGGGCAAAATGCACGAAGGGGAGTGGTAGATATATTATTAAATGAATTATTAAATGAATAAACTTAATTTAAATGAATAAATCACAGAAATAAAGGTACAACATAGAACATAGTCAATGATGCTGTAAGTGCATTGTATGGTGACAGATGGTAGCTACACAGCACAACATATAGAGATGTTGAATCACTGTGCTGTACGCTTGAAATTAATGTAACATTGTATATCAACTGTATTTAAGTAAAAAATAATATATTATTTTAAAAAAAGAAACAGGGGAGCTCTACCCTATAAGTATCTTTTTACTCTACCACTATGGTCCATCTGAAAAAAATCCTGATCTGCAAAAACTATCTAGCCAAAATGGACTGTGGACAAGGATGTCTCTCAAAAAAAAAAAAAAAAAAAAAACCAATCCAACAGTGAAATAATCAAGTTACACAAAATACATTTATAGTTCTCTTGACTGCAGTCTAGTCTGAGAACTATGGGATTAAACAGTAATGGAAAACTGTTTTGTTTTGTTTTTCTCAAAAACAACTTTATATGCCACCTAGGGGAGTACAAAGCTTTGCTTTAATAAGCACCTTTCTGAGCTTGGGTATACAACTTTACATGTGGGAGTCAGGCCAAAACTGAATTAATTGCTCCGTATAAGAGGGCAAAGGTGTCAATTGAAGGATGGCAGGAGGCAGAATCCAGTAGGAAAGGAGAGGAAATCTCAAAGTAGAGCACTGACTGGGAAATGCCCAAAGAGATACTCCCCCTGGCAGAACTACTGAGGAAAGACTTTGCTTAAAATGGATTTTACGTTGTTTTCCGTGGAGTGCAAGACATATATGCCCCCCTTCTTCTTTCCTCCTTCATTACAATCTGCTTTGCTTACTTATGCATTTCTTGTAACTGAGACAAAGTTGAAGTTATGAATTCTGTGTCCAGTTGACTTTGGGCTCCAATAGACACAGAAATTAGAAGACAAGGAAGGATCAACATGAGAATGACAATAATAATGTGAAAATAGAGACTTTCCCATTCTCATTAAAGCCAAATTTACATATGGTTAGGTAAAATTGGCAAGAGATTTTTCTTATCTTCCATGTTCTCACTAATAGATCCAGAAATTAAATATAGATCTACTTACCTGCTTTGAAACATTTTTAAATGCATTTAAAATTTACATTGAATATTTTGCTTTAGGTTAGAAAGCTTCACCATGCTGTAAAATCTTCAGGGTTCATTTAAATGAATGTACTGTAGTTTAAAACATTGAATACAAAACTTCCTATAAATAGGAACTGACTGAACAGAGCAGAGACAGGAGAAAATGGGCAGAGAGAAAATGAGGCGAATTCCGGGCAGGAGGGAGCAGTAGTACACTTGCAGTAGGAAGAGAGCCAGGCAGCTCTGCACAAGTGAACTAAAAGTCGGAAAAGCCCACAAATCTGTGTAGGATCAGACTGGATCTTGGTCAGAAGGGAGATCGCTTCCAAGAGAGCTAAAATAAAAGGTCAGCATAGATAAGCTGAGGGCTAGGACAAACGTCCCAGTAACTCAGGCACACTGTCTGTGCTGACACTGCTAGTTGACCAATCCAACTTCTATCCACAGCGTCCCTATCCCATCCAGGGACTGGGCTACTGATGATCATGTGACAAGCCAGTAAGATAGCAGCAGGTGCTGGGTAGGGCTTTCAGAAAAGCTTTCTCAAAGGGAGAGAAGCAGATGGTATGCATGTTGCCTTTCTCTTTCTCCCTAAAAAGTAAAACACACAAAAGTCATCTTATAACCATGTCAAGTAAAAAGCACATGCTAAGGATGGCAAATCCAGAAGACAGATGGAGCCTGGATTACTGAGACCATCTCTGAGTAGCTGCATTACCCCTTGGACTATGAATATCCAAACACCCAAAACAAACAAAACCCTTACCTGTTTAAAGCAGTATTAGTTTGTATTCCTGTTACTTAACAGCTGAATGAATTAGTAAATGATTCAGACAGAATTTGGTGTCCAAAAATAGGGTAGTGCAAGTAACAGAACCTAAAATATAGAATTGTCTGAGAGGAGATATTATCAGACACTAAAGACCCAGATATCCCAAGCTGCAATGTAGAGGACTTTGTTATGTGGTGGCAGAACACTGGGCCACACTATCTTGACCAATTTTGGAACGCAGACCCAGATTTCAATACAGGATGTAATTTAAAAATGGTGGAGACATTTCAGAATGTGTAAATAGGAGGGTTAGTTGTCGCAATTTTCAGCCAAGTCCTACAACAACAACAACAAAAAGACAAACTGAGACTACAGCAAGCCATTCCACTTGCACAAGTGGAAAGTAATACAGCATTACTGAGATACACTCTTCCTTCAGCAAGCAATCTAGATTGACTGAGAGCCCCCAGTTGGGATTCTTGCAGGGTGAAAAAGCCAATTGCTTCTGTACCCCATAATGAAACTCTTACAAGTTGTGAAGTGCAGCCTTGACAGAAAATGAGGTTGGTGACCCTGGGCTTGCTAAGCACATCCCATTAAAAGTTCTCTGGCAGGAAGGATAGCCTACAGTAAAGGTAGTCATTCCACCCAAAAAAGATATTTCCAATTGTTATAAAGCAGCAGCCATTAAGCTAATGAGGGGGTCCAAACAGAAGCCAAAAGCCAAAAATTCTCAAGCTCCAAACTTAAAAAAATTTACTGTAGCTCCTCATACTTAAATCTACTGGAGGGGCACCCGGGTGGCTCAGTCGGTTAAGCGTCCGACTTCAGCTCAGGTCATGATCTCGCGGCCCGTGAGTTCGAGCCCCGCGTCGGGCTCTGGGCTGACGGCTCAGAGCCTGGAGCCTGCCTAAGATTCCGTGTCTCCCTCTCTCTCTGCCCCTCCCCCGTTCATGCTCTGTCTCTCTCTGTCTCAAAAATAAATAAACATTAAAAAAAAAAAAGATCTACTGGAAACAGCTACACTAGAAGCCTACTAAGTTTCTGGGGGATCCAAACTGCCAACTCTCACTGGCAATGACTAGTAACAATATTATTCCCAGATAATCAATCAGGACCATAAATGAGAATAGAATGCCATCAACATAAAAGAAATTCAAGGAACAAAAAACGAGAGAGAGAGAAACAGTTGTTTAAATTTCAAACATAATAACAAAATTTTTCAAAAACTTAATAGAAGAATCAGAAAGGTAAATTTGAAGAAATGAACCATAAGAGAATTTTGTAAAAAAGAAAAAGACATAGAATGGAAAATGGGAAACAGAAAAATCAAATACTAAAATGATAAAGTCCAGAGAGTCCAAGAATCAAATTATAGAAGAACCAAAAAGAGAGAACAGGGTAAGGAAAACAAGTATTAAAGAAATTGTTCAAAAAGTGGTCAGAACCAAAGACCACGTGTCCAAATTAAAAGAACCCATCAAGTTCTCAGCACTACATGAAAATGGATTTCCACCAATGCATATCATTACAAAGTTTTAACACAGGAAACAAAGAAGAAATCCTCCAAGTGTCCGGACAGAAAAAAACAAAACAAAACAACAAAACAAAACAAACAGATCACACTCAAATGATCAGGAAGGAGAAAAACTTCAGTTCAGAAACTGGAAGCAGTCCTCTTCAGATTCTGCAGGAAAAGTTATTTCAACCTAGAATTCTCTATCTAGCCAAAAATCCAGTCCAGAGTGTGTAGGCAGAAATAAAGACATTCTCAGACTTGTAAATCTAAAATTTTAACATTATGCACCCTGGAAGGCACAAAGGATGAACTTCATCAGAAAAGAGGGAGTAAATGTAAAAAGAGGAATGTTTAAGGTACAGGCAACAGGAAGTGCAACACCAAAGAAAAACAAAAGAAATCACATATATAAGAATAAAAGGAGATCCTAGGACACCATCTAGGCTGCCTCCGGGCAAAAGGCCACCATCTAGTCCATACTGGAGGAGGTTATAACTCTCTGGGAAAGAAAGGAAGATGAATTTGATAGAATACATCATATGAATGAGATTAGAAACCTGGGAAATAATTTGAAGTTGAGTTATTGATAAAGACATAGAAAACTAAGCAAATCAAGGAAAAAGGCAAGTTTGAAAAAAAAACCACTTTCAACCAAGAGACACAATAAAATTGTTCAAGAAAGGAAATTAATCATAATTTATCTTAAAATTTATCTCTTAAAATGCATTATCATAATAATGCAAACAACAAATACTGATTTAACAAAAATTATGTGTAAATACAGTATGAGAATGGAGACATGAGCATATGTGTGCTGGGGAAAAAATGGGGAAAAGAGGTGTATCTTCATATCCCATAGTGGAAAATCAATTGACTAGCGTGTTTTAGACATGCAGAAATAAATGCCAGAAAAAGTCAACTCTAAGAATTGAAAATGGTTGCCTCTGAGGAAGAGGAAATGGAAGGGCAGGAAGAACAGGGACTACTTACTATCTTTAACAAACTATTCACTTAGTAACTCCTTAAACTATGCGCCTATGCAACTTTGATTAACAATAAATACATTAAAATTCAATAAGAAGACAAACATCATAGTAGAAAAACAGGTAAGGGATTGAGACATTTCACAAAATAAGAAATGACATAAATGCTACGAGATACTTTTCATATTACTATATTGAGAAAGAGCAACACCAACAACAATAGTACTTTGCATAGGGTATATAGAAACATGATCACACTACTGATACACGTAGAAATTGATATGGCTCTCAGTAGAGTTCTTCAGCAGTATTTACGAGTCTTAAAATGTTCATATCCTTTCACTCAATAATTCCAGGCATTGCAATTTATCCTAAAGAAATAATAAGAAATGTGACAAAGATTTATATACAAGGATAGTTATCATTACTTTGTTCATAATAGTAAAGAGCTGGAAACAATACATCCAACAAGAGCAGAATATATAAATAGAAAATGCAGTATTTTACTCCTATTAAAAGTGATAATGTCGATCGTATTGGCCTGGAGAAATATTTACACAAATTTTAGGTGAAAAAAGATTACAACATCATATACATAATAGGATCTCATTTTTGTTAAAAAATAACTGCAATATTGCAGAAGTAAAATCAAAATATGTACAACAAAACTCCTTGTGCCTCTGTACATAGTGTTTCAGATTTTTTTTTTAGTTAATATATGTACAACACCCAAAATAGTACCCGGTATACAGCAAGCACTACCCACAGATGTTGGCAATGACTAGCTATCATCATCTGTAGAAAAATCAGAAAATTTTTCTACAATGACTACTTTTTATTTAGGCATTTAAAATTGAAATGGAAATAAAAAAAATAGCAAGGATCTCAGTAAGCATATAATTGGCATTCCCACCTCAGAAATTTTGATATACAGACAGAACACAGGGAATCCCATGTGCATGAAGACCATGTAAGTCCAGAGAGTAAATGATGACTGACTTATGATAATCATGACTCTTTTGAGCATGAAGACAAGGACTACCCTAATGACTGCACTAGAGAAGTTAGACAGAAAGAAGTAGAAGAGAATACAAAAATAGGTGCCTCTACTAATCAAACTCCTGGTAGGTAACAAATGGCACAATCAAATTGAGTAATTAAGGGCAGTTCATTAAAGCGATCATTTACAAAAGTGTGGGCAAGGCTTAGGAAAACAAGAAATGGTGCAGTGTCCCAGGCCAGCAACAGCACAGTGTTACTAGGACACTTAAGCCAAAGGCATGACAAGAGGGAGCAGTTACCAGCACCCTGAGAAAATGGCTATCAAGAGGGGACCAATGTAAAGAGCTGTGGCTTTGTGTAGAAAGTCACAACCAACCCACAACAACTTAGCCATGATAGAACCAGCAGACTAAGTACAGCTGTTGCTTCTCCTATCATTATTGATCATTTGATGGGGCCTCCCATTGCCCACACTTAATCAGAAGCCAGAGATCAAGGCAACTCATACAGGTCAGATTCCCTGTGCAGAGAGTAGCATAGAGAAGAATACAGAATGCTTCTGGAAGAGTAAACGTATTCAACAGAGTATCGATGTTGGGGTATGGGTTGCATTAGAGAGGAAGGTACTTGTCCATCCCTCAGTAGTAGTGTAGGTTGTTGCCCCAAACCTAGCAGGATACATCAGGTATCATGTAAAGGAAACATTCTGCCACATACCTGTTGTTTCTCAAGTGACCTTACTAGCATCCTAATAGTTACCTCATTTGTTTCCCCATCTTTGCAGTAAAAACCATTGATATCATTTCAATCTCATTAGCTTGATGTAAGATCCAGGTACTCTTGGCCTTGGCCTCCAGTTCTTTCCTAGGTATGCTTTCTTCTCTCTTAATGGAAAAATATTGCTCTTAGCTCAGCTGAAATCACGTACAGGCAAATGCCTAAGTGACCACTCCAGCCTTGTGCATGGGACTGGAACATGCCATCCCCTGCTGATCAGCCAGGATAAGCTAAGTCAAAGTATGCCAACATAAACACCACAATCTCAATGGCTTTTGACAGCAAAGTTTATTGCTTGCCTACTCTCTCATATGTAAGCCAAGGAACTATGTTCAATGTTATCACTCAGGAACCCAGTAGTCGAAGCCTCTTTCTTAACACGTTTTCCATGATCTCAGAAGCAAGGAAAAACATGGTGAATTATAAATGGCTGTTAAAGCTTCACTTCATGGCAGTGACAAACATCAATCATTCTGCTCACATTTTATTATGCAAAAGAAGTCACATGACCAAGGCTAAGTTCAAGCTGGCAGAGAAAAACAATCCCACTATATACTCACAGTGAGAGAAATTTCATTTTTGAGCAGACCCTAATGACTAACTTGTCTGTTCTATTCGTTCCGTGTTTTTCTTAGGAGACCATAACATTGAAAAAAATAAAATAAAACCACACTGTGAGGTCAAAAAATTGTCCTTAAAGCAGCAAAAGTTAGAAGAATTTATTATAGGTGTCAGCAAACACTTGAAACTAGTGTACCAAGCTGAGAGATGTGTTAGAAGCTATATAAGGTCAAAAGACCTTTACAAACTAGTTCCTCCCTTCAGATTTCTCTTGAATGCAATAAATATTAATACCTTTGGTCATTCAGGAAGGGGAAAATCATGGGTAGAAAATGTGTCCTTGGAGAATAGGCCTTAGAATAGAAACAGAAGGGGTCATACTATTCTCTGACTTAACGGGGTGTGGAAAACACGGACTCCCCCCATCTCCATGTAGCAACGGGACTGACTTTCTCACTCTAGGCCTCAGCTGAAATGTCATTTGGTCAGAGACACCTAACTGGCACACTTTATACCCTATGGTAACCCTTCCCACGATTCCTCAATCTTTTCCTTCTGCTTAAATAGGCTTTGTATTCATAACACTTATCACCACTCTATATGTTTTGTATTTATCTCTTTCTTCCTACCCACTAGAACATAAACTTTGAGCACACGGAATTTTATATATCCCCAGTGCCTAGAAGAGTACTTAGCACATAGAAGGCACTTATTAACTGTTTGTTGAATAAATGAGTACATGAGAGCTCTATTAGGTGTTTACAGGAAAGGCTAGTCCTTACCTGTGGGAGGGACTCAGCAAGAAGACCTCTTTCCTTTGGAAGAAGCACATGCAATGAGCCTTGGGGTCACAGACTGAGTGCATCTATATTGAGCATACCATTGTAAGAATTTCTGAAGTGTAAGTCGTATACACTGATAACCCCATGCCTACACCAGGGCCTTGCTAAACTATTTAACCTGGTTTCAACTATTCCACTTTATTCAATGGAGAATAATGAGATCACAATATATGCTTTTATTACTCCATAGAAAATGGCTCTGGAGTAGAGCTAGGTCTGTAGCCAATGGCTCCCTTAACACTGTGCCATTCTCCTACAACTTCCATTAAACCTACAATCTTTCAAGTCTCGCCACCTTAAGAAGCATTTTCTGAACCCCAAACTAGGTCAAGTGCCAGGACTAATGCTCTTCTCATGCCTTGTAAACTTCCTCCATTGCACATTGCATACTTGGAGCTCCAACAAGTCAGGAACCAATCTGGTTGGCCTCCTCTCTATACCCATCACTTTACACAGTTTCTAGCATGTAGTACATTTATGTCAATATGTGTTAAATGAAAAGTTAATGTGGTGAATAAATGAATGATGAAGAACCTAAAAGAATGCATGTGCACATCAGACACTGTCTACATAATGAATATTTCCCTTACATATATGTGCTACTGTTATTCAAATGTCTGGAGATGCTTTTGATACTCATGAAACACAAATTTACTTTAAAGGTTTATTGAATTGGTAATAACATTTTGAAATTATGTATTTTCTCAATTAATGAGTGCTAAAAACACTACTATCATGTGAGGATTCCAGCAATGTTTTGATTTTTTTTTTTTAAAGATTATTATGCTTGAAGAAGTTGCTAAATTAGTGAGCTAGGAGAAGACAATGAAACTAAATTCACATATAGAAAGGTGTGATATGGGCTGAAAATATACTGACCCTACTAAATATGCATACGAAGTTTACAGAAAATTAATTCAGTCATGATTTGACTGACTCAGTATAAATGGAGAAGGAAACTCATGTTAATTCCTCTCAAAGACTATAGATTTTCATTTCCTTTAATGGGAGTTTCTCAGAGGCAACACAGTTTTATATATTTTCTACTAATGAATCTAACAATCTCCTCTTCACCTCCAACATAGACAGACACACAGCAGTAGACTGTTACGCAGTCTCACATATGTTATAACCAAACACAAACTCCTAAGGCACTGACTACAAAATGAGAGGATCTAGCCAGATAATGTTTAAGGTCTTCTTTTTAGGTTTAAATTTTATAAATTCCTACGAAACCGACTTGAAAGGCAGATTTCATTATTACTCAAGGGAGTTTATCAATTAAAGCAATGATAATATGGTTAATCCAAAATTATTATAAATCCCATGAAAATAACCACATAGATTATTTGTTCCCACTATTCTTGCCTTGATCCTAACAGAATGGAGCCCATGAAAATAACCACATAGATTATTTGTTCCCACTATTCTTGCCTTGATCCTAACAGAATGGAGTCATTTTATCAGAGAGGTGGGACAGTTTTCATCAGCAAACTACTAACAAACTTTGTAACCACAGTGGTCTGTTGGAGTAAAGCAGTTACTAAGTACAAATTTGGAATCATGCAGACCAAGACTGAAACCTACTTCTCTGTCACTTACGAACTATTGATTATTGGACAAATCACTTAAGACCTCCAGGATTATTTCTTTCACTACAAAATGGAGGTCACAATACCTACTTCACAGGATATATAGCACAGTACATTGCACTTGGGAAAAAACTAAATAAACGGCATCTTCCTACATATCTACCAAATATATTTTAACTTTATCTAGAGCAGATATAATAGAACACCTTACCTAGTCAGTTCCTTCATTTCTAAGCTATAGAATAAGTTGCCACTTTCAAATCTTGAAATGAGTACTGGTCGTTTTTAAGTTCCTCATCAATTATAAATAAGTTCAAATTATGTGAATTACAGGACCCTCCTCTGAACACTTGAATAGAAAGTACACTTTGTGCTCTGTATCATCATCCCCTGGATTGTATGTTCAGAAGACTCTAAAAGGAAGAGATTCCTTTCCTGCTGGTCTGATATCTTCTCATTGAGAGAGGGAGAAAAAAAATCCCTTGGAAGTTTTTACACAGAAGTCTAATATTTTAATGCATGACCTTAATGAAGAGACAATCTCCACACCCATATTTTGGTAACTGTAAGAAGACATACTTGAAGTCACATACACAAAGGTATGACATAGGCTGCAAATGCGCTTTGTCTCTACTGAGTAAAAATATATGGATTTTATAGCAAATTAATTCAGTCGTGATTTTGATAATTGACTCCATGTAAATGGAGACATAGTCACCTGTAGAGTTAAATGATGAATACTTATATTTTCATGTCTCATCAACAAACTACAAGATTATTTACTGATGTCTTACACACACACACACGTAATTTTCATATTAAGAACTGTCCATAATAGCCTATAAATCTGTATGTACAGGAGTTTGAAAACTAAAATACCCTAAGAGAGAATTGTACATCCCAGGGATGTTTCTTCAATTGCTCAACTGAGGTCTTAAAATTGGAAGCCACCACTGGAGGCCCAAAGTTACATAAAGGAATCAGGTGAGTGAAATCCTTTTTGCAGAAGGCTCTGGCCAGACTATGCTTGTGGGAGAATCAATCTGAATTCTAGCCCCAAGGCTAGAAATGGAAAATAATAGAGCAATTTTTCCCTGGAGGAGAAAGCTTTTGATCCTAGCACCTATAAAATGCTATTGCCTCTGTTCTTTGAAGATTCTGATTTATCCAGGCTCTGAAAGGTCTGACTCTCAAACACAGATGAGGTAGCCAGGTTTATCAAATACCTGATGCTCCTCTTTTCTGTGCTACCTGCAGTCCACTGGGTTACTTTTAATGGGTGAAAGTACTTAGATGAGTTAAGAATAGATCCCAAGTTTATTTTGAGCCCAGTGGTTTTCAGTTTTCTCCCTTCTGACAAATATATCTTCCTACTACTGCATTCTGTTAGTTTTCTAACATTCAGACATTTTTAATCAATTTCTAGTTATTCCTATATTGGGATTTGACCAAGAAAATGAGTGTGTGTGTATGTGTGTGTGCGTGTGTGTGTACTGTATTCAGTGTATTCTAAAAAAAGGATTCTAGCATTTCAAGTTCAAATTCCTCATTCCAAAAGGGAAATTCCATACAAAGAATAGGTTGCTGAAGGCATTTAATAAACAGCAAAGGAGAAAATGAGAAAAATCAGACATTTAAAGATTAGGACATTGGCAAGTTTGATTTCTTACAGTTCACCTCAAAGAGAAGCAGGTCATTTTGCCAGAACAGAAATGTGTCAATGTCAGCTAAGTAAAGGGAATTCTTAATAGAACACGTTGAGAAGAAAAAGTAAGAGTACTGGACAAAAGGATATTTCATAAGGAAATAAAACATTTTGAGGCCACTGATCAGTTATCTAAATTTGTTTAATAGTTGTGTGATTGCTCATTGGATCTATCCTATTGGTTATTATACAGTTAAATTTTAAAGAAAAAATAAAATTTCAAATACAAAATATTCTTAAACATACTAGCTACATAAAAAAGGGATTTAAGGCTTTTTTTGTATTGATTTCAGTGAGTGATAGCCTATTACAAAGATTGTTTCATTTTAAACATTAATGAAAGCATACCATGTTTTACAAGGCTTCTATTTCATTATTGTCTGTTCTAAATGCAGTATTTGTGTTCTATATAATGTACTCGTTGACTGTATTGCCAATTGATAGGTGCACAATGTACCATATAATTATGCATATGACGTATTCAATTACAGTGAGTTATTTACTATACACTGTCTCCAATTTGCATCACCTGTTTAATTTTAAAACATAGCTGTGTTTCCATAAATGTGAAATCATCACATGATTTCAAAATAAGGTACTGGTATCAATTGGGCCCAACACTAGTGAAAATGTACCTAATCTCCATTGCTATGCTAAATGAAAGAATGTATGCACATTAAAATGGGTATATCAGGGGTGCCTGGCTGACTCAGTCAGTGGAGCTTGCAACTCTTGATCTCAGGGTTGTAGGTTCAAGCCCCACACTGGGTGTAGTGGTTACTTAAAAAAATGAAATCTTATAAAAATAAAGAAATAAAATTGTTATATAAAATCTATGGATTTGGAACTCCGTGATGGCAGATCAAATTAAATTGAGCAAGACACAGATTAGCATATATGCTTACTCAGTATGTGTGCACATAGAACCAGAGCTTTCCACCATGGTCACTGACCAGAATCTGCTACATGGGAGCTCAATGAGAACAAATATTTAAAGAACATAGGGAATGTAGGGCACCTGGGTGGCTCAGTCGGTTAAGCATCCAACTCTTGATTTCAACTCAGGTCATGATCTCACGGTTCATGAGAACAAGTGTCAATAGAGCCCCATGTTGGGCTCTGTGCTGACAGTGCAGAGCCTGCTTGGGATTTTCTCTCTCCATCTCTCTCTGCCCCTTCCCCCCTCAAATAAATAAATAAACCTAAAAAAGAACAGATGGAATGTAACTCACCAAGTTTCTACCCAATACTGTGTATTCAATAATGATCTTATTAAATACATGGACATAGCTGAAGATCATCTAAAGAATTATAGTTATTACTACTTTCCTCGCATTAGGTTGTCAATATAATTAATATCATTATTTGCAGGCTTCTACTTCTAAATTTTGGTGATAAACCATGTAAAGTAAACATATTTTATATACATATTCATGGAAGTGGATATCAGGATACTCTAACTGATCACTGTGTGAATCCTCTAAAGTTTACCTCCCTTAAAAAATAAAGTAAAACCCTTCTAGAAGTGGGGTATGAATGTGGTGAGAGAACAGATGCACTTAATTATCATTTATTCTCTCAGGCAAATAGTCCACTTCAGAAAGAAAACACCTTCTGTCAAGGCAGCATACCTCTATGGTAGAAGTTTAAAATTTTAGAATGTAGAATTCAGCCTATTGCCTGCCTTCTACTCTACTTGTAGTCTAGTCTTCTGTCTTTTCAGGCTCCCCAGCTTCTCCACACAGCTCTAACTTCTGCCACCGCCCACATACAGCCTGTTTCCTACGGTGTGAGTTACATCACAGCATTATCATTTCATTTATTATTATCCAGAAGCAGAGGCATTTGTAGTTTTCAACACGGAGCTATTAAACATACATGCATTTCATGACCATTACGTGTCAGATACTTTACTTGTCACTGGAGACACAAATGTAAACAAGAAACTTTGACTTGCTCTGATGGCACTCAGAAGCTATCATGGCAGTGGGGCTGGGGAAGAAAGGGGAGAAGACGGGAGCAGTGATGTGTGGAGCCAGAAACCCAGCCTCCATCTACAATGCTGGGAAGAAACCCAGTGATGGCAGAATGTGTGAGGCAGCTATTGCTGCTGTTGGCTGGCTCTGTCCTTTTTATCCACTGAGTTGCCAGGCCAGACTTCTAGCGTCCCCTGAAAAAGGCCTTTAGCAGTATCCTTACCCACAATCTGGATTTCCAATGCCAGCCATAATGCTAAATATCAAGTGTCAAGCACCTTCTATATTCAATTTAATCTTTAAACCATGGCACAAGAAGGAACTAAGTCTTCAACTTCTTTTATAACTTTCCAAGCAACTTCATTCAGTTCCCCAGGCACATTCCCTAGGGATATAATAGATGTAACTAGTTACATTTTTTAACTGGGCTTAGTTGAGAAACAGTTTGAACTCATCCAGTTTTACATTAATTTAGATCCTGGAGTTCTATCTGAAACAAAAATATCTACTGAATGTAGATAGTGATAGATATTCATGGATACTTGAACTGAGCTGATAATTTTATTTTATTTTATTTATTTTATTTTTTTATTTTTTAATATATGAAATTTACTGTCAAATTGGTTTCCATACAACACCCAGTGCTCATCCCAAAAGGTGCCCTCCTCAATACCCATCACCCACCCTGCCCTCCCTCCCACCCCCCATCAACCCTCAGTTTGTTCTCAGTTTTTAACAGTCTCTTATGCTTTGGCTCTCTCCCACTCTAACCTCTTTTTTTTTTTTCCTTCCCCTCCCCCATGGGTTTCTGTTAAGTTTCTCAGGATCCACATAAGAGTGAAACCATATGGTATCTGTCTTTCTCTGTATGGCTTATTTCACTTAGCATCACACTCTCCAGTTCCATCCACATTGCTACAAAAGGCCATATTTCATTCTTTCTCATTGCCACGTAGTATTCCATTGTGTATATAAACCACAATTTCTTTATCCATTCATCAGTTGATGGACATTTAGGCTCTTTCCATAATTTGGCTATTGTTGAGAGTGCTGCTATAAACATTGGGGTACAAATGCCCCTATGCATCAGTACTCCTGTATCCCTTGGATAAATTCCTAGCAGTGCTATTGCTGGGTCATAGGGTAGGTCTATTTTTAATTTTCTGAGGAACCTCCATACTGCTTTCCAGAGCGGCTGCACCAATTTGCATTCCCACCAACAGTGCAAGAGGGTTCCTGTTTCTCCACATCCTCTCCAGCATCTATAGTCTCCTGATTTCTTCATTTTGGCCACTCTGACTGGCGTGAGGTGGTATCTGAGTGTGGTTTTGATTTGTATTTCCCTGATAAGGAGCGACGTTGAACATCTTTTCATGTGCCTGTTGGCCATCCGGATGTCTTCTTTAGAAAAGTGTCTATTCATGTTTTCTGCCCATTTCTTCACTGGGTTATTTGTTTTTCGGGTGTGGAGTTTGATGAGCTCTTTATAGATTTTGGATACTAGCCCTTTGTCCGATGTGTCATTTGCAAATATCTTTTCCCATTCCGTTGGTTGCCTTTTAGTTTTGTTGGTTGTTTCCTTTGCTGTGCAGAAGCTTTTTATCTTCATAAGGTCCCAGTAATTCACTTTTGCTTTTAATTCCCTTGCCTTTGGGGATGTGCCGAGTAAGAGATTGCTACGGCTGAGGTCAGAGAGGTCTTTTCCTGCTTTCTCCTCTAAGGTTTTGATGGTTTCCTGTCTCACATTCAGGTCCTTTATCCATTTTGAGTTTATTTTTATGAATGGTGTGAGAAAGTGGTCTAGTTTCAACCTTCTGCATGTTGCTGTCCAGTTCTCCCAGCACCATTTGTTAAAGAGACTGTCTTTTTTCCATTGGATGTTCTTTCCTGCTTTGTCAAAGATGAGTTGGCCATATGTTTGTGGGTCTAGTTCTGGGGTTTCTATTCTATTCCATTGGTCTATGTGTCTGTTTTTATGCCAATACCATGCTGTCTTGATGATGACAGCTTTGTAGTAGAGGCTAAAGTCTGGGATTGTGATGCCTCCTGCTTTGGTCTTCTTCTTCAAAAGTACTTTGGCTATTCGGGGCCTTTTGTGATTCCATATGAATTTTAGGATTGCTTGTTCTAGTTTCGAGAAGAATGCTGGTGCAATTTTGATTGGGATTGCATTGAATGTGTAGATAGCTTTGGGTAGTATTGACATTTTGACAATATTTATTCTTCCAATCCATGAGCACGGAATGTTTTTCCATCTCTTTATATCTTCTTCAATTACCTGCATAAGCTTTCTATAGTTTTCAGCATACAGATCTTTTACATCTTTGGTTAGATTTATTCCTAGGTATTTTATGCTTCTTGGTGCAGTTGTGAATGGGATCAGTTTCTTTATTTGTCTTTCTGTTGCTTCATTGTTAGTGTATAAGAATGCAACTGATTTCTGTACATTGATTTTGTATCCTGCAACTTTGCTGAATTCATGTATCAGTTCTAGCAGACTTTTGGTGGAGTCTGTCGGATTTTCCATGTATAATATCATGTCATCTGCAAAAAGCGAAAGCTTGACTTCATCTTTGCCAATTTGGATGCCTTTGATTTCCTTTTGTTGTCTGATTGCTGATGCTAGAACTTCCAGCACTATATTAAACAACAGCGGTGAGAGTGGGCATCCCTGTGGTGTTCCTGATCTCAGGAAAAAAGCTCTCAGTTTTTCCCCGTTGAGGATGATGTTAGCTGTGGGCTTTTCATAAATGGCTTTTATGATCTTTAAGTATGTTCCTTCTATCCCGACTTTCTCGAGGGTTTTTATTAAGAAAGGGTGCTGGATTTTGTCAAAGGCCTTTTCTGCATCGATTGACAGGATCATATGGTTCTTCTCTTTTTTTTCGTTAATGTGATGTATCACGTTGATCGATTTGCGAATGTTGAACCAGCCCTGCATTCCAGGAATGAATCCCACTTGATCATGGTGAATAATTCTTTTTATATGCTGTTGAATTCGATTTGCTAGTATCTTATTGAGAATTTTTGCATCCATATTCATCAGAGATATTGGCCTGTAGTTCTCTTTTTTTACTGGGTCTCTGTCTGGTTTAGGAATCAAAGTAATACTGGCTTCATAGAATGAGTCTGGAAGTTTTCCTTCCCTTTCTATTTCTTGGAATAGCTTGAGAAGGATAGGTATTATCTCTGCTTTAAATGTCTGGTAGAACTCCCCTGGGAAGCCATCTGGTCCTGGACTCTTATTTGTTGGGAGATTTTTGATAACCGATTCAATTTCTTCGCTGGTTATGGGTCTGTTCAAGCTTTCTATTTCCTCCTGATTGAGTTTTGGAAGAGTGTGGGTGTTTAGGAATTTGTCCATTTCTTCCAGGTTGTCCAATTTGTTGGCATATAATTTTTCATAGTATTCCCTAATTGTTTGCATCTCTGAGGGATTGGTTGTAATAATTCCATTTTCATTCATGATTTTATCTATTTGGGTCATCTCCCTTTTCTTTTTGAGAAGCCTGGCTAGAGGTTTGTCAATTTTGTTTATTTTTTCAGAAAACCAACTCTTGGTTTCGTTGATGTGCTCTACAGTTTTTTTAGATTCTATATTGTTTATTTCTGCTCTGATCTTTATGATTTCTCTTCTTCTGCTGGGTTTAGGCTGCCTTTGCTGTTCTGCTTCTATTTCCTTTAGGTGTGCTGTTAGATTTTGTATTTGGGATTTTTCTTGTTTCTTGAGATAGGCCTGGATTGCAATGTATTTTCCTCTCAGGACTGCCTTCGCTGCGTCCCAAAGCGTTTGGATTGTTGTATTTTCATTTTCGTTTGTTTCCATATATTTTTTAATTTCTTCTCTAATTGCCTGGTTGACCCACTCATTCGTGAGTAGGGTGTTCTTTAACCTCCATGCTTTTGGAGGTTTTCCAGACTTTTTCCTGTGGTTGATTTCAAGCTTCATAGCATTGTGGTCTGAAAGTATGCATGGTATAATTTCAATTCTTGTAAACTTATGAAGGGCTGTTTTGTGACCCAGTATATGATCTATCTTGGAGAATGTTCCATGTGCACTCAAGAAGAAAGTATATTCTGTTGCTTTGGGATGCAGAGTTCTAAATATATCTGTCAAGTCCATCTGATCCAATGTATCATTCAGGGCCCTTGTTTCTTTATTGACTGTGTGTCTAGATGATCTATCCATTTCTGTAAGTGGGGTGTTAAAGTCCCCTGCAATGACCACATTCTTATCAATAAGGTTGCTTATGTTTATGAGTAATTGTTTTATATATCTGGGGGCTCCGGTATTTGGCACATAGACATTTATAATTGTTAGCTCTTCCTGATGGATAGACCCTGTAATTATTATATCATGCCCTTCTTCATCTCTTGTTACAGCCTTTAATTTAAAGTCTAGTTTGTCTGATATAAGTATGGCTACTCCAGCTTTCTTTTGGCTTCCAGTAGCATGATAAATAGTTCTCCATCCCCTCACTCTCCATCTAAAGGTGTCCTCAGATCTAAAATGAGTCTCTTGTAGACAGCAAATAGATGGGTCTTGTTTTTTTATCCACTCTGATACCCTATGTCTTTTGGTTGGCGCATTTAATCCATTTACATTCAGTGTTATTATAGAAAGATACGGGTTTAGAGTCATTGTGATGTCTGTACGTTTTATGCTTGTAGTGATGTCTCTGGTACTTTGTCTCACAGGATCCCCCTTAGGATCTCTTGTAGGGCTGGTTTCGTGGTGACAAATTCCTTCAGTTTTTGTTTGTTTGGGAAGACCTTTATCTCTCCTTCTATTCTAAATGACAGACTTGCTGGATAAAGGATTCTCGGCTGCATATTTTTTCTGTTTAGCACACTGAAGATATCGTGCCAAGCCTTTCTGGCCTGCCAAGTTTCAAAGGAGAGATCAGTCACGAGTCTTATAGGTCTCCCTTTATATGTGAGGGCACGTTTATCCCTTGCTGCTTTCAGAATTTTCTCTTTATCCTTGTATTTTGCCAGTTTCACTATGATATGTTGTGCAGAAGATCGATTCAAGTTACGTCTGAAGGGAGTTCTCTGTGCCTCTTGGATTTTAATGCCTTTTTCCTTCCCCAGTTCAGGGAAGTTCTCAGCTATAATTTCTTCAAGTACCCCTTCAGCACCTTTCCCTCTCTCTTCCTCCTCTGGGATACCAATTATGCGTATATTATTTCTTTTTAGTGTATCACTTAGTTCTCTAATTTTCCTCTCATACTCCTGGATTTTTTTATCTCTCTTTCTCTCAGCTTCCTCTTTCTCCATAACTTTATCTTCTAGTTCACCTATTCTCTCCTCTGCCTCTTCAAGCCGAGCCGTCGTGGTTTCCATTTTGTTTTGCATTTCGTTTAAAGCGTTTTTCAGCTCCCCGTGACTGTTCCTTAGTCCCTTGATCTCTGTGGCAAGAGATTCTCTGCTGTCCTCTATACTGTTTTCAAGCCCAGCGATTAATTTTATGACTATTATTCTAAATTCACTTTCTGTTATATTATTTAAATCCTTTTTGATCAGTTCATTAGCTGTTGTTATTTCCTGGAGATTCTTCTGAGGGGAATTCTTCCGTTTGGTCATTTTGGATAGTCCCTGGAGTGGTGAGGACCCACAGGGCACTTCCCCTGTGCTGTGGTGTATAACTGGAGTTGGTGGGCGGGGCCGCAGTCCGACCTGATGTCTGCCCCCAGCCCACCGCTGGGGCCACAGTCAGACTGGTGTGTGCCTTCTCTTCCCCTCTCCTAGGGGCGGGATTCACTGTGGGGTGGCGTGGCCCATCTGGTCTACTTGCACACTGCCAGGCTTGTGGTGCTGGGGAGCTGGCGTATTAGCTGGGGTGGGTAGGCAAGGTGCACGGGGGCGGGAGGGGCAGGCTTAGCTCGCTTCTCCTTAGGTGATCCACTTCATGAGGGGCCCTGTGGCAGCGGGAGGGAGTCAGATCCGCTGCAGGAGGTTTGGCTCCGCAGAAGCACAGAGTTGGGTGTTTGCGTGGAGCGAGCAAGTTCCCTGGCAGGAACTGGTTCTCTTTGGGATTTTGGCTGGGGGATGGGCGGGGGAGATGGCGCTGGCGAGCGCCTTTGTTCCCCGCCAAGCTGAGCTCTGCCGTCCGGGGGCTCAGCAGCTCTCCCTCCCTTTGTCCTCCAGCCTTCCCGCTTTCCGAGCAGAGCTGTTAACTTATGACCTCCCAGACGCAAAGTCGCGCTTGCTGTCGGAACACAGTCCGTCCGGCCCCTCCGCTTTGCCAGCCAGACTCGGGGGCTCCGCTTGGCCGGCGAGCCGCCCCTCCGCCCCGGCTGCCTCCAGCCAGTCCGTGGAGCGCGCACCGCCTCGCCGCCCTTCCTACCCTCTTCCGTGGGCCTCTCGTCTGCGCTTGGCTCTGGAGACTCTGTTCTGCTAATCCTCTGGCGGTTTTCTGGGTTCTTTAGGCAGGTGTAGGTGGAATCTAAGTGATCAGCAGGACGCGCAGTGAGCCCAGCGTCCTCCTACGCCGCCATCTTCACATTTCTCTCTGAGCTGATAATTTTATACGTAATAGGAAGTTCATCCTGTACCTAATTTGTGGACCTCTTTTGTTTTGGAATGGTCTGTACTCATTTAACCTATTAAATGAGTATTAATTTAATACTATTAAATTAACTATTCAATCCCTAACTATTAAAAACACAATGGCACCCAGAGAGATAGACAGTTTGGGAACCACTATTCTTTCCCCAATTACAACAAACAACATTAGAAGTTAAGACATGTGAAAAAAAACATTTGGGAATGTGTATGTATATCTGCTGAAGGCAAAATGACTAGAAATGCCTTAAAAATGTCATGAGTGGGCCACTTACATTCCCGGAATCATGGATGTTTTTTAAGCCTACGACAAACTTATTTTGAGAATAAAAAAAAAAAAAAAAAGGTGCTATATTCAAAATTTATCAACAATTCCAACTTCAAATTTATATGTACAAAAGTTTCTAATTTGGGAGCATAATTAAACTTATTGTTGCTGCAGTCTATCTAACATTTTATATTATTATCCTTATAAAATATGTAAGGAAATGGTACTTCATAAAAAATATTTAAGCTTTTAGGGGTGTGTGGGTGGCTAAATCAGTTGAGCATCTAACTCTTGATTTTGGCATAGGTCGTGATCTCACAGTTCGTGGGATTGAGTCCTGCATCAGGGTCTGCACTGTTAGTGGGATTCTCTCTTTCTCTCTCTCTCTCTCTCTCTCTCAAAATCAAGTAAATAAACATAAACCTTTAAAATATATATATATATGTGTATATATATATATATATACACATATATATATATACATATTTAAGCTTTCCTACAATTTAGCGAGAACACCCATACCAAAAGTGGCACAAAAGATCTTTTCTTTTTCTTTCTTAGATTAACTTTATTAACCTATAATTTACATAAAATAAAATGTATCTACATTATGTGTGCAAGTCCTATATGTTTTGATACATGTGTACAGCTAATCAATATCAAAATCCAGACATGGAACATTTCCAACATTATACTTCTAGGCACTCAGTCCCCAACCCCCAGGCCCAGGATACTAATAATCCACTATGTAGATCAGTTTCACCGTCTAGAATTTCATATAAATGGAGTCACACAGCATGTATGCTTTATGTCTGGTTACTTTTACTCAACATAACATTGTTGAGACTCACTGTTGCATGAATCAGTAGTTTACTCCTTTTCATGGCCTACTGGTATTCTATTACATGATATGCAACAATTTTTTTTTATCATTCACATGCTGATAGACATTTTGGTTGTTAGGTAGTGGCATTCTGTCATTGTTCTCACTACAACTGCATGCACACACATGTGTGTGGGCTATAGTGAAGGGAGAGGTATGTGTGTATAAGGTGTGTTTTTGTGTAGTGTGGGAGATGCAGTCTTTGGTCATGTATAGGCTAGACGGAGAGTGAAAGCGAGGAAGGAATATTTCTAGTTACTCTAACTGTGGAATTTCTCCCCCAAATTACACTTCTGGGGAAATTCCCCAGCCTTTGACTTGCTTAAATGAACTAAGAAGTCTTTTTGTTCTAAAGGTTTTACCATTGGTGGTTCAGGAGAGCAGCCATGAATGACTGGGCTAACATCAAAGTGTAATATGCACCGAGTTCTAACATGGTGGTCCCTAGATGATCACACCTGATGCTCTCCTAAATGGTCAATGGTCACTTCTTTTTTTAACAAATAAACAAATAAAAAAGTTTATTTGTTTATTTTGAGAGAGAGAGAGAAAAAGGATGTGTGCATGTATGAGCAGGAGAGAAACAGAGAATCTTGAGCAGGCTCCTCAATGTCAACGCAGAGCCAGACCCAGGGCTCAATCGCATGAACTGTGAGATCATGACCTGAGCCAAAATCAAGAGTCGGACACTTAAACAACTGAGCTACACAGGCACCCCTGAGATGGCCACTTTTAACTGGTCTTTCAGGAAGGCTATTTGAAAGGGAAAAAGGGTTAGTTTTCCATAAAGAAATCTTGCCAAAGACCTGAGGATGCCAACAAGGTTGTTTGCTGACCCACATGGAATTTTTCCTTTTCTGAGACCTTTTAGAGTAGGTGATGGTCAGTTCACTGGGCCTCTATATCAATTTCCTAGGGCTGCTGAAACATATTACCACAAACTGAATGGCTTAAAACAACAGATACTTATTTTTTCACAGCTCTGGAGGCTACAAATCCAAAATCAATGTGTTGGTAGGATGGCACTCCCTCCAGAAGCTCTAGAGGAGAATCCATTCCTTGCCTCTTCTCACTTTTGGCATCTATCTGTGTCATTCCTTGGTTGTGGCCACATCTCTCCTTGCTGCAACCTCATATTACCTTCTCCCCTGTGTGTCTTGTGTCCTCTCTCTTTGCTGCTCTCGTATAAGGACACAAGCAATGGCATTTAGGACGTCCCCCTAAACACTCCAGAGTCATCTTATCTTAAAATCCTCAGGGTAATGACATATATAAAGACCCTTTATTCAAATAATATAACATTTAAAGTTCCAGGAATGAGGTCTTGCTATCTTTGGTGAGCATTATTCAACCCACCACACCCAAGGCCAGTTTCTCTTGTCTCACAAAGTCACTGGGCCTAGCTGAAACTCAGTGCTCTCATGTACAAAAGGTAGTCCACATACAGTTCTTTACATACCAACAAGTTAGGTTCCAAGTTCATCTGTTTATAGTTCAAAGTGACCAGAGACAGATTTGATTTTGCAGGCCCTAATGCATTTCTACAACATAAGAGTGTTAGTTTGTTCCTTCAAAGCTATATATACATAACTCCATCCAAATATAGTATTTTCCTCCTTACTGCCAGGTATATATTAATTTATTAGTTCATTCCACAAAGACTTATTTTGCCTATGTTTTGCCCAAAACTCTCTGAGGCACCAAACAAACAAGATTCCTGCCCTCAGGGAGTTTATATTCTAAAGGAGACAGTCTCTAGGTAATTGTGCTCTCAGGCAATTGGGTAAGATAGGAAAGGAAGAAAAGCCAGTGAAAGGATGTAGCTAGAGAAATGGGGGCTCTGTTCTGCCAGAACTGTCAGGAATGCATCCCATCATTGCCCAGTAGAAAGACAGGAGCCTGGAACGTTGATCCATGGGCTCCTACCCACCATTAGGGGAGGGTTATCTCCAGGATATTAACTTCTGTATACTTTGGGCTGCACTTAGGTTCAGTGTGAGCAAGCTCCTGCCAGTCCAGAGAAGGTTCTGGGACAGAATACATGTACTCTTGAGGGTGACGCTAGTATGTGAGGTGAGTCTGTGCCAGCACAGACTGGGGCTGCAGTGTGTGTGCAGATGTGGCACACACCTGCAGACTGTGGCTGCAATGGAAATCAACACTGGACTGGGGGGGACATGACAGGGGCACCAGAGGCATCTGCTACCCTCACCTTACTGGCATTTTGCACATTATCTCTGCCTTTATACTTTCTGCACACAATATAGTTAAGAATACTTGTGAAAAACTCAAAACTAAGCACAAAGACTTCGTAACAGTGGACTGTGAGCAGCTACAGAGGACCAGAGTGGCTTCATGGTGCACAACCACCATCGCCATCTGTTGGTGGAAAACAGAACTGAAATGCTTTTATTCTGCAAAGTAGCTCTGTTTGGATTCGGAAAGGTTCATAATTAAAAGTTTGTAAGCAGAGAAATCTCTGTCATTCTTTTGTCTTACAGGGTTTTGGTGAGGCATAAATAATATGATTCATGGGAAATCACTCTGTCTATTATAATACATTATATAGGGTGCCTGGGTGGCTCGGTCAGTTAAGCATCCAAACTCTTGATCTCACCTCATGTCATGATCTCAGGGTTTGTGACTTCTAGCCCCACACTTGGCTCTGTACTGTCAGCGCAGGGCCTGCTTGGGATTCTGTCTCCCTCTCTCTCTGCCCCTCCTCTGCTTGCTCTCTACGGCTCTCTCAAAATAAATTAAAATAAACTTTAAAAAAAGATTTTTAAAAAATATTATATAAATGCTAGGTTTTACCAATATGTAGGAGGGTTTAAAGCCTCACCTCTGTTCCTAGCTCAGATTAAAAAGCCATTGTAGCCAGATACTCAGAAGGTATCCTAAAGTTTATAGAATGCTTCTCTTATTGCTCTTATTTTTTTGCCTTCTGCATGGAACATCCTTTGTATGATATCCACTTGCTAAGAATCAAAGTCCAGATCAGATGTCACTTAAGAAAATAGATCATTTCTTTCCATTTATTCCTTTTGCATCATCATGAACAGACCACTTGCCATAATACACTGTAGTTCATTATAAACATTTCTCTGGCCTCATTCAATAGTGAACTTCTTGAAGGCAAGGACTATACCTGATTCCTCTTTGTATGCCTGGCACGTAGCATTATATTTGGCATATAGTATGCATTCGATAAATGTTTGTTGAAACTGTTGAATTAATTTGCCATCACATAACAACAGCCTCCTTCCTACTTAGCTGTGTCTCACAGCAAGCAGCCAGGCCCAGCAGGGTGGAGGAGATGAAGGGAATTCATCTAAAATCAATTTATTTGGGGAAAAAATGTACTGTATTCAATGAAATGATTCGGTTTCATCTTTCCTGTACACAGCTCCAGAGCTGTACATGATCATAATTTTATGTCAAATACCAAGTCCCTTAAGTCATGTGGAGATATATTACTTTTTGTACACAGTAGAACCCTGTAAAAATAATACTAACAATCCCACAGGAACTAAATCCCAGAATTATAGGAAGTGAAAATATTAACAGCTCACCTGGCAGTAGCTGGATTTTATATTGCTTAAAAAAATAACGAACTAACAAAAAGCTCCTACAAACTTACAGATACTTAGATATTGCACATAGTCTTAAAATTATCAATTTTAAGAAAATGAAAGACATCACTTCCAAAGCAGAGAAAAACCTATGGTTCACTTTAAAATCGGTAGGCTCCATTTTAATTAAAATGATTGCAGACCAGAAGACCACTCAAGGTTGTTGTGATGACGTCATGAGATTCTTCCCCATCTCTTCTTAGTGAGAAATACTCAGGATATGTCAAGCCATGGATGAGAAAAATCTGTAAACCTGACTGCGCGATAACAACTTTGAACTGGAGAAAGGACACGTTGAAATGAAGCGTCCTAATTGACTGGAATGACGCCCAAGAGGAGTTAGTTTAATGCAGCCATGCTAGAGAACATGTTTTCTTACCAGGAGATGAAAACAGCTGCCAAGTAAGATTTAGAAAAACAGAAAAAAAAAAAGATTTTTTTCCCCCTTTGAAGTTCAGTGATGGTCTTCTCTGCTCAAATATCAAGGGCTTGGCTAGTTCATTTGCAGTATCATTTTAATATGGGCAAAATCAATGGCTATAAAGAGTAACCCCACCCATCCGAGACAAAGCTGTGATGCAGGTGGCCTTCTGTTCACTCCTCTCCCACTCCTGTGCCTTCATCTGTCCCTCCGCTGAAGAGGGGCAATGGCAAAGCCACTCCACTCCTCACTCTCTTCACTCCTTCTCCTACACCTCCTGCCCAAATGGGCTGACTTCCTTCATGGTTCATGCCGCAGTCCCTTTCAACTTACAGCTCCCTGCACTGGGCATGCTGTTATCAAGCAGGCATTTGCTCATGTGCTATTGCCTCAGAGGCAGCATTTATTTTTAATACAGGTTTCTCTGGAAACCGTCATTAGAGTCATTCCAATGACAGCTTCAGGTCGAGGCAGTAAGGAAGATATTTTCTGAAAGTCCTTTTAGCACCCGCCAGGTCACACCATAAACAGCTTGTCCTTCTCCCTTCTCCCAGGGGAGACTACTTGATCAGCCAACAGAAGGACAAATGTTCTCAGGCCTTGATGACTCTCCAGGAGCACTCTGGGGGAGGCCCCGGGACAGTGGTCCCCATGTCCTTGTCCCAAAGGTCTCTTTATTATTTTCATCCCACAATTCGTGCCAACTATTCATGAGGAAATAGTGAAGCAGCTCCTGAAAACTTGTTAATAAAATTACTGCCAAGAGTCAGCCAGGAAAACTCACAGGCAAAAATAACTCGTTGTTTTCATGAAGTAGCATCGGGAATGATTTGGGGACAAGGGACACATATTCCACCTTTTCCCCAGAGGAACAAAGGGAATTTATAGCAAATGCAACTATTTGGAAAATGTTATCCAAAAATCAAACAAAAGAATTCAGGAAGAGGGAGTATCCTTTTTGTTGTTGTTGTTGTTCTCCCTGAAATCCCTTTAAAGGGATTGGTAGCTCATTCATGGCCCTGGTTCTGTTCTCTGAAGCAGTCTATCGCCTGTTTTCTCTCTTCCTTCTCCGCAACTGCCTCTGCTTTCTTCACATCAGCTTTCAGAACTTATGGAAAAGGCTGGATGGGAAACGGAGTTCTGGGGCTAAAAGGGGCAACCATACCCTTCATAGAATATGTGCTCAGACCCAAGGCCTCCACACATGTGTCCCTTCTACAAAATGTGTTAGCCTCCCTCTGCCTAGGGTTCAAAGAATTCTAAAAAGAATGTCCGTGAAACACTAGAAACACCAGAAACACTAAATTCAAACACAGAGAAAGAGTTATCTACTCAGGGAAAAAGAACTTTGCAATTATATTTCACTAAACTGAAGTCAGCCAACTGCATTCTGACCTTTCAGGAAAAAGACAGACAGTCAATATAAATATATGCAAGAAAAAGTGAAACCTGAAGAAACTGTAAGATCCTAAGGTGACAGATTCCCAGGACTTTCCAAGTGAGGACACTCTGAATGTGACCAAAAGGGGTACAAACAGTTGTCTGGACTGTGGAAACTGATTCATCAACCTTCACAGTGGTCTAGAATAAATATTTCCTTTTTTTTTTTCTCCTGAATCCAGGACCTCAAGCATTCTTTTTGATAATAAAATTGAACTAAATTTTCTAAGTCCCTCAATACCAGAAAAACAGATATTCTGAATAACATACACAAGCATTCTATCATTGGAAAAATGTTACCACCCTTAGGGTTTTTATAAACCCCAAGTTAGCCATAGGGTTTATACACCTTCTCATGTAAGCTTGGTTAAGTCTGTTATCATGATACTCTGATTTTGTTCCTAGTTCAAAGCTGAGGACCATACCCCTAATAACTTCCCCAAGAAATAAAAATAGCTACCATTTGACTCTTTCTTACTATATGCCAGATATTCTCTAAGCAATTTATATACATTAATGTATTTTACCCTCACAATCATCCTATACAGTAGCAATTATTATTCCCATTTACAGATGAGGAAAAATGAGGAACTTACTTATGATAACAGAGCTGGTAAGATCCTGTGTCCTTAAGCCCTAACCAATGCTGCTGTTAAAGGGGCATGTGCATTGGCAGCCCTTGTCTGAGCTGCTAAATTAGTTTATTCAAGTGTTGCACCTTAAGTTGTGCAAAATTTTTTAATAAAACATTTGTTAAATTTTGAGTAAATATTATAACTGACATGAAAGAAGTAAAACTTTTCCTCATGTTTTACTTGGTAATATTTGATACTCACAAAAAAAAAACATATGCAGCATTGTAAGCCATAAGCGTAATCATCCCTACTTGATTACAATATAACCTTCACCACCGCATCCATCTGTGTGCTCTGTCTAGATTCCATTCCCTTGTATGGGGACCCCCCCATTTCCACCCCATAAAAGAAATCACTATACCAAATTTTGCATTAGAATTCCTATCTTTTACATTGTAGTGTGTGTGTGTGTGTGTGTGTGCATGTGTACACATATACATGTAAATATACACGTTACTGAGCTTTAGAAAATAGTATGTTGCATGTATTTTTCCTTTCCTTTTCCATCCAAATTTATTTCCAAGTTTCATCCACATTGGTGCATGTTTGTCATACATTCAGTTCACTAGCATCCCCTAACTATTCCCCAGTCTGAAAGGTTAGGTATAAGTGATTTAAATACAAGTCAGCTCCTTTATAGAGATTCTATAATGGAGGAATAACTGAGCTCAGTAAAAGATAGCTGATTTGTTTAAATGGAAAGGAAGAAGGTGAACATTTGAGAAAAAAAGAGAGAAGCATAATACAAAGGCAGGAAAATTCAAGACCTATTCAGGTGAAAACACGTTTGCTTAGAACAGTATGTTGAGGCTGGTGGAAAACAGTCATGGTGACTGAGAAGGAACAGTCAGAGATGTGAGGAAAACAGGGAGTGCAGTGTGTGTGGAGCAAAGCGAGGTCTGGTTCAAGAAATAAAGGACAGGGGCGCCTGGGTGGCTCAGTCGGTTGACCACCTGACTCTTGATTTTGGCTCAAGTCATGATCCCAGGGTCGTAGGATCAAGCCCCGTGTCAGGCCCTACACTAAGCATGAAGCCTGCTTGAGACTCTCTCTCTCTCTCTCTCTCTCTCTCTCTCTCTCTCTCTCTCTCTCCCCTCCCTCCTTCTGCCCCTCTTCCCTGTTCACATGCTTTCTCTCTCTCTCTCTCCCTCTTTCAGAAAGAAAGAAAGAAAGAAAGAAAGAAAGAAAGAAAGAAAGAAAGAAAGAAAGAGGAAGAAAGAAAGAAAGAAAGAAAGAAAGAAAGAAAGAAAGAAAGGAAAGAAAGAAAGAAAGAAAGAGGAAGAAAGAAAGAAAGAAAGAGGAAGAAAGAAAGAAAGAAAGAGGAAGAAAGAAAGAAAGAAAGAAAGAAAGAAAGAAAGAAAGAAAAAGAAAAAAAGAGGGAAAGAAAAAAGGAGAAAAGAAAGAAACGAAATAAAGGAGATGGTCAACTGAGCTGAAAACTGCCGATAAGAAAAAAGTATCCCTTGGGTCTTCAACACTACCGTCAAGCCATCATCCATTTAGCACTCAATTCATCTACTGCTCCTTGTTCTGATTCCATAGTCACCCAATCACTCTGATTAAGAACTGATTTTACATGCAATTCTTGTAGAGGAAGAATTCATCCAGAACAAGGACCTCAAGTATCTCTAGTTCCTCTGCGAAGATATCTTATAATAAACTAATAAAGCAGTTTCTGAATATGAATGCTTCCCATACATGATTACAGGAGTTTATTTGTTTCCTTGGGTTGCTTTAATAAAATACCATAGACTGGGTTACTTTAAAAAAAGATATTTATTTCTCAGAGATCTGGAGGCTGGAAAGTCCAAGATCAAGATGCCGGCCAATTCAGTCCCTGATTAGAGCTCTCTTCCTGGTGTGTGGAAGGCCACGTTTTCTCTGTGTCCTCATATGGCAAGAAAGAAAGTGCTCGCTCTTCTTCTCCTTCTCTTTCTTCTTCTAAAACCACTAACCCCACCATGAGGGCCTCACTCTCATGACTTCATCTAACCCTAATTACTTCCCCAAAGTCCCATCTCCAAATAGCAAAACACTGGGAATTAGGGCTTCAACATATAAATTTTAGGAGAATAGAATTCAATCCCTATCAGGGAAAAATGTGGGTATTCCCATGTGGCCATAAAAGCCTCAGCACAAACTACTACACAGGCATCTGTGTTCTAATCAGCACTGAATGTATAATGTGAGCTCATCTCAAGTCCTGATCATTCTTTTCTTGCAAAATGCACATCTCCGAATTCATAGTGTTAGTAAAATCTGGAGTTTGACACCTGAACAAAGTCAGTACCAGGTAAGAGCTGACCTGTCTTCAAACAGCTTCCGATTGGTAACAATCATAGGTGAAATCCATCTACTGAACTGTAGAGAGCTTCAGCCTCCTTGCACAACAAGAATTATACACATTTCCCTATGTATAAATACCGCTAGGACACAAGAAGTTCTAAAGCCATTTTCAACTTGCATTCATGAAGGAATCGAAGCAGCCCCTCAGTCACAGCAATCAGAGAAGCCTTCTCTTTCTGGATCTATAGTCCTCTACTTGGAGTTCTGGTGATCATTTTTGTGTGTTGTGTGCAAGTCCAATTCTAAGTTCTCTAGCAAATGACACAAAATGTTTCATTGTTGCTTATGCATGCTTACAGTAAAATCCCTAAGCACCAGGTTTTACTAACTGATTTCTACTCTGCCTTCCTCTAACATGTTCTGCAAAACACTGGCTTCCTCCTCTACTTGCCAAAAGAAAAGGCTGAATGAGTCAGTGACTTTGTTTTCCCCAACTAACCTCAGTATGTTCCATCTTTGTTCTCTCTGCTCTGATCAGCATTAGCATTCTTCATATTTTGACCGTACCAAAGCATTTTTACCCTTTTTTTGCAGGAAATGTTACTTCTTTGATGTCAAACCCAAAATGCTTTATTCCCCCTGGTTCAGCATCTGAGTATTTGCATTAACCAACCCTCTGCCCACAATACCCACACCCACCCCATACCTGCCAACAGGGCTCATAGGGCTCAGCAAAGTTTCATTAATATATATATATATATGTTAATATATATTCATATTTCATATATGTTAGTATGTTTTATTTATCTCAAAATCATCTATTAAAAATTGGCTTAATAATTTCATTCCTAGACTCTTGGAAGGCTACGTCCATGCATGTTCTCATAACAACACGGTTTTGTACTTAGTTGAGCAACTTTTTTTTTGTTTTAAATTTTTTTAACGTTTATTTATTATTGAGAGACAGAGAGACACAGACCGTGAGCAGGGGAGGGGTAGAGAGAGGGGGAGACACAGGATCTGAAGTAGGCTCCAGGCTCTGAGCTGTCAGCACAGAGCCCGACGTGGGGCTCGAACTCACAAATTGAGAGATCATGACCTGAGCCGAAGTCGGTCGCTCAACCAACTGAACCACCCAGGCGCCCCAAGCAACTTTTTTTTAATAAAATTTAATAGAATATGTCTTAATTTTTCTGCACATAGACTTCATTTATACATTTCACTCTTGGCTGGCTAACTCTCTTAAGTTTCTACCCCCTCTGGGGTGCAATATTTTGCTACTTCCTCAGGATTCACCCATAGCACAGAGCTGATCTGCCCATTTTTCACGCCTTCCATTCTGAAGTTACTGCTATTTCTTAAGTTCATAAATTGCATCAATATTCCATGTCTCAAATATTTATCTGAAATATAGTTGTATGTCAAGTCTATTTTGTCACTGCCAAGATTTGGTCATTGCACAACTGATTTAGACTTAACTGGTGTCATTCGTTTTGCAGAAGCAAGGGGCTATGACAGTTTCTTGTAACAAAACTAACACTGCTTACTGGTAAGGAAATCAGATTATGAAATGCAGCTTCCTTTTCTTCATTCTAATGATGCTTTTTCTTTAACTAAAAATCAACTGTAAGATTTCATTATTTATCTTCTTAATTAAGTATATTCTTCCTTCATGGTTTCAGCAACTGGTAAGCAAACTGTACTCCAAAGCAAGAAGTCTAGTTCTTAGAATATCTGTTCCCATAACCCTACATAACCATGCTCATTCTGATGCTTGACTCTGTTGAGAGGATATAATATCACCCATATCCTGGTTTCCAAATGCCTTTTCTGAATAAAAGGAAACAGGAATCCTTGGAGAAACAGCTGAATCTCACAAGTGGAATTCAAAATACATTCAGAGAATCTTGTGCCAGAAAAAAGCAAAGTGACCCCAAAACCATGAGGGAGTAACCAGATAACACAGAAGCCAGCTTGACAGGACTCTCATAGCTCAAATCAAGGAAAATTTTATCATGAAAACAAATATACCAAAAACCCACACACGAGTATTCACAGCAGCTTTATTCATAATTGCCAAAACTTGGAAGGAACCAAGATGCCTTTCATTAGGTGAATGGAAAAATAAACGGTGATACATCCAGAAAATGGACTATCATTCAGTGCTTTAAAAAAATGAGTATTTAAGCCATGAAAGAACATGAAAGAATCTTAAATGCAAAAAGAAAACAATATAAAAAGGCCAGGCAGTGTATGATTCCAACTCTACAACATTCTGGAAAAAACTAAACTATGGAGACAACAAAAAGATCCGTGGTTGCCAGGGGCTGAAAAGGGAAGGGAGGAATAAATAGATGGAGAGAATTTTTAGGGAAGTGAAAATATTCTGCATAATACCTTAATAGATACATGTCACCATGCGTTTGTCCGAACCCATAAGAATGTACAACACGAAGAGTAAACCCCAATGTAAACTATGGACTCTGGGTGCTTACGGTGTGTCAGTGTAGGTTCATCAATTATAGTAAGTGTACCACTCTAGTGAGTGACATTGATAATGAGGATGCTTTCTGGGTGGGGGGAGGGGGATAGCTGGGGTATCTCAGTACCTTCCTCTCAATTTTTCTGTTAACCTGAAACTTCTCTTTAAAAAAATTTCAAAATAAATTAAAAATACAGAGGGTAATACATTATAACACTGAATTCAATAGGAATCTCTGGGTCCTTGTTTATAATAAACAAATGAATAAACAAATAAATGACAGAAAGGAAAATTCTTTCTTACAGTAAGATGCCAACTCATAAAGAAGCAAGAACAGAGTTGAAAAATCACCACTTTACAAGCATTATAGTAAAAACTGATCCAGGCAAGAATCATCAAGAGGTGCTAAATCTCCTGGCCAAAAATTTAAAAGTAACAGGTTATTTATGTGGTCTCAAAGTATTTTCCCACAAAGTACATATTAGTTTCAAAAGAAAAAAACAATAACAGTAGAGTGGAGGGACTGGCAACAGCTTAACTAAGTGATCAAAGTAACATACCTAATGAGGTGTGCTTTCAAATGTGAAAGGAAAATAATTCGTATGTAGTATTCCACCAAAAATATGTAACCTGGATGCAATCAAAGCAAACATCAAAGACATCCAAGTAGAAGGCCATGTTGTAAAATAATTGTCCTATGTTCTTAACAAACATCAATGGTATGAAAAACAAAGTTGAGGAGTTCTTCCAGTTTAAAGAAGACTACCATATGAAGACATATGATGACTAAATGCAATACATAATCTTGAACTAGGGGAAAAGTTCTGTAAAGGATATTGTATTTGCATTCTCCAGAGAAACAGAATCAATAAAATGTGTGTGTGTGTGTGTGTGTGTGTGTGTGTGTGTGTGTCTATATTGAAAGAGATTTATTATAAGGAACTGGTTCAGGCAACTAAAGAGGCTGGCAAGTCCCAAAATCTGCAGGGTGAGTTGGCAAGTAGGACACCCAGGAGAACCAATGGCATAGTTCCAGTCTAAAAAACCTGCCTGCTTGACAATGAAGAAGAGTTGGTGTCTCAGTCTGAGCCTAAAGGCATGAAAAAGCTGATGTCTCAGATCATCAGACAGGAAGAATTCATTCTTACTCTGGGACTGTGAGGGTGAGTTGTTGTTTTTTTTTTTGTCTAGTTCAGGCTTTCATCTGATTGGATGAGGCCCACCACATTAGGGAAAGCAAACTGCTTTATGCAGCCTACTGATCTTAATGTTAGTCTCATAAAATGAATGCATGCATGAATAAATAAATAAATAAATAAATAAATAAATAAATATTAATCTCACCCAAAAACACACTCACAGAAACACCCAGAATAATGTCTGACCAAATCTCTGGATACCCCATGATCTAGCCAATTTAACACATAAAATTTTAACTATTGAAGACATTACTGGAGAAATTGACAAAATCAAAATACAGTTTACAAATGAGATAAAAGTATTATATAAATGTTAAGTTTCCTTAATTTTATTGCTATAATTTGGCTGCATAAGAGAATATCCTTGTTTTAAGGAAATACGCACTGAAAAGTTACTGGTTCAAGAGGCATGCTGTATACAACATATTTTCAAAGCAACCTATGGCATTGGAGAAAATATCTGCAAATTATGCATCTGATAAGGGGTTGATATCCAAAATAAATTTAAAAATCCATTCAACTCAATAGCAAAAAATAAATAAAATAATTTGATTTTAAAATGAGCAACAGATCTGAAAAGACATATTTTCCAAAGAAGATATACAAATGATCAACAGAAAATAGGAAGATGTCCAACATCACTCGTCATCAAGGAAATGCAAATCAAAACCACAATGAGATGACATCGCACCCCTATCAGAATGGCTAGTATCAAAAACACAAGACATAACAAGTGTTGGTGAGGATATGAGGGAATGGGAACCCCTGTGCGTTGTTGGTGAGAATGTAAATTGGTACAGTCTAAAAAGACAGTATGGAGGTTCCTCAAAAAAATGAAAAATATAACTACCATATGACCCAGCAATCCCACTCCTGGGGACATATCTGAAAGACATGAAATCACTAAGAGGTAACTGCACCCCCATATTCACCGCAGCACGATTCACAATAGCCAAGACATGGATACAACCTAAGTGTCCACTGACAGATGAATGGATAAAGAAGATGTAGTATATACACACAATGGAATATTATTCAGCCATACAAAGATGGATATCCTGCCTTTTGTGACAACATGGATGAACCTAGAGGGCATTATGCTGCGTGAAACAAGTCACAGAGAGAAAGGTACGTCACTTAAGGTGGAATCTAAAAAAGCTGAACTCATAAAAAAATACAGAGTAGAATAGTGTTTGCCAAGGGCAGGGTGGTGGGGGACATGGGGAGATGCAGGACAAAAGGGTACAAACTTCCAGCTATAAGATTAATAAGTTATAGGATCTAATGTACAATATAGTAATTATAATTAATATTACTGTAATGTATATTTGGAAGTTGTTAAGAGAATAGATCTTAAATGTGATTACCACACAAAAGAAAAAATGGTAATTACATTAATGGATGGAGGTGTTAACAAACCTTATTGTAGTAATCATGTCACAATAAATACGTGTATCAAATCACCAAGTTGTATACCTTAAGTTTATATATGTTACATGTCAAGAATATATCCATAAAAGCTGAGAAAATATAAATGCTAAAAAAATAAAAAATAAAAATTATCAAAAACAAAAAACCACATAATTTCAAATAGTTCAGAAAAAAATAATATATAGAGAGATAAACCAAATGTTGTAATATGTCAAAAACTGTTGAATGTAGATTAAAAAAAGTATAACTGAGTTTCTGTAACTTTTATGTCAGATTTAAATTATTTCAAAACAAAACGAAAGAGGAAGAGAGCCAATCCCAGATCCCTAGAATCAGTAAGTTTCTTATTTAATTGATTAGAAGTTCTTATTTAATTGATTTGGGTTGAGGCTATATGTGGAGTTTTTTTAAAGCTCTCCAGGTAATTCAAAAGTACAGCCAGATTGGGGTGCCTGGCTGGCTCAGTGGGTTGCGTGACTTTGGCTCAGGTCATGAGTTCGAGCCCCATGTTGGGCTCTGTGCTCACAGCTCAGAGCCTGGAGCCTGCTTCCGATTCTGTGTCTCCCTGTCTCTCTGCCCCTCCCCCACTCACATTCTGTCTCCCTCTCTCTCTCCGCCCCTCCCCTGCTCTCCCTGTCTCTCTCACTCTCAAAAATAAACAAAAACATTTTTAAAAAGTTGAAAAAAAAACAAAAGTACAGCCAGATTGAACAATCATGCAACTAAAGGTACCTACTCTCACCTGTAAAATGGTCCCATGATATGTTAAATTGAGTTTAAGCACTAAATCTACTCCTCCCTCCTACCAGTTGTTTTAATAAGATCAAATTATTAAGTATATATAATCGGCAAAAAGTTTAATAAGGCAGACACCAGAAAATCCATTTCTGGGGCTTACTTCATATATGAAATCCAGAGTCTACACCCACCTGGCATCTGTGAGTCTTCCTCTCACACCACCCATGGGGTCATTAACACACAGGCTGAGCACTGAAGCCAAATGCTCTGTATGGACTGAATTTCATCCCGAGGGAAGAGAATTGCCCTAGCTTGAGACTGTGTGAGTGACAAGACCTCGTCTTCCTAAGCATGACAGTTAATCCCGAAACAACCAGCTGCAGACAACCCAGTGAGTAATGAACTTGAGCAGGTCAGTAGAGGACCACATGATTTATATTCATTAAAACTAATTAAAACCACAGGCAGGAACCAAAAGCTGGTGACTTTTATAATCAACAATTATTGGACTGCATCACAAACTACTAACAACTCTTTCAAAAACTTTCTTCTCTAACCAGTTAACTCTCTGTATCCCACACCCCAGACCAGAGTTTAGTATTGCATTTTGCATTCTGCCAGGGAGGTTATTTTATTATTCTGGAATAGAGACCCTAACGATAATGACATTTATCTCCAGTGTCAAATGTAAACAGGCTAAGCAGAGATCTATGACTTCACCTGATCCAATGGAGATGTGGCGTTTCATACAACCCTTCATTCTTTCTACAAACATTTGTTGAAAACTTACGCTCTGAAAAGTATAATACAGTTATATTTGTGATCCAAGAGCCAGTCTTTGCGAAGTATGCAGATGGCCTCTGAGGCCACCTGTGAGGACCATTAGATCCACTTTCCTGTCAGTGCTTCAACGTACAGGTCTGGTTTAATCTCCAACTCAACATCATAATCAATCCTCAAGTGAAGTTCTTTGACTAGATAATAAAAACCGGCACTTTCCATTCCAACTCCAAGATCTGCAATGAATGTTGTAACGTTGATAAACTCAAATGGTGCATTCCAGTAAAAACATTGAGTATTCAGTGCTAATGATTCTGTACTTTTAAATAGATATTCACGGAATGGTGTAAGAGGTATGCTGTGGGAGTCATAAGAGATAAAGTAGAAAGAGCAGTTTAAGAAGATGACCAAGCCCTTGGAGTTCATCAAAAGAGATGAACAAACTGTGTTATAATTTACCACACACTGGACCTCACAGTTTCCTAACAACTGTATGACCTGTCATACCTCTGTTCCTTGACACATCCTATTCTCCGACTGGGAATCTCCTTTCCCTTCTCTCCCTGGACAAAATCCATCCCAACTGAAGTGAAGTCTCCTTACTTAAGGCAACTTCAGTAACTCATATTACACTTAGCGGTTTTTGGGTTTGATTTTTTTTTTTTTTTGGTTTTGTTCTTGAGAAGTGCCTGTCACCCATATATTATTAGCTCCTGTGGGACTGGACTGTCATATTCATCTTCATAATCTCACGTGACTAGCAAAGTGCTTGGGGTACAGGGTAAGGCCCCAATAAATATCTGCTAAATTTGAATCAAACTGAAAGGAATACTATCATCCTGAATTACTAAGGCAAAGATTTTTCAGATCATTGAGCAGATGCTGGTAGAGAAGAAAAACATTTTTTTTAAGTATTGGCCCCCAGCTTTTGACAAAAAGAAAAGGATGTGGTAGCAAATATTGCTACTGTTCAGTACAATTAGCGAGACATATACACAACACTATACACAACACAGTGCTTTCAGAGACTCCTTAAGGAACGATTCAACTCCTTTTCCCAGTGAGATGTAGCATACAGTTAGCGTTAAACAACAGTCACACTGTGGTCTGAGGCAAGATAAGCATTTAATAACACCTGTGCCGCAGCAGGCCGCATCTTTCCACCTTCAGGCTGCAGATTCAAATAAAGAAAATCAGTTCCACGTCCCCTCTAGGAATCAAACCAAGCCAACATTATTAATAACCCTTCGGTCCTGGAATATTTACTGATGCGCCACTTCCCTTAAGCCAACAATAAATATTTAGCTGGTCCCAAAAAACTAACAATCTGAGAGTCAATCATAGTTCTGTCAATGGTCAGAATGGTCAAACAAGAAGCCATTTTTTGTTTCTTTGGCTTTTTTTTTTTAACGCTTTCTGATTCTAGCTTGCATATCCTATGACTGTCTCTTCAAGTCAAAACTAAAGATGCTAGTTCAAACCACTTCTGTGAATATTCTTTAACTTTTCCAAAAAAGAAAATTATCAACACTCTTTAATTTTTCCCAAAAGATATTACATCCAAGCACTCATTTTTACTCTGTTCTATTTCAAACTTATCTCCATGGCCAATTAAATGGTCTTCATCATTTGGAAACTAACACGGTTTTACAGAAAAACATTTTCCTACAGTTTCTAAGAATGCCATCTTTCAACGCCAGGTGAGCGTATTGTGTTCACTTAAAAAACTAAAAGTCCAGTTTCTACAGTTTTACCTGGCTACATTATTCATATTGAGAAATATCAAATGACCTTCAAAGATCTAGTATCATCCCATAATCCTAACCAAACACTAGTTATTCATAAATTTACTTTGGTGTCATTATAGTTTGGTATAAAACATAAACTTATTTTGCAATCAAAAAATTTTTAACCTGAAGAACATGAGGAATATGATCAACAAATTGGTTAAATGCCAACATTTCAGATAAAATAAAACATTACAATAAGAAGGAAGCCCTATTCTTTATCAAGTTCATGCTGAACGATGTATGTCACAAGTGAGAATTCATTACTGCATTACAACTGGAGGAAACATTGAATTTCTTTCTTCTGTTCAATTATTTTAATGACCTGAATTGATTGCCATTTTTTTCCATGCACCCCACTTCTGCAAATCGATATCAGATCATGGTGAAAAAAAGGGCCTAGACAAAATGAGAGATTGAAATTTATATTCCTCAAATATATTTTTGTGCCCTTCCAGTTACTCTTAACTTCAACTGGTTAATTTGCACCACACAACAAAATTCAGTAATGAGAAAATTATATATATATATATATATATATATATTTTTTTTTTTAATGTTTATTTTTGAGACAGAGACAGAGCATGAGTAGGGGAGGGGCAGAGAGAGAGGGAGACACAGAATCGGAAGCAGGCTCCAGGCTCTGAGCTGTCAGCACAGAGCCCGACGCGGGGCTCAAACTCACGGACCATGAGATCATGACCTGAGCCGAAGTCGGACGCTTAACCGACTGAGCCACCCAGGCGTCCCGAGAAAATTATATTTTATCCATATAATTCCTACACATATTTTCACTTCAAATGTGAAACTGGAAAACGACCACTACAATATTCATTGCAATGAAAAATTGGTTGAAGGGAAAGAAGAAGAAAAAAATTAACTAGAAGTGTATGGGATTGCAACGAAGAGTCACTGTCAATTAAGCAGAAGTTAAACTCTAGGAGAAAATATTCCAGGCTTAAGTGAGCCATCACAGCTTATAATTTGTTTGAAATATTTGGCTAGACAGTATTTAATCCAGCGTGATAATAATAATAACTAACCACTCTAAATGCCTCACAACAACTGAAAAGGTAGGTACTATCACTACTCTTGCTTTACACATATGGGGGTAAGTTCAGAGAGGCTAAATAGTTTGCCAAAGGTTCTATGAGGGAGCTGAGATTCAGGGTCAGAGCACCTGACTCCAGAAACTCCACTTCTTACAGTCGTCTAAATCACTTCCGAACCACACATGCTCAGATCAGGCCCTGCATCTAAATAACGAGGTCCCAGAAAGTAGGGTAGTAGGTACTCGGGCACACACCCTCCGCAGAAAAAGAGAAGACAGTCATCTATCTGTCTTGGCTTTGACAACGCTAGCCTTAGATGATGTGAACCAAGAATAATTAATTCACTTAATTTGTTTTCTATCTCAAACTTGACGTCTCTGGGTCTTTCTGAAACCCGTGGGTCTACACAGTATTTATTCTGTGTAGTTTTACGGTTTGTGAAAAAGGAGCCCCTTTCTTTATAAGAAATATTGTACTCCGAAAATCTTTGATTTATTGATCTGAATCCGCATGTGGGCAACATGACAAGAGCTTGTTATTCGTGGGGGGATTCAATCGATCAAACTGCTGCCACATGGAAGGGATTTTTTTTTTTAAGAAATAATTGAGAACAGTAAAGGAAGGAGAGGATCTTCAGAGTTTTCAGGGCAGGAATAAGGAACAGAGAGACAGATTTATGCTGATTGCGGTTACGAATGAAGAGACCTTTAAGGGTGTGTTGGAATCCTGAACTACTCTTGCTGCAGCAACGGTATAAGACACGTGCAAAAGTGCACTAGAACAGAGGAAATAAATGGACCTGAGACTCATAAAGCTGTGCCAAGCACTTAATTCAATCCGCCACTGAAATTGACTGTATCTCTTTGAATAGACAAAAGGGCAGAATAGATGGTATTTTTAAAACAGGAAAGAGAAAAACCGTCAGATCATTTCCTGACTCCAGCAGTGTTAGTTGTTGCTAAATTAACAGAACATTTAGTACGTGAGCAAATTATCAAATCTCTAAATACAATTACGGCGCATTTTAAAATATCAGTTCTAATTATGTTTTCTTTTGACGAAGTAATTATACTTCAAGGAACTGTGATCAGAACAATTTTTTTGCTGCCGAATCTGAGAACAGAAGGTGGAAAAGGTGCATTTAGATTATCTTACGAAAAGCTGGCTAAACTTTATATAACCCTCTTTCCTAGCCTTATAAAAGAAAGGCTTAAAAATAGACCAACAAACAAATTTTAATCTTCTTTCAAGTCACTCATTGATTTGTAATTTCATGTTCTTTAGTACAATGGTGGTCACATACTGTAGCCTGCTTTTCCCTCTACGGCTATTTTTTGTTCATATTTAAAATCATAGGGTAGAGGGGCGCCTGGGTGGCGCAGTCGGTTAAGCGTCTGACTTCAGCCAGGTCACGATCTCGCGGTCCGTGAGTTCGAGCCCCGCGTCAGGCTCTGGGCTGATGGCTCGGAGCCTGGAGCCTGTTTCCGATTCTGTGTCTCCCTCTCTCTCTGCCCCTCCCCCGTTCATGCTCTGTCTCTCTCTGTCCCAAAAATAAATAAAAAATGTTAAAAAAAAAATTAACTTTAAAATCATAGGGTAGAGCCAGGAGCTTTTTTGTGTTATTAGTCCAAAACAAATGAATTGAACCCTAAGCCCTCTTTTTCCCCAAGAGGAAGCAATACAATGCCCTTGGCTGGTACTTTAGATTTCAAAATTTCCAACAATATCTCCTCCCAGGACTCTATAACTATTTCTTTCCTTCTGAGGTCTTCGGACCCTTTCACTTCCTCTCCCCCTCAACTTCTGTCTTAATGAATAAATGTTTCTCTCTTCACCTGAACGGGATTCATTCTGCCTCTCTGCCCTGAAATTGCTCCCTCGGGATCCTATCTGGCTCGCCCGCAAAATCTTTTGCACAGTTTAGGGGCAGCCCACAGCTACAAGGTCTAATATTCCTCAGCTTTATCCTTTTGTTGGTAGTTTTTCTTCCCCGATAAGGGAAAAAAAATCTATAAAATGCAAATGTGTAATGAATAAACCAGAGTGCAGACATATTGGTGAATTTGCTGGCACAGTTTTTTCTCTCTGTAGTTAGTGTAACTCTGAATTAAATTCACCAAGAATTTAGCAGTAAATATTAAGAATGACCTGCATCTTCTGAATTAAGAAAACGGTTATGGAGAAGGATAGGAGAAGCACAGGCCACACTGATGGGGGCAAGGGAGGAAGGTAAGGAAAAAGAAATGTAAGACGTCTCTGCCCCCGGAGGCCTCGCAATCTGGGAGGGGATATTTATATGCATGAAAACCTTTGAAAAGGACAGAAGAGAGCATATAAAGTACCAACTTATGCAATACTTGGCTCTTTTAGGTGGGTCTAGACATGTAAATAAGCCTCACTAAACTATCAGCTGCTTCAAGGTTGAGAATGTTCTCTGCTAAAGATACAGGGAATTGAGGCTGACACAAACCTGAAAGGGAAATGGAGGAGGAGTGATTTCAATTCCAGGAACTTTTATCCCCAGCTGAGAGCAAATCATTGGTCAGCATACCAATGACTTACAAGTGGTACAGAGATCCTGGATTAAAAACTTTCCATTCCTACACTGCTGAAGACCATAAGTGACAGTGTATTTTCTGCACATGCGCTAAGAATAAAGCACCCTGGAGCGGGAATGATGTGGAAAATTTACAGCAAGCAATAAACTTTGCTTATTTGACTGCTCCTAATCATCTTGGTAAATGAGTCTATTTCATTTTTAAAAACCCCTAAGTATCATTATCTTTTTCCTCTTTCTATACTTAGAGGTGTTTTGCACGTCAGAAAACAAGTTTGGTCTCTCTTATCCTGACAAGTCCTATACTTTAGAAGACAATACTAAAATTTGAATGACATACTGGTTTTTCTCCTCTTCTGTCATTTGTATATAATTTGTATTCATGACAAACTATAAGGAAGTTATTCATTTTTTTAAGTCTAAAGGAGGAGAATCTTGCTTAATCTTATTTGTACTCTCTCTTCAATGCAAAGCACAAACCTAAAAATCTCCTCCTTGATGTATGACAGTTATTTTATTATGTTCTGTGAGTTTGTCTCTTACTCATATGATTTCTCTCCTGAATAGGTGAGATGAGAAAAAAAACAGTCTCCTTTTGGTGGGAATCATGACTACTGGGTGTGTCAAGAAAATTTTAGTGCTTTCTTGGTTAAATTTCAGGGATTTTTTTTACACATTCTGAAAAGTCTAGCACAAGTCCTAAAAAAAATACAATTAACATTTTTTGTCCTTTACCCACAGGAAAAAAGTTATTGATGATGCTAAGTAGATCAATTATGTCATCAAGAAGAATTCAGTGAGGCAGGTTCTCAAAATACGTAAATTCTCCTAACGTCATAAATCAGCCATCTAGGAAGCATCATGGATTCAGTTAAAGTACCTAGGCTACTCTAGAGCAAATGGAAATGTCACATACTAACTAAAGGGTAGACTATCCCTCTTTGACAATCCTAAACATACACTATCTTTTCTACTATGATTCCTAACACTTCCCCAAGAAGTGTTTCCAGGTTGGATGGAATACACTTATGGTGAACTTTCTCTTACTGTGAAACCCTATTGCACCTTAGGAACTCACCCTGCTCTTTATTATCAGGTATTTGCCTTGGACTCATTCTCAAACTCCTCCATAATTTTGTCTTGTGCTCCTCAACTAGACTGTCACGGGCAAAGAAAAATTATGACATCTTTTTACTCCTCACAGATCCTAGCAGAATCTGGGACCAGCAGTCATGCTTCTGAAATCATGGATGGGTAAACGGAATGAAAGGACATATTGACTATTCTGAAGCCTCAGTATGCTAGTAACCCTGTAGGAATAATACTGCACAATGTACAGCTGAAAAAAGTCTGCTTTACAATATATTTTGATTTGTTTGACTTTTTGTGTGTTTCATACTATCAACCTAGGGGGGGTGACAAACAATGGGCTTTGTTCAATTTTTTCACCTTGCTTTGCTGTCACCTATCAGCATTTACATACTTATGAGGTTTCCTATTGAAGGAAGATACACAGTTGGCCTTCATGTTGGGTTAAACCATGATCAAATAACAGTAATCCCATGTGGCTCAACCTAAGAACTTCTTTTTTAAGATTTTTATCAGTTTCAGCCCCACCACACCACCTGTGGGGTGTGTCTGTGTATATGCGTGTCCTAGGGAGCAGGAGACTGGATGAGAAAACCTAAAACTTGGCAGAAAGAGAAACTGAGGAGAAATGAAGTAATCTGCTCAAATACTACTCTGTTTCTAAGATTGAAAAAGAAAACCAGCAGATGAACTTCTGCCATGGTCTGTTGTATAAATTGCATTGTTGTTGCTGTTATTGCTTATTTTTATATGTAGTTTTGCTCCCCTAAAACATTTTCACACTCAGTCTTTTCCCATAGGATGCAAATCAAAAGCAACGGGAAGAGAATTCACACAGGAGTCGTTTAGGGTCCAGAAGTCTGATGGAAAGGAAGCCTGGGGAAGATGTGGGAGCCGCAGAGAGTAAAGGCACTGATCCCGCATAGAGCCAGCTAGGGTAGACATACTCCAAAGCTGGGCTGTCCCTGCTGAACAGATAGTTTAAAGTTCTCTGGTGGTTATGAGAATGCTGAAGCTGCGAAACTGCTATTAATGGGTCGGAAAATCTGTTTAAATTCCTATAAGACTAAGGATTTTTAACTGAAAATGTATGTAGGCTCCTGAAGAAGCCTATTCAACGATGATCTGATAAAGGTAATTTTTGCCTTGAGTTTTTTTTTTTAGTAAGTTAAAATGTGTTTAATTTAGTTTTGTTTCCTAAAGGACTCATTAATTACCATATTATGTTCTTTTTCTTCTAGCCATTGTGTCATAAAATTAGTTCTAATATATTTATGGATAAGCAAAAATGCTATTTGATCTCATGGGGTTTTTTCAATCATTAAAGCCAAATGTATTAGGATTACCTTAATGATCTTTAAATTCATTATATGTTCTATTTCAAGATGAGTATTTATTCGAATTGCTAAACATCATTCTTCTGTGTCTAATTATGTCTAATTAAAGCTTAAAATAGCATTCCTGGAAAATGGAGAAAAAGAAATTCCTATTTAATAAAAGGGGAAATAATCTACCAATTAGCCCATTAAAATAAAACAAAAAGAAAAGATGAATAAATTGCTGATTTGGGGAGAAATGCACATCTTCACAAATAACTAAACAAACACAAATCAAGATCATTTTTAAGTGCCATTACATAGTCATTAAACAGCAGAAAGGAAATAAAATTTAAAAGCCAACACTGGAAAGATCAAGGGAATGAAAAAGGTTGGGGATTCTGAAAATTGTTCACTCTTTCTGGAGAACAATTTGGCACATGAAAATTAAGGGCAGAAACCACATCTCTTTTATTTTTAAATAATCACCATCATATGCCCAGCAGCTAGCACAAATTCTGACATATATCAGGAAATGAATAAATATTTGATGAAAGAATGAGTGCATAAAATGGTTCCTGCCCATTGCCTTGTTAATTCCACTTTGGGGAATATGGACAAAAGAAATAACCTACAAGACAAATTAAGACTTCACACAGCTATTCATACTAGTAAAAAATTGGAGACATTCCATAAGCCCCAAAATAGGAGAATATACAAGCCTGATTAAATGTTACCTGTATCATGGTATATGGACCATGTTTAAACAACAACAAAGTGTCCGCATAGGTTAATACTGAGTCTCTTTGGAAGACTGAGGGAGCAAAATGGACAGAGCGAAGAAGGGAGTCCAGGTGAGCTCTGTTTGGGCGTCCTGATAAGAAATGTCAATGGCCCAATGAAATAAATTTGAAATGTTCCAAAATGGCTCCAGTAAGTCTAGGATAGACAGTGTACAGCAACATTGACATTTGAGAAAGAAAATTTCTAACCACTGACAACAGAATGGAAGGAAGAAGTGGAGCATTCTCATGACTCACATTACCCTGAGATTATAAAGATTTCCTTACCTTTGATGACCTACCTCTGTAGGTAAAGAAATTTTTACAGAGTTGAAGAGGAGATTTAAACTGAAAAACTAAAATTGAACTGCTGAGAAGCTATAATCCACAATCCACCCATTACTGGATATATCTTGAAAGCAACAACTCAACTCCAAGTTTGTGTAAAGTGATACCTCAGATGCAGCAAGGAATACATTTATAGAGCAGGCACAGTAAGCCTGCTAAATGTTAACAGTGATCATTTAAAGGGACGTTGATTTTATTCAAACAATTGATGTGTTGAAGTATAACAATGGAGCTGGAGGCCCATTTTCAATTAATTTAATGTTATTATAATTCCCAATATTTAAATAAATTTAGATAGAAATTTTTGTTCTTTTTGACACTAAGATAATAAAAATATTTGAGACTAACAATAATGGGACACTAAATGGCATCAAAATCATTAAGCCTCTCATGGTTACTCTGTATATTTTAGTTCAATCAATCAAATAGTAAAAGAAAAGGGATATATTAAAATAGTTCTGTAGATAACATACAGGAATTAATAAGTGTAAACATTTCTTTGCAGTGTTTGATAGGTGCTATCAAAATTTCACAATAATATGCTAAATCATAATTTGTTAAATCACTTCAAGTGTCCAGACAATTCTTGAGCCCATTAAAGAAATTAAAATATTTTACTCTATTTCTTCAGTAAGTTAATTTAGATAATCTAATGATTATCCTTTTCTTTATCTTAACCTATAGCAGATCTTACAAAATTAGTTTAGCTCAGCCATAAACACACAAATCATGTGTTTAATACAGAAGGTTAGGAAACCATTTATGAAATTAAAGTCCAAGGCCTTTAATACTGTGGATTTCTGTTCATGTTATGTTTCCTCAGGAAGGTAGTTTATTTGCTCCTATATTGAGTAGATCCAAAGCGAAAGGGAAATTTTTGTTATTTTTAGTACATGACTCCTATTTGAGAATAAACTATTTATGCCAGAATTATCTCAAATCTTTTGGCTTATAAGGATGAAGAGAACATTCTAAAAGTCAGAGGTAGGAAGAGTCATTTAGCCAGGACTCGACTGTAGATAACAGAAACCATTCTGGCACCATTCAATTCAGGAATAGATGTAATGTTGGGAATCAGGGCCTTACCACATTGCTGGAAGGACCCAAGGAGCAGGAATGACTTCCAAAGCACTGTCACCGAATTGCCCGACCAAAGAATCTCTGATCACTGCTATAACCGAGAACAAGCATTTAGCAAACTCCTCAACAAATGTAAAGATAATTGATTATCTTTATTCATGGTAGTTATGTTCTATAAAGTCACTGTGGACGCTGAAGTACTGAATGTTCCTTGGGAAAACACAGGGTTAGATTCTTGCAAGCCTCTGATCACATTTCCATCAACCAACTGACGCATAACCTTGTTTTATGTGTATTTCAGATTAAAAATGCCTTTTTAAATATATATTAATGATTCATTAATGTAGAAATCACAGCCAAAATGCTTGAATAAAGTTTACCACACACATTATCTCCATAAGGCACATTACAGCCTTCTTGTGCATAGGAGCACAAGACAGTATTTCAGCAATATGCTTAGGGTCCATTTTAAATCACCAACAAAAAGCACAAAAATGCAAAACACATGACACTAAACAGACAAGGCAAAGGATGTGTGGTCGCAATACAAAAGCTAAATCAAGAAGGCAAAGTGGTCGGCCTTGTTTGATCTCAGGAACATGTACATGGGCCAACTCTAATTTTTCACACACATGTCTATGAATGACCTCAAAAGTGCCATGAGAATTGATTTTAGGGTTACAAATAAATTCCAGTGAGTAGGAGAATTCACAAAAAATGGAATCCATGAAAAATGTGGATCAATTGTACCTGAAAGGAAAGTGGAACCTCACCCTGATTTTCCAATAAGTTCTTAAAACCAATACATAGTCAATACATTTTAAGAACAAAGCAAGAATACTTAGGGATGGTACATTAAGGGGACATGAAAAAATATATAATTTCTGAGAAAACTTAAACCTCATCCTCTTTTCTAATGGCCTAGTGCACAGAAACAATCATAAATATTTGTTGAATGAATGAATAGAGTTGAGAACACCGCTTCCTTTAGCAAAGCTAATTACAAGGCTGGTGGACTGGGAATGTTCAATAAAATTTCAGTATTTGGGTCTCCCCAGAATCTGCAATTCACATCATCAGGAAAAACCATATGAATAAATTTTACATTTAAACTTTCCATTAGAAAGGAATTTGCAAAACATCTTTGGTTATAAAGGGAAAATCTTGAAAAACTGTCTAGGAAATAGGAAGACAGCTTTGAAAAAATGTTTTAGATGTACCTCTTTATGTATTTAAAGCACTTATTCAATGGTGCCCGTGGGTGGCTCAGTCAGTTAAGTGTCCCACTTTGGCTCAGGTCATGATCTCAAGGTTCATGAGTTTGAGCCCTGCACTGGGCTCTGTCCTAGCAGCTCAGAGCCTGGAGCCTGCTTCAGATTCTGTGTCTCCTTCTCTCTCCGCCCCACCCCTGCTCACACACTGTCTCTGTCTCTCTCAAAAATAAATAAACATTAAAAAAATTAAAATACTCATTCAATTAATTCTGATTCAATTTCCAAAGGGACAGCTTTTTTTCAATCTTTGTTAATTCAATCTTCTTTTTCTATGTGAACTCTGAAAAAATAAGATGTCATTTTAAAAACGGATGAAAACATTCTGCTAATTCAGATTCTTTCACTAACCACTGACTTAGAAAACGAAGCATTTCCTATATGATCTCCATACTCCAACATCCCACGATCCTGTGATTTGTCCACATTATTGAGGTCATTTTTACATTGACTGTATATATCTATAATAAGTTTCCATCCTCTGAACAGAGATTGCTTTCCCTTTGTCTCTAGCCCCTATGTAGGTTTACATTTGAAGGTATTTTCTCCTCCTTCTCTCCTCCTTTTCCTCCTCCTGTTACTCTTCCTTCTTTCCAGATCTGAGATTAGTTCTAAAAGTACATATCCATTTCCAAAATCTTAACTACATTTCTAGTTTAAATTCCTTTTTTTTTTTTAGTAATGTTTATTTATTTTTGAGAGAGAGAGAGAGAGAATAGGGGAGGGGTAGACAGAGGGAGACAAAGAATCTGAAGCAGCCTCCAGGCTCTGAGCTGTCAGCACAGAGCCCAATGCAGAGCTCAAACTCACAAACCGCGAGATCATGACCTGAGCCAAAGTCAGACACTCAAGCGACTGAGCCACCTAGGCGCCCCTACATTTCTAGTTTAAAAAGAAAAATCTACAAGTCACAAATTCAATAACATCTGTAGTATATGGGATTAACTCATATTAATAAAAACCACTTTCCTTTATTAGACACATATATTATATGCCATCACAACAATTCAGAAAGAAAGGCGGGTGATATTCGTATCCCCACCCTATAGGTGACACAAGTGCAACTGGCCCAGAAAGACTAAGAAATTTGTTCTAGGTCTCGCAGCTAGGAAGGGGAAGAACACCCATAGGTTGTCAAAGCCACTAATTTAATCACTATGCTATTCTGCTTCTGGACAGACATAGGATATGGGTATTAAAGGGATGCTTGATCCCAGTGCTTCATTAATATTCCTCCTACTAAAGGGAACATCATGATTTTATCTCCTCTTAACGTATTACTTACAAGGTTGTTTAAGTCCTTTAAAATATTAAATATTTAATTAGTCCTATTACAGCATCTCCCTGAGGCAAATAGTTAGCCTGTATAATTGTTATGTTGGTTAAAAAGAAGAGCAAAAGGAAGCTTGAGCATAAATTAACAATAATAAAACAGATCATTACATTTCATGCCTGGAGATTAACATGGATAGCTTGCTTCAAGTAAAATTGTAAGGTGATTATTAAGGTTAGTCTTTACAGATGACCTTAGTCATTACACTTTAACTGGGTCTCCATGCAGCAAGAATGACCAGTCAGTCCATTAAATATAAGGTTACCATTCTCACCCATTATCTCTCAAAGTGTCCACCAAGGACTCCTGCTTTTGAATCCCCTGGGGATTTTGTTTAAAAATGGAGATTTTGGTCCTCAACTGAATTGCTTTTCCACATTTTTAGCAAGCATTTTCAAATGATTCTATGGTAAAATATCAACCAGTTTCTTAGGGCTATGTCCTTATTCATAATATAAATTTATAAGATACTATTTCTAATTAAATAATAGTTAAGAGAGTTTTATTCCCTTACCAGTCTGCAAATACCTTGAGATTTGAGACCATGCTTTATTCAATAATTATTCCATGTTAACAAAGAAACTGAAATAAAATTGAACCTCAAACTGTTTAAAGGTGAATGGCCTTCAACATGGTTGACTGGATTTTTTATTTATAAAATCTTCTTTTAGGAAAAAACATATATATTTATATAAACCACGTAGCCATAGTCTTTAATAATCATCCATAACAATTCTGGGAAAGATATTTAAGAGTTGCTTCTTTTGTTACAGGGTTTAAGAGTCACCTATAAGCTCTCAGAAAATGGTTTCTTCCATTATCTAATCAGAAGACATTTGCAACAGTGAAAGTTTCCACTAAAAAGAGAAAAACGCTTTTCACAATGGGATGTCAACATTTCTGCCAACATGCCTGGTATTCTAAGCCTCCTTGAACCAACAGTAGAACATTTTATTACTTTACCCACGTCTGAAAATTCAAACTTACTAAGATCTCGTATGTGCCAAAAGCCCACTTCAAAAGCACCTAATGTAGGAGGGAGGCTCAGTCCAAGGGACATATTAAATTGCACACTTAAATAAGGCTCTCAAGCTCTTCCCACTATATTCAGCTGTTTGATCTTCAAGAAACAATATACTACCATCATATTATTTTCATTCTGTCCCAAAAATCATTTTGCAAAATCTAAATTTCATGACCTTAGCGTTTTCTGAAGACTAATAAGAAAGGTATATTTTTAGAATGCGTTTCATTTTCTTTTGCAAAGTATGACATTATATGTTACATTGCCTTAGGAAGTTTTATACAAAGAGACACCTAATATATTCCTCTTAGTATTCACTAGTAGGAAAATGTGTTTCTCTCCAGATGAACATGAATGATCCTATTTATTTTACGTCGAGAACCCAACAGCCTCTTACACTTCCCTGTTTGACTTCACTGCCCAAAAGATGAGAATTAAATTCAATTTTCAACTACAGCAACTAATCATTTCTTACTCAAGGTATAAGAATGTTTCACTTCTTAAACTTATTTCTATAATTTTCCCAATTTTCTATGTAAGATAAAACTTGCTTGTTTTAAGTGGGTTTTATCACTGCAAGTCACTTCTAATGGTTTGAAGAAGGAGACAAGGAAAAAGCCAACATTCTTTTAAAGAATTAAGCAAAGGTAAGTCTGGAGGGGAATGTGACCAGATTATCTTTGGGCTCTGTGCTGACAGCTCAGTGCCTGGAGCCTGCTTCAGATTCTGTGTCTCTCCTGCTCTCTCTGCCCCTCCCCTGCTCGTTCTCTCTGTCTCTCTCTGTCTCTCTCTCTCTCTCGCTCTCAATAATAAATAAAATTTTAAAAATCTTAAAAAAAAAAAAAGGTTAAAAGTTTCACACTCCCTGTACTGATTACTATATCACCAAAACCTAGGGTGCAATCCAAATTTTTATTTAATAACCAAGAATCTCTATGTAAGGTAAAATGACCATGACCTGCAGGGCAACTGAAAAAGAGGGGCTCCATATTTGAGAGAAAAGACAGGCCGCAAAAGCAAGAAATTAAACAGCATTCCCAAACCCAGGATTATTGTACACGATTCTTAAATCCAAGTTCTCACCTTTGCATTCTTAAACAAAGAATTTGTCAACTTAACAAAGGGGTTGTCAATTTAAATTCTTTGCAAAGCCAAACAAGACATAAATCATTAAATAAATGAATAGAATTTCTAAAACTGCACAGAACCATATTAATAACCCAGGTAGTCAGATTAGTTAGTAATGACAAGAAAACTGTTACGAGAAAGTGAAAGCTTTCTCAGCACTCATGACCAATTTTTGCTGGCTTTTCAGTTGATTTTTGACATGGGGTTTGTATTCAGGGTCAGGAAAAACATTTTTTTCTGCTTTGAAAAATCAAATATTGGCCTGAAGTAGACAGAAACCTTGGAGAGTTTCATTCTAACAAGCAGAAATGGTGGTATTTTGCTACACCTAAACTATGATGAAATCTCTCAAACTGCATAGCCAGAAGCAAAAGCCTCATGAGACTAATAACACTTTAACATTTCCAGTTCACATGTGAATGTTAATTCCACTCTCTGAAGAGAACTACCAAAATGGCATTCATTAAGATTAAAGCCACGTTACTATAGAAAAGGGAAATTTATATGTATGCTTCCTATAAAATGCAAATATTGCCGAAGAATGGGTCTCCACTGAATTCTCCTTACACCTATTCCTTTAAAAAGTTAAATCACACCAGTGAAGCACTTATTAAAGGCAGTATGAGATTCTGAAGTAGCAGGTATTTCCTGCTCTGATGCTGAGCATCAGCCCCATAGGCCGTTGACGACTGTGTGTGCCCCTGATGAACGCCTGCTTACGGAACCAGTACAGGGCCCCAGTGATGGAGGTGGACAGCAGATGTTTCAGAATTTCAGAGGCTGGAAAAGTGGAGGTGGCTCCTGCAAAGCACGACTTGTGATTGGGGTTGTCTTGCCCTGGAATCAAATGTCTTACCTGATTAAGTCCCTTGAAGAATGTGATTTGCAATGGCTTTTTCCCATGACTGCAAAAAACAAAAACAAAGCAAAACAAAAGGTTTCATAAAAAACAGAAAATGATAGAGCTCTATTTTTCCCTCTGTGTTTTCCTAAGGGAATATTTTCAACAGGTTACCAACAAACTACAATAGACAAATTAATGATTAATTACTGGGACTGTTTGGTCTAAGGGAATAAAAAGGAGAGATGGGAAAAAAAGATAGGTTTGAAGAGGGGGTAAAGCATTAGAAAAAAATAAGGAGTAACAGTAGGAGCTAAAAGTTAAATGGTGCTTTATATATACTAATTCAAATGATCCTCCTAAGAATTCCACAACCTGATAAAAGCTGCATCATCCTGATTTCACATACGAGGAAACCATGGCACAAGGTGGTCAAAGAACTTCCATGAAGCCCGAAATGCAACCTGATTCCAGACTGTCTGGCTGCTGAGACTCCACTCTTAAACACAAAACTCTTCTGCTTCTATTCCCTGTAGTATTGCTGGGTGCCGGTCACGTATCAGTGCTCAATAAATACTGTGAAATGAATGAGAGATTTTACAACCCCTGGGGGCCATCATCTCCTACACAGAATGTCCTTGAGAGGAAGGGCTGTCTTTACTCATCTTGTCCTAAATGCCAGCATCTAACTCAATGCCACGCACATGCAACAGTGCTCAAAGTTGTTTTATGAATGAATGCATATAGGTCCAAATAGCTAGAAATAATAAGAACCATGAACACACAGAATCACATGGTAAAATGCAGACAGGTGGGTGTGATAGTTCATGTGGTAGTCTAGAATAATGAACACAGCGATCATTATTATCTAGTTTTTCCTATGTCAAACGGCTAGTAGATACGGAGTAGAAATTCTGAATTCCTCTTTGTACAAATCTCTCCCATTTTTGTGATACAGTAACAGCAGATCCCTGAAGGAGCTCCTGTTTCAAAAACATGGTAAGGGGGGCCTGGGTGGCTCAGTCAGTTAAGCGTCCAACTTCAGCTCAGGGGATGATCTCATGGTTCGTGGGTTTGAACCCTGCATTGGGCTCTGTGCTGACAGCTCGGAGCCTAGAGCCTGCTTTAGATTCTGTGTCCCCGTCTCTCTCTCTGTCCCTCCCCCACTTGCACTCTCTCTGTCTCTCAAATATAAATAAACATTTAAAATTAAAAAATAAATAAAAATAAATAAAAACATGACGATATGACCATTTCCACCTGAATGAAAACAACTAAGGTGATATCCATTTCAAACCCGAATAAAAAATTAGGTACCCACCAGTGCTTCTCAACTCTGTCCGGTAAAGTAACCTTGGTGGCACTTTACTTTCCTTTGGGACCCAGCTAAAAGCAGCCCGCTTCAGTGCAAAATTTCAATAGGGTTCATATTTTATCTTAAGAATTCACCAATTTTTTTTGTATTCTGCTTGTTTTCCTCTTACCACAAAAATAACATTTTGATTATTGACCATTATGTAAAATTCAAAGGCCACCATTTTTATCCTTTAGCATTCAGTACCCTGTGGAATATGTTAGCCCATTCTGGAAACCAGAGACCACAGCATCTGGTAAATATTCTCATTTAGAAGTCCAAACATTTAGAAGCAAATTATAAATACATTAAGTGAGATATAAAGACAGACCCAAAAGGAGTATAATGAAATTAGGATATTTTGGTGTAAGATTATGGCATCTAAGCACTTAGCAACTACCTGCTTTTTGTTTTTTAATTTTTTTTAACGTTTTTTCATTTTTGAGAGACAGAGAGAACAGAGCATGAATAGGGCAGGGGCAGAGAGAGAGGGAGACAGAATCCAAAGCAGTCTCCAGGCTCTTAGCTGTCAGCACATAGCCAAATGCGGAGCCTGAACTCACTGACCACAAGATAATGACCTGAGCCAAAATCGGGACACTCAACTGACTGAGCCACCCAGGCGCCCCCCGCCCTGCCTTTTCTTAAAATTTTTAAATATTTATTCATTTTTGAGAGACAGACAGAGACAACAGAGCGTGAGCAGGGGAGGTGTAGCAACTACCTTCTTAAAAACTATTCTGGAGGCACCTGGGTGGCTCAGTCAGTTAAGCATCCGACTTTGGCCCAGGTCATGATCTCCCAGTTCTTGAGCTTGAGCCCCACATCGGACTCTGTGCTTACAGGTGAGAGCCTGAAGCATGCTTCAGATTCTGTGTCTCCCCTCTCTCTGCCCCCCCTTGCTCGCACTCTCTCTCTCTCTCAAAAATAAATAAACATCATAAAAACATGAAAAAAAAACTATTCTGAATAACCACATACAAAAGTAAACAAACACTAAAGTTGGTTGTGATAAATATTGCTCATGCTCAGGAATATTTCTGCTTCTCCTACACAACAGGAAAAGATTAAACCTCCCTTGGTCCCTAAATCTGGAATGACCATGTAATTTGCTGGGCCAATGACATGTTACTGGAATTCATCTATGTCAGTTACAGGTGAGAGCATGAAGGAGTTAACATGCAATTTCCCACGTTCTCTTTTCCTTGCCACACCAACTAACAAGGCCATATGATGCACCATGGCCATAGGATGTACTTGGAGCAGTGCAGCTCCAAGATGAGGGCACCTTCTTCAGCCTGGAAGGCAGAATTGTCATACGTAGACAATTGTCTGGGAGAGTCACTCAGATGCACAATGGACTCCAAAGAAGAAATAAACCTTTGTTGGGTTAAACCAAAGATGTTACTGTAGTACCACCTAGCCTGTACTGGCGGGTCCTCTCCCACATGTTACCCTCAAATTCAAATAGACCAGACTCATGAACATTAAACGGCCCTACCTTCTTTCTGTTTTATTACTATAGAGCTACAAGGACAATCTACAACCAGTATGATTATTTGTATTCTTTGCCCAATAATTGTGGCTAAATTGACTCATGAACTGCTCTTGAAAAAAATTTCAGGGCGCCTGGGTGGCTCAGTCGGTTAAGCATCTGACTTCGGCTCAGGTCATGATCTCACGGTCTGTGGGTTCGAGCCACGCATCGGGCTCTCTGCTGACAGCTTGGAGCCTGGAACCTGTTTCAGATTCTGTGTCTCCCTCTCTCTCTGCCCCTCCCCTGCTCACACTCTGTCTCTCTCTGTCTCTCAAAAATAAATGTAAAAAAAAATTTTTTTTAATTTCCATCAAATTGGGCATTTATAAGTGTGTGAGCAAGCAGTCAATTGACACTATTCTTTTCAAACCACTTCCATTGGTCAAAAAGGGAAAAATTTATAGCACAGTACAAAGTTCTCTACTGACACAGACCATATGGGTGAATATATGACATTAAATACTCATTTTTACTTTACTACCAGTAAGTCATGCCACAAAGCAAATACAAATTACCAAAAAACATTTTTAAGTCACCGTAAATTTTACTAATTTTCAAAATTTTGATGTCCCATTATTTAACAGCTCAATCGATTTTGTAAATTGCCTGAACTTAACTATTTTTTTCAAGGTTCCATCCATTTAGGCTAGGTTTCTTTAACTGTGGCACCATTAACATTTCAGGCTGGATGATTTCTGTTAAATAATCATGGCCTCTGTTAAATTTGGCCTCTGCAAACTAGATACCAGTAGCAACTTTCCAGTTTTGACAACCAAAAAATGTCTGCAAATATTTCCAAATGTTTCCTGGGGGACAAAATCACCCCCAATTGACAACCACTAATCTACTCCAGTGGTCCTTTAAAAAAAAAATGTACTCCATTCTTCGGCCCCACTGTTGCCTCACTGAAGCGACTTAACAATAGTATGTAAAGGTGATATGATAAGATTTTACTTCCTTTTCTTATTGCATAAGGAAAATACATATTAATTGTTAAACATTTTTAAATAAAAACTTGCAAAACTAACAAAATAATTATTTGTAATCCCATCGCGATTAGCATGTTTACAGACAGGGCTCTCTGGATGCATTCATTCAACAGTTAATAAATGACTGCTTTGTGGTGGGCACTGTACTAAATATCAGAGATAGAGCATTGAGTCAGACACATTCTTGCCCTCCTGGAGCTCACAGCTTTATGGGAAAAACAGATTACGGACCTTAAATATCAGTGGCAAATGATGGTACAGATCATGAAGAAAAGTGCAGGCTCCTAAGATATCAGTATTGGTTTAAGGTGGCATCTCAGTGAGGCATCTTTGAGGAAATAATATTTTAGTTGAGAACAGAAGGATGTAAAATATCAATGGCTAGCATTTGAGTATTGCTTACTACCTGCCAGGTATTTTTCTAAGCTTCTATGTATAATAACTCCTTTAATCCTCTGAACAACCCTGTGAGGTACCTGTAATTATCATCCCTGTATTAAAGATAGAACATGGGTTTGGAGAGATTAAGTATCCTGCCCCAGATCACAAAGCTAATATGTGGAAGAAAGAGAACTGGAAGCTGGTCTTGACTAGGACAAGCACCCACACCCCCGAAGTGAGACAGGCAGAGCAGAAGGAAGAGGGCTCCTGATAGACACGGCTGTATTGCACTATTCTCCTGGGCAAGGAGGAGTGACCTTCCAGTCACCAAAGAGAGGATACTGAAATCCACCTCATTATATATTTATGGTAGTTTCCTAGTTAAATGCAGCCTCCTTAAATCCTTTCTTGGGAGAAGATGGGGCATAAATTATTTACAAATTAATTAATTATGATGGGAATTAAGCAACAGAACAGTCTCAAACTGAAAATTGAAAAGAGAGGTAGAAAGTTCCAAAAGGCTGAATTCATAACAGCAACTCACTCTAACACATATTTTTGATTAGTCAGGAGGTTTAACAGTGCTTCTAGGCTAATAAATTAGTATGTTCTGAGCTAAAATGAATGCTCTCATTTAGGTCCTATAAATTGTGTGTTTGCAAGAAGCTGAGGTGCACTCTCCTAACTAAAATTATTTCCAACAACTTAAATGATTTAAGTCACACACTGTGATGATAACACAGTTAATCTTACAAACATAAGATCATTTCAGGATGATAAAAAGGATTCCGATGCTACTGAATATGTTCTTTTTATTGCTGTTATTGTTTGAGGTACTATTGGTTTAATTTCTGCATGACCATATTATATATGAATTTTAAATGTCACCAGGCAGAATAATAAAAGTAACTTCTTTGCTTTGCAACTCACTTCCTATAAGAATGATAGTTCTTCTCAGAATTTACAATATATATAATCATCTGTTGGTTGGAATGCTAGGCTAATAAAGCTATGTTTATGGATTTAATGCACATGTGATTTTGCTCACCGAACATCGCTGCTTTAGGTACCTCAATACATAATATTAGCAGATTCGGAAATTTCATATATGAGGCACCTTGTAGGCACCCAAATCTCAGGGAATGAGCTACTCTGATTAACTGCATTTTCTAGATCATTGAGAAAAGCCTTAGCATCTCATCCTTATTAAAGCTGAAAACATTTACAGAATATACTGGTAGATGTTCTTGCCTTAATAAATAATACTTTAAGCTTCATGTAGGAATGGACAATACAAAGGGTGATCAGATGGAAATTTAAAAAAATATATGTTTACAATACTGCAAATGGAAGTGAGAGAAGAACACAAAATTGAGTTGAATGTGTACTCAACTCCGGATATAGCCTAACAATTGCTTTTGAAAAAAATACTAATGTTTATTCATTCCATTATCACTTATCCCATTGTGAGAAAATGAATTACAGAAGAAAACAAGCTTGGGGCGCCTGGGTGGCGCAGTCGGTTACGCATCCGACTTCAGCCAGGTCACGATCTCGCGGTCCGTGAGTTGGAGCCCCGCGTCGGGCTCTGGGCTGATGGCTCGGAGCCTGGAGCCTGTTTCCGATTCTGTGTCTCCCTCTCTCTCTGCCCCTCCCCCGTTCATGCTCTGTCTCTCTCTGTCCCAAAAATAAATTAAAAAACGTTGAAAAAAAAAAAAAAAGAAGAAAACAAGCTTGATTCTTGCTAGTGTTACTGCATGATGAATGACTGAGAATGATAAAAAAAAAGAATATGATAATTTAATTCTCTTATTTTTACTTCCCACAACAAAAAAAAATCATCTTTCTTTTCTATTACTCTTATTTAATGTTTATTTATTTTTGAGAGAGAGACAGAACGTGAGTGGGAGAGGGGCAGAGAGAGAGGGAGACACAGAATCCAAAGCAGGCTCCAGGCTCTGAGCTGTCAGCACAGAGCCCGACGTGGGATTCGAACCCACAAGCCATGAGATCATGACCTGGGCCGAAGGTAGATGCTTAACCGACTGAGCCACCCAGGTGCCCCTCTATTACTATTATTAAATGTAATTCTCAGCTATTTTGAAAATCACACAACCATCTCTACCATAACTGATATCCCTTAAGTGTATTGTGGCTTATTTATCAGACAATTAAGAAGGAACATTATATTGGATTAAAAAGTGGTATATGTGCATGCATTTTTATTTTTAAGCTCACTCACATGTGCTGCCTAAACTCAAGTCTTGTTGGGACTTTTGCAACAATTCTCTCTTGCTTTTACCCTCCTGTGTATTTTTTTTTCTTTTTAAGGAAAAGGGTATTAAATCATTTTGTTGAAACTAACAAAAGACATTAGTTCCCTTTTTATGTTGTATGTTGTAACTATTTCCTACCTACATCTTACAAAAGTGACTGTATAACTCAAAGGGCAGTGGCATGTTTATAATTACACCCTAAATGCACAAAGTTGAATGTGGGCACTTTTAGAGTCATTAGCCGAGTGAGTCTCAAAATCTAGCCAGAGACCAGCAGCATTAGCGCTAGCTGAGAATGTGTTAGAAATGCACATTCTCAGGCCCCATCCCAAACCTACTAATTCAGAAACTCTGGAACTGGGACGTGACGATGGTTTACTAAGCCCTTCAGGTGATTCTGATACACACTGGAGCTTGAGAGCCATCTAGTTTTCTCTAAATTCATTAGGAAGGGAGAACCAGATATTATCCAGACTACACTCTCGTATGATACAAATTTCCCCAAATAACTCTGAGAGAATCTGGTCATTCTCCTCACAGCTATCTTCCCCCAACTACCTCACTGTGAATGCCTCTGCTAGGCCTACAAGATGAAGATTAGTGTTACCACCGTTGTTGCCAATTAGTGGAACTTGACCTGAGTTTCTTAGTTTGACCAGATTTTTTAAATGTTACAAAATAATATGCATATTCTTCTCATTTACATTGTTTCATGCAAATAATATTGTCATTACTAGAAGAATAAAATGTTATCAATGAATTTCAATGTACTTTAGTAAATGGAACTGATATTCCCAATGAAACTGAGAAAGAGCATAATGCTCTTTGTATCAACTGATTGGGAAAATGAGTCAGAAAAGGCTTTTTGACAGGTTACCATTTCAATAAATGACAAATACTCAGTTATGAAGCCAACCAGCTACATGGTTTGCTTTTCAACTGCTCTCCTCTTGCTGGTTGGAAGGAAGCATGGGATGGAGAGGGAGGTGAAAAGGCAGGATTCCAGGCCCACAGAGAAGGGGAGGCAGGAAATCAGGTAGATCAGGACCTTAGAAGATCTGTTAATGGTGGAGGGTAAATTATGAGAGAGGATCAGTCAACCTACGAGGCCAGAAGTAAGCAGGGGCTTATCAGGAAGGATAAAGTGAGGATTTGTTCCAAAAGGCAGTCAGAATTCATTATAGGATTTTAAGACAGTGAGGTGATCAATCTAGCATTATAGTACAATCACTTTGCCCACAAAGTAACAGAAGGATGGAATCTAAGGAGAAAATGCTGAAGAGCAACTGCCGGCAGGAGAAAGGTGATAAGAACCAAAGCCAAAAAGCAGTGTCAGTGGAAACAGGGAGGAGGAAATGAGTTCAAGGGATCCATAGGAGGTAGAATAAACAAACCTACTAAAGAAGTCTACTTAGGAAATAACAACCGTGGGCCTACAGTCTTCTCTCAAGAGTCCCCGCATTAAAAACAACTGCCTAAAAGCTTTTTTTTAAAATGTAACTCACTCCTCAATTACACTCACATGTAAACATATGCTTGAGAGGAAAGAGCACACCCTCTGTCAAACACAACCAGATTTTGAAGCCTAGTTTTGACTCAACTTGAGAAACAATTCCCTACACACACACACATACGCACGCACACACACACATGTGCTCATACACGCACACATGCTGGAACATTAGAATATGGCCTTAAAATGGAGTTTGGAAAGGTGTCTGTCTACACCACAGTCTGGGCATTCTCTTTCCTCCTGAGCCTCCCCGACCCCTATCCGAGCCAGTTCTTACACGGTCTACTGGACTTGCTTTCTCTGTTGGCTGTGCCCCCCACGCCAAACAGAGATTTTGATTCCTTCCAGTTTAACTTTTAAAATGCCGTGATCACTTTAAGAAAAGAACCTGCCGTGGGCATAATTTTGTAAATCCCTTTTCCTTTCAATTCCCTCCACTCAAGATTATGCCCTCGTCCTTCCCTCTTTTCCATCTTTTCATTACCAGCTAGTTGTTTAGAGCTTCCACAGGTGAGAATGGGGGCAGTTTCACTGTGTTATTACTGTTGGACACTCTGATTTTTGAGTACTATTTGGGCGGCACTCATGGTTGGTTGCTAAGGCATGGTTACCATGGTAACATCTCCAGATAACATTATTTTTTTTTTTGAATAGCAAATTAAAAGCTTGTTTTAAATGAAATAATGAGGAAGTAATGAAAGCCCATTCAAGAGTCAGTTACTACCAAGCAATTCCCCTCTCCTGGGCACACAGTATTTATTTTTAAAGCAGTCATTTTCCAGTGGAACATTAAAGATAAATAGTCTGCTTATTTGCTTTTGACTTATCTCACCGTGTATTTTTCAGCAGGGAAAGTTCCTGATGTTTTGGCCCTTAGCCTTTGGTGTGGAAGGTATTATGTCTGCTCCCCCGTAACATTGCTGGTGAAACATCTCTGAGCATTCCTCTGGCTCAGGGTGCAATTTTGCAATCCTAGAACCTCTCAGAAATTTTCTCAGCCCTTCACTAATTTACCTACTCTCGCAAGAACTTCTGTTAAGAAATCCCACTACCTTGAAACCTCAACAAGGGAGAATAATAATAATGAACACGTCAGTCCCCTGGCAGCTGATACTAATAGCCGGGCTTATGCAAAACTAATTTCTTAGGTTGAAGTTGGCTTATTGTGTGAGTTATGGTATTATATAATGTAATATTTAGCTGTCCTGTTTAATAAGAATTGTTCCTATTCTTGGCAAGTAAAAGTTTTATAATTAAATTATGCAATTTCCATGCCGCTCAATTTCTTACGTGCCAGTGTTCTAGAAAATCTGATTTAAAATATAAATAAGAGAATATTACACTGTGTACAAAGAGATATTCCAGAGTGATCTGAACTTTTTTTTTTGCTTTTTAAACTATATATCTTTTGAATGCATATGTGGACCGCTCCTGCATTTTCATAACGTCTGAATTCTGAAATTCTAAGCAGCAATCAAAACTGCAGGAGCTGACCTACTGCAATTTTACTGCCAGGGCAAAATCAGCCCCTTTATTCTAAGCTACATATTTTCAAAGACAGTCTCAGCAGTATGCTTTTTTTATGACTCCAGTTTATGCAACTTTTCCTTAGGACCTTAGCTCATCCATATATCTGAGAATCCTAAATGCAGTGAGCTATCAAGCAATAGCATTATTTTCTTTTTCATCAGTAAATTATGAGTACAGAACAGCCTATGAGTAAATGGGGGTCACAGGGGCATGGCAGGTATACATCCTCTATGATATTTTCAATCCAAGTTATGAAAAGGTCGAGCTGACACTTGTACATTTAAAGGTGTGTACACTCAAAAGGAAAAGGGAATAAAAATCACTGCCAAACTAGGGTTCTTTGTGAACGAAGGGAGAGAAACCCTGATGGGCATTGCGAGCCAGAAGCTCACACAGTGCGACAGCTGAAATTAACAGTGAGCAATTTCTAAGCAAGACCTCCAAGGGGAAATGACTGAAAAGAGGAAAATCAGACTGCACACATTCTTTGACTCCTCGCTGGAAAACCGAGGTCTTACCAATTCACTGAGATGTCCAACAAGAACACAAGTGGGATTCTTCCACTGGCTGAAAAATCAAAAATGACCATGTGGAAAGGATGAGAAGGGGGCTTCTTAGTTAAGGGGTATAGGACTGGGCAGGACTATTGGGGTCAGAGACAAAAATGTTATCCTTTGAGTAATTATGTACTATCCGTGTTCCTGTGGTGCTTGGAACTATAAAACCAATGCCTACCAACATAATTCCTATACATTTTGGGAGACTTCTTCATGTTTATCTTTGTCCTTAATTAAGCATTCATTTGGAAGGGCCAGTGTCAGTAGAGTTGTAGGAATATGAGCATAATCCTTTCCTCCACCCCCCGCCCCGCCCCAGGGTCTGGAGAACAGTGCAGGGTCTGGAGGAACTTCACCTGCCACAGGTAGGACTCTCCAATAATTTGCAATTCTGGGAACACCAGAAAGAGTTTCAAGGGAAAGGAGTTACTCATCAAACAGACAAAATAAACATCCGTTCAACCCAGCAGTGTGAGAGCCGAGCAATCCACTAGAGTGAGTAACTCAAGAGGTCATCATTTTCAGGGCCACTGGTAAAATCCAATTTCATCTTTCAGCAACTTGTAGTTGATAATACTTGTCACCCGGATGGCCTACAGATGTGTTTTAAGGATAAAAAAAGACACTGAATTTAATTTACATTTTTTTTCCTAAAACTAAGAGAGCTCCTTCTGAAGTTGACAGAAAATATAACACTGAGAAACAGAACACATTCTCAGAGACAGACAAATGTTAATTATATGAGCAAACCAGAGGAATTGTTTATCTATTTCAGTTAAACTGTCTTGGCCTTGATTATGTAGCACGCACATAACTGGTTAGAATTTTCGAGAAAGTAATTTAACTGTTTCAGTTACCTACTACCTTTTATCATTCATTTGCCCTAAAGACTGGGAAGAACTTGAAAAATAATAGAGCTATCTGGGGCACCTGGGTGGCTCAATCGGTAGAGTGTCCAACTCTTGATTTCGGCTCAGGTCATGATCTCACTGGTCGCTGAGCATGGGGCCTTGCTTGAGATTCTGTCCCTCCCTCTGCCCCTCCCCCGCTTGCAATCACTCTCTTTCCCTCTCTCAAAAAACAAAAAAATAATAATAAATTAAAAATAATAGAGCTACCTGTTAATTACTCATGGAAAAGTGTTAACAGTAAGAGAATCTGTTTAAGTTTCAGACTTCCATTGCCACAATTAAATAGAGATATTAATAGAATCATTTGTCAGTTACTCTCCTGCCATATATGTATTTGTGATCTTTTGCTTATCATTTTAAATCAAAGTGTTTTATCATCCATCCGACCTGGTGAAAAGGATAAAGACTATCTACCTTATGTTGGCGATTTGTGTTTCTCCAAAAAATGACACTATCAAATCCCAAAATGGAAGCCAAAAAGCCAGCTGAGTTAATTTTCAGTTAGATGATTGGATGTCCTGTATATAAAGTTTTTATTTCCCACGCATTTCAATAAAATCACTGACAATCAAATAAACACACATTAAGACACTAAAACAAATAACTGTGGATTACCTACACAAATGCTACTTTCCCTAAAGGAAGACAATCCAAAATTGATTTTAAATAACCGTATATTGATTGAGCATATATTCTACATGATAGCCTAGCACACTAAATACTAAAATTTGTTTTATTAATTCGAACACTATTCTGGAGGAGGGAACTCATCAATGATTAGCTTCGCACGAATATAAAATTAAGTAGACTAAATGCCTATATTAGTCCCATGATCTTTCTTCAACTAGAGGATGTCTCTGCATTTCATAAAACTATTTCACCTTACTTAAATAATGTGCTGCTTTTGATAAATCGTGTTGTCATATTGAAATTAAAGGTCTGTAAACAAACAGAGCTTTTCTTAATATTACAAAACAAAGATTTTCATTCCATATTTGCAGTATCAGGTAGGTGTATGTTTGCATTTGAGAATAAAAACTGAGCAGAATAAATTTTCAGAATTGACAAATTAAATGATACATGTGTCCAGACGTGGAAATAAATTGCTGAAGACAGTGTTATTTACCACGGAACCGCATGACTCATTTTGCAATCCTTGTGCTTGGGGAGGAAAGGGAAGAAAGGATGTGTTAATTATAGGTGATGAATGATTGTCACTTCCCGGGTGCTAGGACAAAGATGAAATTTTGAAAGGTTTTCCTGGGGGGGTGTATTTCATGCTTCAGATAAATACGTGTTTCTTCATATTTTTACATTTTAAAGACTTTTAATAAAGATGGCAGAAGCACATTATAAATTTTGGCTTGTGGAAATACACGCAAACACACACGTATGCGCGCGCGCACACACACACACACACACACAATTACTTATATTCAATTATTCTCAATATTCGAAGAGTCAACCCCCCAGTTTCTATAAGCAAGACGGATGGCCCCATTTATTCATGTGCTTATGATCATCTAATGAGTCTATTTCTCTCTCATGTTCTAGATGGTAGCTTGCACCTTGTTGGTGTTTCATATCTCATTCAAAAAACATGAATAACAGGCTCCAATAATATTGACACATATGGTAACATTATGATTACCTATAAGAAAAGGGATGGCAAAAACAAATCTCACATCTGAAAATGTCATTATCCCAAAAGGCTACATCCAAGCATTGTATCAATATTGACCTTTGTCTTAAGATCGCATTGTTTTAAGACAATTAAATCTATTCATACATCTGCTACTTCCGAGACAATAAATTCAAACTATCCCAGAGTTCTTTCCGTGAGCACATAAAAAGTTTTCATACAATACATTTGGAGACCTTAAAATCCCCACATCCTAACCAATTCCCTTCTTCCTCCTTCCAGCTAAATTTTTAAAATGAAATTTTTATCTCTTTCCTATGGTCTTGTCTCAGATTTCAGAGGCTACATTGTAAATATAATAATGGATGTTCCCAACAGAGAGAGACAGCAGTTGATAAAGAAAACGTGTTCATTCCAAGTCATCATGGACACCCCAGGGTGCCCCCTATATCCCTGCAAGTAATTTCCTAATCAAGTAGATTGCAATATACAAGGCCCGGCTACTGACATTTTTTGCTCAAGAGGTTGTTCCGTGATATGCAGTGCTGAGATATTCTTGAAATAATGTGTGAGGTTGATTTCTCTTCCTTTTTCTTCCCTCACCTCACCACACCACCTCCACAATTAATTCATTGCCCATCACCACAGCTCTCAAAGAGAATGATTCCAGGAAAACAGTAGGCTAACCATGTACCAGGTGTGTGGGCAACGTAATCACCCCTTTTGTCTTTGTCCACCTCTCTCCCATGAGCATCTAAGAGCAGGCACCATGTTTTACTCTATTTGGTACTGACAGCATGCAGCATGGAATAGGCACAAAATAACTGCAATCTGAATGAATTGAAGCCACTATTTAAAGCAGTATCTACTGATGCCTATGTAATACTTCCACAAGCTTCAAAACCAAAGAACACAGGGACTCTTCCCCTTATGTGTAACTTGCCAATGAGCAATGAAAAAGCCGCACTGGACTGGGCAACAATTGCAACTTCTGCTTTACACAGAGGGCTCCCTGCCTCAGGTCCACAGGGACCCCATGATCCTTTCGCCATGGGAGGTGCGGAAGGGGTGGACAGGGTGCAGGCCAGTTCAGCGGTGCAGTGCAGAGAAGAGCAGGACTGGCCAGCTGCCCTGGGGAGGCAGATCCGTGAGACGGAAAAGGTTCCTGTCCCGGAAGGCTTCCCAACCCCAAAACATGCCTGTTAACTCTGCTCCATGCAGGAAAAGCAGAGAAGAAAGGCCACATTTCCCCATTTCTTCACACCCCTGGGCATGGAGAACAAGGTGTAAGTTAAATATTGGCATTTAGATGTGCTGCTGTTTCTAAGTAAGAACCAAAGTTTGTTTCGTTTTTCCATTCATTTTCAGGTAGATGCATCTGTGAACACCTAGGAAAGTACTTAGAGGTCTGCCTCCTTTGTTTTCTCATATCACTATCCATGTACTTCCCAATTAATTTATGGGTGAAAAGTTCACGGAGAATGAAAAAAATTAGGCCAAAATACAGAAAGAGGAGGCAAGTGGGATTTAAATAAAGATTTGCCTCTCACACCTTGCTGCAATTATACTGGTTTAACATGTCATATTCATCCCAAGAGGCCTGCATTTTATAACTACAAGAGTTCCTTTCCATTTGTTATAGAAAAACTACTCAAAATATCACTTTCTGTGACTTCCCTATGATTCCTTTGGTAGGTGCTTCTTTAGGGCACCAACTTTCACTAGAATCTGGTATCACAAGGCACTGCACCAGGTATCAGGGAAAGCGCACCTCCTCTTCCCTCTCCTCTTTGAAAGTCAGCCGTCTTCGACAAGACTACTTATGCTGATTTTTTAGAAAGTACCAGAATTCTCCTACTGAGAAGCTATGTCAGAGTGGTGTGCTTGTGTTGTGCCCCTGAGCTTCCTGTCTGTCAGAACTTTGTGACCAGCCCTCCCTCGCCCAACACATTTTGTCAGGGAGAAATGGAGATTAGGCACATTCTTTCATTTAAAGAGCAACATATGAAAAGCTGTTGGGATGCCTAGTAACTGCCTCAGAGCCTACTAATGTCTCACATTCTGATGATGCATGCCGTTCAACTTGAATAAACCAATCTAATTTGTATTAGTATCTCCTCAGATTCAAATTGGGCCATTTTCCTATGCGTCACGTTCTGTGCTTTACCACGTTTGCGGGTTTAACCTGCGCAACCGCCTAATAACAGAGGCACCGCGGCTTTGTCCAGACTACAAATCAAATTTCAGAGAGTGCATCTACCTTCCTCAAGAACACACAGCAAACGTGGGATTCAGATCCAGACCACACAGAGTTCTGAGTATGAAGTTTAACCACTCTGCTCTCAGGCCACTTTCTTAAGATCTCTCCATCTGCAAAAAAAAAAAAAAAAAAAAAAAAAAAAAAAAAAAAAAAAAAAAAAAAAAATCATTGGTTTTAAAATACTAAAAGGCTGGAAAAGAAAAAAAAAAAGGAAATACTGAGAGGCCAATCTCCCAAGAATGTTTGTCTTTTTAAAAATTGATGTGCTAAAAAAATAAAATAAAATAAAATAAAATAAAAAATAAAATAAAAATTGATGTGCTATATTACACATCCTGCTCTCCTACATTTAAGTAACTATTTTTAATAGGGGTATACACTGGCCTAAAAGTATAAATTAAGCATTTATGTGAAGCGCATAATTAATAACTTCGGTGAATGGGTACTGCCACCTTCCACTCCGTGTGCGCGGACCATGAAATCCGCTGGGTGCTGTGGCCACTTGCGCCGGCGGCGGTGGGAAGTCTGCGCCGTAGCGCGGTGCTCCTCTGCCACCTAGAGGCTCTGCTCAGAACAACTCCGCGTCACGTCCTTCAGGCTAAATGAGCTCTGAAACGCATCCTTGCGCCTCTTTTCTAGACTATTACTCTGTTCTGAGATTTTGGTCTCCTGTTCTCCTTTAAAAACAAAATTGCTTCATAAGTCTTCAAACTTAATACTAGAAAAGTCCAATTGTATTCAATAAAATATGATGTTGTTTTTGTATGATAATGAATTTGTTTAGAACAGCAATCATGGGGAAAATATCTCATTAAAGAGCTCTGCCTCTGGGGGGCGCCTGGGGGGCTCAGTCCGTTGGACGTCAGACTTTGCCCAGGTCATGATCTCGAAGTTTGTGAGCTCCAGCCCCTTGTTGGGCTCTGTGCTGACAACTTGGAGCGTGGAGCCTGCTTTGGATTCTGTGTCTCCTTCTCTCTCTGCCTCTCCCCCAGTTGCGCTCTGTCTCTATCAAAAAGAGAAAAAGAAAAAAATTTTTAAAGAGCTCTGCGTTTGGCATAGGAATACATGCACTACTTTGCGTACAAAGTGATCAATTAGTAGAGCGTGTGAGCAGTGATTCATCCCTCTTTGAATTCATCTAGTATTTGCACGTTCCTCATATAAGTTGCTAGATGTTTTCAAATAGCAATTAGAAATAAATATTTCTCAAAAACAAATAAGTAATTAAAAAGAAAAAAACAAGACCTAATTTCCTAATTTTTGCCTTACATGAAAAAATCAGAGGAAAAATTGCTAGTGGCTATTTTAGCTGATCATTCATAATAATAATTATAATGATAAAACAACTAAAACATATTGAGTCCTACTGTGTTGAGATAGTTTTATATGTTCACACATTATTTCTAACCTCATGACAATTTGAAAATTACCAGGATCATCGTTTGAGAAATAAACTGAAGCTCAGATAAATATAAGGCTGGTGAATTACAAATGATAATTGATGAAACTGGTATTTAAAACAAGATTCCAAAAACCCACTCTTTCCCACTAAGTCATGTTAATTTGAAAATAATAGATATTTTTTATCCAGAGTAATAAGTGATACGTTAATATCATTAATCTAAGTATTTTGCATTAAAGAGAACCAATAAAATTACTTAACTCGTCCAAAATTGATTGAAAGTCACTGAAATAGGATAAATTTTTAAAATGAGTTTACAGGTTTTTTAAATTATTTTTTTAATTCCAGTAAAATTAATGTACAGTGTTATATTAGAATCAGGTGTACAATATAGTGATTCAACAATTCCACACATCACTCAGTGCTCATCAAGACAGGTGTACTCTTAATCCTCATCACCTGTTTCACCCATACCTCCCGCCCCCCACCTCCACTCGGTAGCCACCAGTTTGTTCTCGATACTTAAGAGTCTGGTTTTTTGTCTCTTTTGTTCTTTCTTTGTTTTGTTTCTTAAATTCCACATATGAGTGAAATCACATGGCACTTATCTTTCTCTGGCTTATTTCAAAACTGAGTTTACAGTCTGACCTACTGCCATGACACACGAAATAGCTTAACCTGAAGAATAACCCAGGGTGAATATAACAGAGATCAGAAGAGGAGTATGGAGAACCCCCAGGTGAGGGTGACTTGATAAAGTGATACTGTGTAATGTTCATAAGCACCTTGCAAAAATAAATCACTGCATCCAGGTTCATAGGCAGGTGTCCTGCCTCCAGAAGAAGAGTTGGACTATAATATCTGCCATCTGAGGGATGCTGATCCTTCCATAGCAAGGGTCTAGATATTCCTAAAGAACACAGCCCATCATCACATTGTCTGCTTCTGACATCCTTTCCCCAGACACTTTGGCCTTCTCCAGAACCTGTCTATTATTAAAGATTTCTGCTGAGATTTATATTTGTGACATTTCACTCACTTATATATACTTCAACAAAAATATGTCATAAATGCTGAATAATGTCCTAGGAGATTTTTTAATGCAAATGTTTACATATAATGACAAATTCTAATATATCACTGTGGAAAATGCATGTCCTGCCATCTCCAGATGGGAAAAGAATGAATATGAATCCTTAGAGAGGTATCCACAAAAGGGAGGGGGCAATTATTTTTGTTAGTATTTAAATGTGGATTCTTGTATATTTTTTTAAATTGTAAAAGTAGCATATGGGCATTATGATCTTAGAATGTCAAAACTAGAAGGGATGTAAATATCATCTATTCTAGTCAACATTACATTTCTCACAGATGAGAAAGCTGAGGCCCATAGAGATGAAAGAACTTGCTCGATCCAGCAAGATAAGGCCAAATCCAAGAATAGAACTCGGTGTCCCAATTGCCAGTTGATCTTTTGATAGATTGCACAATATGTGCTGTCCCTTCAAAGTCCCTTCTACCCACACACAATGTAGGTAAGATTGATGAATACTCAAATGTCTTTGCTGGCCTGCAACAGACAATGGTAGGTCCTATAGCAGTGCCTGGCACATAGTAGGCATTCAATGAATACTGGATGAGTGTTGAGTGCCTATATGAGCACATTCACATGTTGACGTTTACATCCATCTATATAAGAGAGGATGCAATGGAAAAGAGGATATCCAAAAGATCATTTTTGATAAGAAAACCCTCAATTTTTTGTTCTTCATCTGATGGAAACGGGGGGAGAATTGCAGGTTTGTGATAATAGAAAATAGTACTCTTTAGTCATAATTCCAAAGAACTTACACAGGAAAGAAAAAATGTTTGGCATGATGAATGAAAACAAATGAATTAATAAAACAGGTAATCTTAGGATATGTAAATTATCTGAAGAAAATACAAACTCACAGTTATGAAACTCTCATTTAAACATTGAACTATCTCCAAGAGAAAGAGAGCCACACATGAGGTGAGCTGTGTCAACTTTGATATCCAAACACAATCACTGGTAGCTGGAGGGTCCTACATGGGGGCTGACCTTCTGAACAGCCCCCATATGATTTCATGTTGCCTAAAATTATGAGAGTTCAAGGGGCATAATCTAATAGGAGTTCAGAAGAAACAATCAGGATTGGATGATACATCTCGACTTCATTCATAAAAAAAGAAATGTGAATTAAAACTACACCATTTTTACCTGCCACCCTGTTAGAACTTTAAATTGTGATAACACTCCGTTGGCCAGGCCGTGGGGAAAGAGTCACAGTCCTACGTCACTATTAAGATTGCCTCTCTGGAAGGTGATTTTCCAAAATCTATCAAAATTACAACTGCAGATACCCCTTAGCCCTGCAATTTCACTTTGTGGATTTATCGTTCATATATCCTTACACTTGTGCAAACCATAACGATGAAGCATTTTTCATTGCTGACTACTAATGATAGTGAAAGAATGGAACAAACTCAAATGTCCATCTACAGGGGAATGGTTAAATAAAGTATTGTGCATTCATATAAAGAATAATATTTACAACTATAAGAAAGGGTGAACAGTAAGCAAGTGTCTTGGGTACAACTCTGGAAAGGTCCCCCCAGGAAAAATTGCTAAGCGAAAACAGGAGTGCATTGCACAGCACCAACAACCTCCTCTCTTTTGTGTAAGAAATAGAAGAAAGTACAATTTGCTTGTACGTGCGTGCGTGTGTGTGTGTGTGTGTGTGTGTGTTTTAATTCTGGAAGGACACATAAGAAATTGCCAACAGTGGTTAACTGTGACTGGGGGAAGATAGAAAATGGGCAGATGGGAGATAATAGTGGGATGCAAGGTTTTCACAGTACTTTTTATTTCCTGTAAGCTGTGAAAATGTTGAATTGTCTTGAACTTTAAGAAAAGATGGGGGGGCGTTAAGATGGATGGAAGAAAATTAACTGTTCAACCCAACTTGTTGAATAGGGAGTATGTCAGGATGTTCAGACTTTATGTGGGGCAGCTCAGTGAGGAGCCCTGGGCAGATCAGCAGCTAGAAGAGTAAACGGGTGCCCTGCTGGGCTAGTGCACTCCCAGAGAAAGCCAAACCACTGCATTCATAGTGGACCCCAGATTGAAAGGGGAAAGGAAGATGAGTGACCTATTGTAATTTGGGGATATTCTGACTCCTGACATGTGCTTTGATACAGAATCTGGATCTGGATGAGTTTAAACTGCGCAGGTCTTGCAGAAAGCTTTTCCTTTCAATAGACAACGTACTTGCTCTAAGTGGATGACACTGTAAGGGAGAGGATTATAAATGGGTATAAAAATGAAGGCAAATGGCTGTCCTCCCGAGAATGGATGCACACACACTCTCACATATGCATAAAAGTCAAGGGGTGCCTGGGTGGCTCAGTCGGTTGAACGTCCGACTTCGGCTCAGGTCATGATCTCGCGGTCCGTGGGTTCGAGCCCCGCGTCGGGCTCTGGGCTGATGGCTCAGAGCCTGGAGCCTGCTTCCGATTCTGTGTCTCCCTCTCTCTCTGCCCCTCCCCCGTTCATGCTCTGTCTCTCTCTCTGTCTCAAAAATAAATAAATGTTAAAAAAAAAAATTAAAAAAAAAATACTGTCTCTTTAAAAAAAAAAAAAAAAAAAAGTCCAATCATAAGGCCACTGGCTGTAAAGCCTAAACCCAGTATATTGTGAATCCATTTTTATTTAACTGTAGAGAAATATAAGTAAACTTACCAAAAAAACACAAAAGGAAAAACAAACCATATACATGAAGATTTGTTGACAGAAGCATCTTAACGACACCAATACTCTCACTCATATACTTGGATACTATAAATAAGAAAATCATGTGGACAAAAGGATGAAAATAGGATTCTTCACTGCAACATTACTGACAAAAGGCACAATTTTATTCCCATGGTCTTTGGCATAGTTAGGCATCCCTAGAGATTTCCCAAAGCTGTTGACAACTTGTTTCTCTCTAAATCTAAATGTTATTTTCTGCTTTGAAATGAAGTCAATATGAGAATTATACAATTTCCACTCCATTTACCTTAACCATAATTTTTAAAACATGCCATTGAATACCATGGGCTTTAAAACAGAAAGGTCTTATAATCACTACTCCTCTAAGTGTGTCACTAAATCCTAGCACAGAAAGTTCACAAGAAGACCTTTTTTCTAGCCACTGTCTACCAGGTAGAGGATACAGTTCCTTTAAAAAAAAACAAAAACAAAAACAAAAACAAAAAAAAAAAAAAAAACACAACTTCCTAGCAAAGATTATGGATCTTTCAAATACTCTCCATGGGTAAATTCTGCTTTTAAATTCTAATACCGAATGTAAGCATAAAACCCGGGGGAGCTGTTAGCATACTGGTTCCCCACTAGGGATGGCTTTGCCCCTTCCCCACACCCCCAATGCTGGGACTTTTGGCAATGTGTGGAGACGATTTGGGGAAAAGGGGGAAAGCTGGTGGTTCTAGCAGCATCTATAGTGGGTAGAGACCAGGGTTACTGCTAAATACCCAACAGTGCACAGGACAGTTCCCACAACAAATCACCTGGCCCAAAATGTCTATAGTGCTGAGGTTGAGAAACCCTGGCCCTGTGTTACATACGAGGAATAACTGCGTTTACGTTTCTCAAATTAATCTTGGAATTCTAGAGCACACACGTGGCTAGAGCACACACGTGAAGGATGTTTCTGTTATCGTATCCATTCCTAAGGTTAACTGTTGTTTTCAGTATACCTTGACACCAATACTTTAGAAAGTGAAAACGATACTGCATTTTTTAATGTGCTTGAGTTTAACGGGTTTTGCTTTTTTCACTAGGAAGCACTTTCGTTTGTTCACAATCCTGATTCAAAGGATGATAGCCTTGGGAACAAGGGGAAAATAAAAACACGTCCTAGATTTTACTAATATTTCTTCTCTGCTACGAATCACAACCAAAATTGTCTTTAGATGTGACACATGTATCTGTATTGTTTTACAATTTGGTATGTTATGCCAGATTGCACCCAAAACATTAGCCAGGTATATACCACCAAAACTTAATGAGTCACTGACACTGACTGTGGTTCGCAGAGTGGTAAGAAACAGAGCCTAATAGACATGTTTTCTTATCGCCATTGAAGCCAAGCAGTGAAACTGTGATTGAACAAACTAACCATGTGGACTTAAATCAATCTCTCTAAAATTACATAGATAGAATTTTCATAGTCACTTTAACCATCCCTATAACATTACATTTCCTTTTCAAATAACTCCTCCTGCCAAAAATCTTGACTTTTTAATGTAGGTCAAGTGGAGATAAAAAGTAAACAAACTAGCAACATGAGAATCCACTGACCTCTATTAAACTTGCTACACTGGGGAATCTGGAATTTACTAAATGAAGCAGGGGAGGGGATGAGAAGACAAGAATGAACATGAGAAAACCCAGAACTTCAGATTTCATGGTTTAGACAAATGTCTTTAATCAAATAGTATGTGTTAATAATGATACTTGATTATTTTCCAGAAATAAGAGGTAGCAAAAATTCGACCAAAACCTGCAATTTTCTAGCAAAGTAACTATGAGATGAATATGAATGGGGGCTTTCACAATCATGTGGGACACTGTTTCTACCTAAATTTAAATGTGTTGTTGAGTTTGCAACCAGTGTCATGAATATCAATCATTCACAAAGCAATTCAAAATATATCTGCGACCATGTACACTCAAAACAACTGTTTTCCTTTGGATTTTGTGTGTCATAAAAAGCACTTTACAGGTCAATGAAAAAACAAGCCTCACATACAGAGTTGCATCTTTTTTTCTAAATTGGGAAAGACAACACAGATGACTTCCTTGCCATGACTCTTTCACTTTATAAAAATGGATCATGGGGCACCTGGGTGGCTCAGTCGGGTAAGCGTCCGACTTCAGTACAGGTAATGATCTCACAGTCAGTGAGTTCGAGCCCTGTGTCAGGCTCTGTGCTGACAGCTCAGAGCCTGGAGCCTGCTTCGGATTCTGTGTCTCCCTCTCTTCTCTCTCTGTCCCTCCCCTGCTCATGCTCTCTCTCTCTGTCTCAAAAATAAATAAAAACATTTAAAAAAAATTTTTAAATGGATCCTGAAAGTCAAAGCATATAAAGTTCAAAACCTAAGCTGACATCTGTGGCATGAGTCACCTTGACAACTGAAGAGTCTGGCCCAGACATCCAGAGCCTCCAAGCTCTTTTAATGTCTCTGATCCTCCAGTACATGGGTTCCCCTCACTGTCACTGATTGCTCCTATTGTCATCCCTGAAGAACAACATTTCTTTCATTTCTGTACCCTGCAGCACAGCCCTCAAAGACTAAGTTGCAGCTCAGAATATATGAGCTGAATTTTTTAAGTTCTCCAAGAGTGAACCAGAGAAGTCCAAACATCAATTAAAAAAACATGGAAACAACATGATGCCCTGTGCCTCTTAAAGGTTCTTTAAGAGAGGTTTTCCAGGATGTTGTGTAAACCTTTCTTCCTCTTTTCAAGATTAATTAGACCATGCCCATGTCTTATGGATGGAAAAAGAAATTTTTTTAAGTTTATTTATTTATTTTTGAGAGAGAAAGAGAGCATGCATACAAGTAAGGGAGGGGCAGAGAGAGAGGGACAGAGAGAATCAGAGGCTGGCTCCATGCTGTCAGTGCGAGGCCTGATGGGGGACTCGAACTCGTGAAACGTGAGATTATGACCTGAGCCAAAATCAAGAGTCAGATACTTAACCAACTGAACCACCCAAGTGCCTGGAAAAAGCAATTTTGAAAAACAGTGATACTGTGTCACTTGTTTTCAGTAACTTATGATTTGCAAATGTCTTTCAATCCTTGTAACAAGCATATATAATTAGGTATCCCTTGCCATTATTAATTATATTATTAATATTATTGTTAATGTTATTTCTGTTGCTGACAGGCAGCTCTAATGGACTAGCCAAAATAAAGACTTAAATTCATAATTGGCCAAAATAAAGACTTAAGTTCAGAAGATCTGAGACTGTATTTTCTGTACGGCTTACCTGTATTAAATTCAAGCGAACTACTTTCATCTTGAAGATCTCTCTCCTCATCAATAAAATTGTCCTAAAATAGATATAGCACAGATTTACAGGGAAAATTAAGCAATATATACAAGTGGAAGTGTCTTACATAGTGCTCACAATACTGTTTATTTAATCTGATTTTTCTATCTCATTTTTTAATGACATCATGGTATCTCAAAGAAATTAGGGGATTTTCCCAAGCCTCACAGATTATCATAGAGCAAAATTGAAATTTAAGTCTTTGAAGTGGACGCTATGGTGAACCAACCAGACTCTCCCTCTGCCCACAGCACACGTCAGGAGTAAAGTACTCACTCCCCCAGCTGCTGATAGCATTGGTGGCTGAAAGTTCACAGAAGCAGCTTTCTCCAGGTATTGCCTTAGGCCTAAGGGAGCTAGCTGCCTCTCCCAACAGGAGCCCCCTCCCCATCCTGGTCACTGCAGGGTACAGAGGCCTGGCCCCCTTGCCTCACTTCTGGATAACACTGAAGGTCCACCCAAGCTGCAAGGATTCCTGTAGGATCAGCTGAAGGTTACCACTGCATCGTACTTACCCCTCTCTCTCCACAGTGTCTTATTTCCCTCATGCCTCACAGGTGCCAATCTCCAGAACACTCCCCAATAAACCTCCTGCCCACAAATCCCCATCTCCCAGTTTCCCAGGAACCAGATTTAATATAGTCTCCTGGCTCCAAATTCCATGTTCTTGGCACAGCAGTACATGTGAGAGTGGGCAAAACTTTCTTCACAATAAAACTATATCTGCCTGCCAAGTTATCAGCAAATCTTTTAAGAATGTAAAATAGAACCTGTAATTTTAGATAGTTGTGGGGCAGCTCCAGGATCATGAAGAACAGGGCCTGAAGCAAAATTAAACACCAAAAATATCCCTTACCCTTTACTTTGTGCAAGGAGGTACAAAATGGAATAAAATTGGCCCTTATTGTCAAGCACTTTGCAACCAAGTTGCCCAGGATATTAACTCTCCATAGAGAATGAGAGCAGAGACATAGCTACTACCCAGAAGCCCCTGCTTCAGCGGTCTGCCTCCATCAAAGTGCATAAACAAAGCATATGGGTGATTGGCCACTGACTAGTCACATACCACTTCAGGAAAAGTTATCTGTAAAGTCTGCTCTTTGGGAACCATGCACCATACCCACAGGGGTCTTAGGGCACTTGTGTTTCTGCTGCCTTGTCCCCTTGACTAGAATTGATGGGTTCAGAAGATGATACCTGAGTCAAGCTGACCCAATCAAATTCTCTTTTCTAGTCACTTAGAGTTTTAAACAAAGGGACCCTGAAACTGTGGGTCTCAATACTGTTGGTGAAACTGTAGAAGAGGGACCACAAATGGCTGCTGCTGAGGCCCCTGGAGCAGCCCTGCTTCCAAAGGCCTACATGGACCTTTTCCTTGGAGTCTCAAAGATACATCATTAATTTTCCAACGAAGTTTGTTAAAGTAATCTGAGATGGAACTCTGTTATTTCAAATCCAAAAAACTTCACTACTCCAAGGCCTCTGTAAAGTTTTATAAAAAGTCCCAGAAATTTTAATTATGCCTCTGGCAGAGAAAGAACATTTATCTAATCTAAACTGTCCCCCACATGGTGATGTTGACAAAAGCAAAAGAAAACTTGAAAAAAAAAAAAAAATCTCCTCCTGTCTCAATGCCACAGGACAAGACCATGAAAGCAGAATTAGAAAAATCACAACAGCAACCAAATGTTAATAGGTCACATCATTTCTTTATCAAAAGCCTTCACTAGCTTCCTACCACATTTCAAATAAAATCCAGGCTTTATGTCATCTCGACTCTACATAACCCCCCCTTACCTGACCTTTGACTATCTCTGACTCCCCCAACCCTCCTCTTCACTTACTCCACCCATCACACTGGCCTCTTTGTTCTTGTCAAGCATACTCCTACCTCAGGGCCTTTGCACATACAGATATCCTACAGATATCTGTATGGCTTATTCTCTCTCTTTCAGGTCTCTACTGAGATCCCACCTTCTCAGAAAGACCTCCCCTCACCACCTCTCTCTCTCCCTTTTTATCTTCACATTCCACTTAATTTTTCTTCATAGCACTTGCCACAATCTAACACTACATTATGAAAGTGCTGCATATTTGTTAATTATCTGCTATTCTTACTAGATTATAACTTCCATTATAGTCATGAATTTGTGTATTTTCGAGCAGTGTGGAGTTCACACCCTTTAGAGGTACCTGACACATCGTAAATTCTCAATATGTATTTATTAGTTGGATGATAAATAAGCAATTAAAATCTAAGTACTGAGATATTTCTACTTGGAGGCAAAGTGTCAAGAGTGTACGTTCAGGGTTATGAATGACTTTACTTCAGTCCTTCATGTCTCTTGGGTTGAACAATGACAGCAGGTGGAACTCACAGGAAAACAATATAGGCTGAGGCCCACAAAGGGAGCCACTGCAGCACACCCCCACTATGGGATCGGGTGATAAAAGGGCCTTGAGCCTTCAGGAAGACAGAAGGCCTCTGTGAAGTAGAGAGCCAAGTGGCTTTAACGGCTGCAATCCAAGCAAGATGGCAATGAGAACAGAGAAGGGCAATCCCAGGCTGCAGTACAGGAGTGAGAGATGAGACCTGGGGAGGGGTCAAAGGAGATGTCAGACTAGCAACTCTATGGAGACACTTGTCCCGAAAGTTGCAAGGTTTCTCCTACAGGTCTTTTCCTTCTTTCCAATAGCCTTTCTAATAATTCTGCATACATTAACCAGGCACATGCTCTTCTAGTTTCAAAATGTAGCCAGAAATGTGTATCTTCACATTTGAAGATGTCTTACCCTGTAGTTTCACGTCCTTTAGACTCAAAGGACAAATTAAGTTCCTACATAGTAAACTTTATGCCTTGCAAAATGAATTTGGTTTGAGAGTTTTCTCTCCTTAAAGCCCATTGGCTTGCAAGAGAATGGGCCAAAGAAGTAGCACAAGTGCCATTCTGACTCACACAGCAATGAAGAACTGGACTGCATCATGATCCCTAAACAAATAGGGGCGTGGTACAGCCCGCTCTGGGACATTCATGCCACATAACGGCAGGTGCTTTCCCTGCCATTCTTACACACTGGACACAGGGGAAGAACTAGGTTACAAGGGGCTCAGGTAAGAAAGTGTGAGGACAAATGCATGACATATATGCGTCCTTATGTTATTTTCCTCGACAGATTGATCCTTATTTTACTTAGTGTTTGGAGATCAAACTAGCTGACAATTGAATATAAAACTCATGTTGCCAAGAGCAACAAAGCTATTAAAATATACCCTTAGAGACTGAAAATAGGTACAATCTGTTTGAGAGAAAAATATATCAAAAGCCTCAAAAATGTACTATTCTTTGATCGAGTGTTTTTTATTTCTGGGACATTAGACTAAGATAATAATCACAGATGTGCAGAAAAATTCAGTTACACAGATGTTGGCATTGTATATAAGCATAATCATGAAAATTTGGAAATGACATAGATGTCTAATGATAGGGGCCAAGTAAAACATGCCATGAACATCCATGCAGGGATGTGATGAAGCCAGTACCATGATATTTAAATATTTAGAGGTTTTAAAGAGTAACTACAATACAGTTTTAAGTTTAAAATATATTCTTGTTTAAAAATAAAATAATTTACAATACCACAATGCCAATTTAGTTAAAAATAAATGTGCAGGGCTTCTGGATGGCTCAGACAGTTGAGCGTCCGACTCTTGATTTCAGCTCACGTCATGATCCCAAGGTCATGGGATCGAGCCCCACGTTGGGTTCTGCACTGAGTGTGGAGCCTACTTAAGATTCTCTCTCTCTCTCTCTCTCTCTCTCTCTCTCTCTCTATGCCCCTCTCACCTGCTTGTGCTCTCTCTCTCTCTGTCTCTCTCTCTAAAATAAAAATAAATAAAATAAATTTTCACTCAAACAAAAAATTCTGGAGGGAAGTACACCAAACACTATTAGTAGTTGCCTATAACTATTTGAATTACACATAATTTTTATTTATTTTCTTTACACCTTTCCTCCAAAAATCAGCTATAATGAACGGATATTGCCTGTTAATTAAAAAAAAAATCCTATTTGTCTTTAAACTATGTGATTAAGAAAATGTAAAACAAAAACTGAAGGAATTTGTCACCACGAAACCAGCCGTACGAGATCCTAAGGGGGATCCTGTGAGACAAAGTACCAGAGACATCACTACAAGCATAAAACATACAGACATCACAATGACTCTAAACCTGTATCTTTCTATAATAACACTGAATGTAAATGGATTAAATGCGCCAACCAAAAGACATAGGGTATCAGAATGGATAAAAAAACAAGACCCATCTATTTGCTGTCTACAAGAGACTCATTTTAGATCTGAGGACACCTTTATATTGAGAGTGAGGGGATGGAGAACTATTTATCATGCTACTGGAAGCCAAAAGAAAGCTGGAGTAGCCATACTTATATCAGACAAACTAGACTTTCAGTTAAAGGCTGTAACAAGAGATGAAGAAGGGCATTATATAATAATTACAGGGTCTATCCATCAGGAAGAGCTAACAATTATAAATGTCTATGCGCCGAATACCGGAGCCCCCAGATATATAAAACAATTACTCATAAACATAAGCAACCTTATTGATAAGAATGTGGTCATTGCAGGGGACTTTAACACCCCATTTACAGAAATGGATAGATCATCTAGACACACAGTCAATAAAGAAACAAGGGCCCTGAATGATACATTGGATCAGATGGACTTGACAGATATATTTAGAACTCTGCATCCCAAAGCAACAGAATATACTTTCTTCTCGAGTGCACATGGAACATTCTCCAAGATAGATCATATACTGGGTCACAAAACAGCCCTTCATAAGTTTACAAGAATTGAAATTATACCATGCATACTTTCAGACCACAATGCTATGAAGCTTGAAATCAACCACAGGAAAAAGTCTGGAAAACCTCCAAAAGCATGGAGGTTAAAGAACACCCTACTCACGAATGAGTGGGTCAACCAGGCAATTAGAGAAGAAATTAAAAAATATATGGAAACAAACGAAAATGAAAATACAACAATCCAAACGCTTTGGGACGCAGCGAAGGCAGTCCTGAGAGGAAAATACATCACAATCCAGGCCTATCTCAAGAAACAAGAAAAATCCCAAATACAAAATCTAACAGCACACCTAAAGGAAATAGAAGCAGAACAGCAAAGGCAGCCTAAACCCAGCAGAAGAAGAGAAATCATAAAGATCAGAGCAGAAATAAACAATATAGAATCTAAAGAAACTGTAGAGCACATCAACGAAACCAAGAGTTGGTTTTTTGAAAAAATAAACAAAATTGACAAACCTCTAGCCAGGCTTCTCAAAAAGAAAAGGGAGATGACCCAAATAGATAAAATCATGAATGAAAATGGAATTATTACAACCAATCCCTCAGAGATACAAACAATTATCAGGGAATACTATGAAAAATTATATGCCAACAAATTGGACAACCTGGAAGAAATGGACAAATTCCTAAACACCCACACTCTTCCAAAACTCAATCAGGAGGAAATAGAAAGCTTGAACAGACCCATAACCAGCGAAGAAATTGAATCGGTTATCAAAAATCTCCCAACAAATAAGAGTCCAGGACCAGATGGCTTCCCAGGGGAGTTCTACCACACGTTTAAAGCAGAGATAATACCTATCCTTCTCAAGCTATTCCAAGAAATAGAAAGGGAAGGAAAACTTCCAGACTCATTCTATGAAGCCAGTATTACTTTGATTCCTAAACCAGACAGAGACCCAGTAAAAAAAGAGAACTACAGGCCAATATCTCTGATGAATATGGATGCAAAAATTCTCAATAAGATACTAGCAAATCGAATTCAACAGCATATAAAAAGAATTATTCACCATGATCAAGTGGGATTCATTCCTGGAATGCAGGGCTGGTTCAACATTCGCAAATCGATCAACGTGATACATCACATTAACAAAAAAAAAAAGAGAAGAACCATATGATCCTGTCAATCGATGCAGAAAAGGCCTTTGACAAAATCCAGCACCCTTTCTTAATAAAAACCCTTGAGAAAGTCGGGATAGAAGGAACATACTTAAACATCATAAAAGCCATTTATGAAAAGCCCACAGCTAACATCATCCTCAACGGGGAAAAACTGAGAGCTTTTTCCCTGAGATCAGGAACACGACACGGATGCCCACTCTCACGGCTATTGTTTAATATCGTGCTGGAAGTTCTAGCATCAGCAATCAGACAACAAAAGGAAATCAAAGGCATCAAAATTGGCAAAGATGAAGTCAAGCTTTCGCTTTTTGCAGATGGCATGATATTATACATGGAAAATCCGATAGACTCCACCAAAAGTCTGCTAGAACTGATACATGAATTCAGCAAAGTTGCAGGATACAAAATCAATGTACAGAAATCAGTTGCATTCTTATACACTAACAATGAAGCAACAGAAAGACAAATAAAGAAACTGATCCCGTTCACAACTGCACCAAGAAGCATAAAATACCTAGGAATAAATCTAACCAAAGATGTAAAAGATCTGTATGCTGAAAACTATAGAAAGCTTATGCAGGTAATTGAAGAAGATATAAAGAAATGGAAAGACATTCCCTGCTCATGGATTGGAAGAATAAATATTGTCAAAATGTCAATACTACCCAAAGCTATCTACACATTCAATGCAATCCCAATCAAAATTGCACCAGCATTCTTCTCGAAACTAGAACAAGCAATCCTAAAATTCATATGGAACCACAAAAGGCCCCGAATAGCCAAAGTACTTTTGAAGAAGAAGACCAAAGCAGGAGGCATCACAATCCCAGACTTTAGCCTCTACTACAAAGCTGTCATCATCAAGACAGCATGGTATTGGCATAAAAACAGACACATAGACCAATGGAATAGAATAGAAACCCCAGAACTAGACCCACAAACATATGGCCAACTCATCTTTGACAAAGCAGGAAAGAACATCCAATGGAAAAAAGACAGTCTCTTTAACAAATGGTGCTGGGAGAACTGGACAGCAACATGCAGAAGGTTGAAACTAGACCACTTTCTCACACCATTCATAAAAATAAACTCAAAATGGATAAAGGACCTGAATGTGAGACAGGAAACCATCAAAACCTTAGAGGAGAAAGCAGGAAAAGACCTCTCTGACCTCAGCCGTAGCAATCTCTTACTCGGCACATCCCCAAAGGCAAGGGAATTAAAAGCAAAAGTGAATTACTGGGACCTTATGAAGATAAAAAGCTTCTGCACAGCAAAGGAAACAACCAACAAAACTAAAAGGCAACCAACGGAATGGGAAAAGATATTTGCAAATGACATACCGGACAAAGGGCTAGTATCCAAAATCTATAAAGAGCTCACCAAACTCCACACCCGAAAAACAAATAACCCAGTGAAGAAATGGGCAGAAAACATGAATAGACACTTCTCTAAAGAAGACATCCGGATGGCCAACAGGCACATGAAAAGATGTTCAACGTCGCTCCTTATCAGGGAAATACAAATCAAAACCACACTCAGATACCACCTCACGCCAGTCAGAGTGGCCAAAATGAACAAATCAGGAGACTATAGATGCTGGAGAGGATGTGGAGAAACGGGAACCCTCTTGCACTGTTGGTGGGAATGCAAATTGGTGCAGCCGCTCTGGAAAGCAGTGTGGAGGTTCCTCAGAAAATTAAAAATAGACCTACCCTATGACCTAGCAATAGCACTGCTAGGAATTTATCCAAGGGATACAGGAGTACTGATGCATAGGGGCACTTGTACCCCAATGTTTATAGCAGCACTCTCAACAATAGCCAAATTATGGAAAGAGCCTAAATGTCCATCAACTGATGAATGGATAAAGAAATTGTGGTTTATATACACAATGGAATACTACGTGGCAATGAGAAAGAATGAAATATGGCCTTTTGTAGCAACATGGATGGAACTGGAGAGTGTGATGCTAAGTGAAATAAGCCATACAGAGAAAGACAGATACCATATGGTTTCACTCTTATGTGGATCCTGAGAAACGTAACAGAAACCCATGGGGGAGGGGAAGGAAAAAAAAAAAAAAAGAGGTTAGAGTGGGAGAGAGCCAAAGCATAAGAGACTCTTAAAAACTGAGAACAAACTGAGGGTTGATGGGGGGTGGGAGGGAGGGCAGGGTGGGTGATGGGTATTGAGGAGGGCACCTTTTGGGATGAGCACTGGGTGTTGTATGGAAACCAATTTGACAGTAAATTTCATATATTAAAAAATAAAAAATAAAAAAAACCACACACACAAGAAAATGTACTGTATGTGCAGCAGAAGATTGGAAAGAAAAGCAGCTGTTCCTTGCAATGACAGAGAATAATTTGTGTATTACCTCTTGGTGATATAGTTCTATCTTGCCACCTTGAAATGATAATAAATAACAACTACTCTTACACTGAAGTGGTGTCAGAGTGCTACAATGGGAAGCCAAAGTAATATTAATTGTCTCAAAGTCGTATGTCAACCAAATGCAAAAGTTCCCCAGAGACTGATGCTGGTAGAATAAATCATCGAGAATAGTAGACAGTACCTCTGGTAAATAGTGTTTTTTTGTGAGGTTGCATAAACAGAGTTCTAACAGCATGTAAGATATTACTCATGATACTAATTTTGATGCACAGTGATAAGCATTTCAAGAGTTATGTTATTAGATTCATATAGTCACCACATAAAGATTTTGTGAGAAGAAACATTTGGGAATTGGGTCCACATAACCACACTTAAAATGTATTTGTGTTAAAGCATTTATAAAAGCATTGTACCTGCAAGTTTATGAATATATTTACCCTTCAAATGTAACTTCCTTTAATCTCTCCCTACCCCACCTGAGCTTACGTGCTCCCCAATACACACGCGCACACACACATACACTCATTCTTATCACCATGATAATCAAAAACAACTCATATTTCTTTTCACTTTTACCTGGCAAATTTTCTGCTGTCTGGTTATCCAGTTACAATAGAGCCTAAGTTTTCTATTTTCGCTACCTAGGGAAAATCCAGAGGAAATTGAGTTTCTTTGATTCATAAAGCCACCGCTAAGCTTATGAGCTTCTCTTTTTCATTCAAATCACATCGACAGTAAATTGATCAAAGAAGAAAAGTGTAGGAGTAAAGTTTCATAGAAATATTCACCTTTTACTCACTCACTGCAAAGAGGAATTGAATCAACTCTGCACTTTCCTCCCAGCCTAAGAGGACAAATTTTTCTATGCCTAACAGTTTAGGAAGAGATTCTTACTGTCATGCTGGGGGAGAACAACGAGCATGTATGACACTTTGATTGGGGGAATCAGGAAGTTATGTCAGCAGAGCAGAGAATGTTCCAACCTGTGAGCTTGTTAAGGCCAAGAGCACTGTGGGATTGTTCAAATGGGCACAGTCTGGGTTTTGTACTATTTCTTGTCCACTGCCACTTAACAGCTCGCAATCCCTAAATAATCCTAAGGAAAAAGACGTCAGTGAATGTAAAAATTAAATACAGAGTGTTTTAGTTTAGGCTCCCCAGGAAGTAAGGATCTGAGTGAACGTTTCCTTGGGAGGTTCAGGAAACTCCAGTAGCAGAGTAGGAAAAGGATAAAGGCAAGGGAAGGCAACAGACAGTAAGTGGTTAAGCAAATGCGTTGGTTAGTTTGTCCCACATAACAAGCCATTCCAATGCTACTGACTTTAAAATTGAACATGTATAGTTTCTCATGCTTCTGTGAATCATCCAGATGATTCTTCTTGTGTGAGTGGGCTCAACTGATCCCTGCATTCATCTGGCAGATCTTTCAACGACTAGGTGTCTTCTGTGGTCAGACACATACTTCTAATGGTTGGCCTAGGCAGCTCTAGCTAGATAAGCTCATTTCTAAGTCAACTCTCATCCTCCAAGAGGCCAGCCCTGGCTCCTTTAGGTGGCAGCCTCAAGTTCTAAATGCTGCAAGCAAACAAGCCCCAGCAAGCAAGCACTTTTCAAGCTTCTTATTGGGTCATATTTGCTAATCTCCCAATGGCCAAAGCAAATTCACATGACTACCTAGATTCAAGGTTAGGGGAATGGATTCCACTTTTTGATGGGAGATCTGCAATGTTGCATGGCAGGAAGGAGGATGATTTGCGGTTATTTTTCAAATTACTACCACCAGCAGCCACACTGAGAGGTGGGAATTTAATCCAATATACAATTTCTGAATTAATCTATGCTTCAGAATTAATTCATCCCACCCAAAGAAGGGAGGAGGAGCCTGGGGTATTTATACACCAATCCCCACTGGTCACTGGAAGCCCAGTGCAGGGTTACTAACACTCCAGTTCCAGCTGCCTGCACCAGACCAGCTAGATTAGCTCACTGATCCAGATACTGGCAGTCATGACTCTTCTGTCACACCCAGAAACAAGCCCTCAAGATAAAATGAGACCATGTCTGTGAATGCTATACACAGCATATATTTACCATTCAAAGTGATTCAAAGCATCCAAGGCTAATAGTTTCAATCAGTTTGTAATTCTAGTTCTGCTCTGTGTGAGGTTTCTGTTGCTGTTGTTGTTTGAATTCCTGAGACAGTTAAATGCCTGACAAGTGGCATGTAATAGCCCTCATCTGATTTCTGAGGAAAACAATGGCATAGTTGCTCTCTAGTGCCTCATTAGGCAGCCAGTTACCCACCAACTGGAAATGTCTGAGAATTTGAACTAAAAAGTCAACTTGTTCAATGAACACTACTCAGTGTTCAAAGATACCCTTCCTCTTTACACAGAGAGGAATGAACTATAAGAAGCTAGCCTAATCTTAGTGTCACACTTTATCTTTGCACCAACACCAATGAATAAGGATCAAGTCATTGGCATGTATTTTCTGAAATGGAATTATCAGAGAAGAGCAGTGATAACATTATTTCAGTCACTTTGAATGAGATGTTACCAAAGACTCAAATCCACAATGAGATCCTAAAAACGTAACATTTTTTTTTTACAAAATACTTGCATTTATTATAGGGACAGGTACTACAGAGCAGTGGTCAAGATCATGATTCTGAAGTCAGATGCTTGGGTTAGAATCCTGACTTGGCCACATATTAGCTACCAGCTTGAACAATTCATTAAAGTTCTCAGTGCCTCCATCCTTTCAACCAATAAAATGAGGATAATAACGCTTCCTATCCCAAAGAATTATAGTAAGAATTAATACATATAATGTTCTTAGAACAATACTGGACAATATGATTACTTTAGTAGTGAATTACTATTTCCACATACTGACTAGTGCTCTATTAACTCGAGTTAACAACAATTATTTGAAAACAGAAGTAAGCTAGAAACAGTTTACAGGTTTGATTTAATTGCACCTAGATGTTAGTTAATACCTTGAGGAAATTAGACTCTAAAACTCAGAGACAAGCAGTTCTGATTTCAGTAGATTCAAGCTTTTCTCAATGACTTCTTGGTAAGCAATGAACTGCCCATTGCACACAGACACCCACTTACAATACCTACGTCCACACCCACACATACACACATAAACTAATATACTTACACATATACACCTAAAAAATGTTTCATGAAGCAACACTCATTGTGATATTCTCTACTTTCTTTTATCTCAGTTTATTAAAATGTTGGTAATAATATGTCACTGATTTTGCCATCATTAATGGGTCATGACCTCATGTCTGAAAAAATACTATATGACCAATCCTTTCAATGAGATAATTACGTGGGAAAAATATGTGCTCTTCCCATTTCTGGCCACTCTTCAGCCCACTCCCGTCCTGTAGAACTGGGATAAGCTCTCCTTAGTACAAAGGGAAACAGAGACTCTTTACAGACTTTCCCTACTAGATCAGACTACCGCATCTCTAGCCCTGTCATCAGCTACTCATTCTTCTCAGCACGCTTCTGAACATGCAGGATGTGGGAGATGAATGCTTCTGCCTGGGAAAATAAAGACAACTCTAAGACCTAAAGTTCTTCTGCCTATTGTGGACGTGGGAGACATGAGGTTGTAGCAAGGAGAGGTCATCAAACCTCTGGAGAGCTGTGAAGAGCCTCTTTCCAGCCCTAGAATAGAAATTATGACCGCTGACCTATCATCCAATTTGTGACCAAAGCGGCACACAGTACAGCATCTGATCTAATCCTTGACAATTAAACACATGACAAGATTTTAGAAATGGAAATTCTGTGGGGACAAGGTCAGGTTGAGTTTATTTTTAGATAAATGGTGCTTATCTCCAACCACAAAATCACATGAAACACAGTCCACTTGCTTTTTCAAAAATCTCTTTCCACCTGTGCCAACTGCACTTCACTTTTAGTCATGATTCACTTTTTTTTTTTTTACTTTATTTATTTAGAGAAAGAGAGAGCACATGTGCACTCATGAGTGGAGGAGGGGCAGAGAGCAAGGGGGAAAGAGAATCCCAAGCAGGCTCCATACTCTCAGCGCAGAGCCCAACACGGGGCTCAAACTCATGAACCCAAACCAGGAGATCATGACCTGAGCCGAAATGAAGAGGCAGACACTTCACTGACTGAGCCACCCAGGTGCCCCAAAGTACTTCTACTCCTTGATTTTTACACTTGGTAGGTTGAACTAGAGGTGTGAGAATTTCACCTCACAGAACAATATTAAATAAGAGTTCTAGACAAAGGTGGTGGCGATTTATAGTATGGCAATGTGAATGTACTTAATGCCACTAACCTGTACACTTAAAAATTATTAAGATGGTAAAATTTATGCTATATGTGTATTTTACCATGAATATAAAATAATTTTCTTTTAAGTATTACATAGAAGTTTTTGAATTCAGGTTACATATTTAGACCCTCCTCCTACCTCACCCCCTCATTACTAAAAAAAAAAAAAAAAAGAAAGAAAGAAAGAAAAAAACACAAGCAAGTGTTACATTTTATAGTTTGTTAGTCAAGAAATATTTAGTTAGCTATTTAAATCTTTAAACCTAAATGTCATCCGTCACCACTTGCTAATGTCTGTGGTTTTGGGGATAACCAGAGGAAACGGAAATACCCCTCTTGATATCTTATTCACCCAAAAGTTTCCACACATCCAAACACCCCATCCCTGAAAAAGTTCTTCATAATAAACATGTCTCCAAAAATAGACTGATATTTCTACTGATGCCAGAATTGACATATTAACTTAATCTTTGTGTTCAGGAACCTACTGACTTCACTCAAATTGAGCAGTCAAAAGTAATAAAAATATATTCAAAGAATTATATAAATACGCTATTCCAAAAAATATGAAAAATGGAGGACTTGTTTAAAGCTTGTGCTTGACTACACCTTGAAAATTCAAGAAAGCAAGGACATTTTACTTGGATGTCTCTAGTAAATGAGGCCTTGGAGAAAACCAAGGGAGCAGTTCGTTGAGCATGTGTTTCTCATTGACCTGGGGAGATATCTGTCAGCATCTTTAACAAAAGAAAACTGTGAATAAGTATGGTCTCTTACTGTTGAATTTTGATGGCCTTAGAAGCCACTCAAGCTTCACCTTCCTGGTTAATGTATCATCAGAACCTATTTCTAGTCATTTTGTGGATAGCTTTGTTGTAGCTTTCAATTACCATACTATATACGCTTCTCTCTCTTGCCCACCTTATTACCCAAACCAAACACTCTACTTCCTAAGAACAAACTTATTTCATGTAATATTCATTTTTAAAATCCTTTACATTAGCCTTTTATCACAGCGCTTGAATGATGCATGTAACATCTCTGTCCTAATTCTAATCCTGAAATCGACCTTATTCAAACCTAATGGCATAACAGTACTTTCATGCCCTGCCCCACCCCTCCTAATTTTCCAAAATAATTGATTACATAGGAAATATAGTATGATTGAAGTCATGAAGAAACACTTAAATTTTAAAGCTAACTATGCAAATGCCTATTTTTCAATAAACAGTTCTGCTTAAGTTAAAAGCATTAAGTAAAGAATATTTTGTGGCATTGTCCTAATCCAGAACTAAAAGGAAGTTCTAAACATAAACAGCAAGTCAAACTTTCTGATCAAAAGTTCTGTTGTTCTGTTCTATTCTATTCTGTAGTACACAACCACTGTACTACAAAGAGTTGAAGAGAGTCACATGTACCTAGAATTTCAGGAACAAACAATACAAACAGCCCTGACAAGATCATTTTCGTGTAACTACCAATGACCAAATTACATCAACAAGAAAGATTTTTTAATTGCTTAAAGAGATTCTGAAATTAACATAATGGTCAAAAGATGAAGATGTATACGTGCATGCCTTGCATAGTGTAAACCTCTTTGTAAATAAGGAAATCTCAACCTTGTAGCCTCGAATTCCTAAATCTATAAACAAGAAAGTGTAGCTCACCCAAATGTAACTGGCATTTTATTTGCATTAAACAAAGAACTATCAAAGAGCAAAGAAGGGTGAAATGATAGCAAATGCATTTCATACACAGACCAACTCACATTCCTTTAATCTTCGGATACTCCTCCTCCTGAAACCTTTTCGGCCCACATCCAGGAAGCCCTTTCAAATGACTCCTGTATATCAAACTCTTATTATCACAGTCTACTTGGCTTAATCTATGACTTCTAAGAACTGTTACTTTTTCAACTCCCAAACCTAACTGTACTACTAACATTTCCTACCACCCAATTCAAAAAGAAGAAATGGCATCAGGAAAGTAAAAAGAGGAAGGAAAAAGGGGGGAAATGTGAGGAATCAAGGAAAAAAAACAAGTAAAATCATGATTATAATAGGGCAAAATACCTCATTCCATTATTTTCCTTTTCTCCAGCTTACTAAATTCAGTAGAAAACTTTTCTAGTAATAATAGCTGATGTTTGCAGAGAAGCTATTATGAGCTGAGCATTGCTCTAAGCACCTTACAAGTATTATCTCACTTAATACTCACAAGTCAATGAGGTAGGTATGATTAAAATTCCATTTTACAGACAAAAACTCTGAGACCCAGAGACCCAGGTCACAGAGCTAGTAAGTACCAGATCCAGGATTCAACCCAAGCAAAACTACTTCTGGAGACCATATTTTCACCCAGTTCTGTGTAAGAGAACCTGTTACTGCATCCACTTGTGAGTTCCATTGTGACACTACAAACTCAGGGGGGAGGAGATCCTAGTAATTTGTTCCTTCAGTAAACATTTATCATGGGGGCCCCTGGGTGGCTCAGTCAGTTAAGCATCTGACTGCTTCAGCTCAGATCATGATCTCATGGTTCTCGTAGGTTCGAGGCCCATGGTCAGGTTCTCTGCTGTCAGCACAGAGCCTGTTTCAGATACTCTATCCCACCCCCCCTCTCTCCCCCACTCATGTGCACTCTTTCTCTCTCAAAAATGAATTAAAAAAATAAAAAATAAAAACATTTATCATGAACAGACTCTAGTTTCAGCTTCTTGAAGGGAATACAGAAATGAACAAATCATATTTCCAGCCTTAGATAAACTCAGTCTAGTGGAGGATATGTTATTACAACACAATGAAAACAGTGCTTATAGAGCTCCATCCAAACTGCTACTGGGGATATGGAGTGGAATGACTAACTTTGTGGAGAATGTCAGGGGGATATCAAAGAGAGGTGATATACAATCTAAGTTTTTCAAAGGACAAATAGAAGTTTCCAGAAATAGGATAGAAGAAGTAAGTAGGAACCAATGTTTTCAATAATAATGAAGACTCATTTTTTAATAAAAAAAATTTTTTTTTGATGCATACACATACACAGGATTTAGTCCTCCTCGTTAGTGTAGTGGTGAGTATCCCCACCTGTCACATACACAGGGTTTAAGCCAAGTCCACAGAAGACATAAAAATAAATTACAATTTCTCCTTTCAATAACTAGATCACCTAGAAGGGAGGTAACACACAAATGAATATTTTAAAGCCATATATATAATGCTGTAAGACATCTAGGATATGCCCTTTAGATGACCTAAGAGCTTCTTAGAATGAATCTAAGGAATTCTAGGAAACTAATGCCTATTCTGCATCTATAAGCCTGAGTTCAGGAATGTAGTTGGATCAGCTGAACTATCCTCAAGGACCCAAGGGTAAAGGATGAGAACTGAATGTACTGCTTCAATCACATTTTGCACTCTCTAATTTTGAGATTGATGACCTGGACCAAGTAAGGACATATCTGCACATACCCAGACTAGACAATGTGCAGGCCTCCTCCAGCCTTAAGCATAACACTGGGCATGGAAAGGGACAAGTTATACTTCTAGAAAGACTTACAATCTGCACTCACAATGGTGTAATCCCTGGTTAGAGGGGGTTACTAGGAAGCTTGTATCTTTGTACTGGATGCTGCTACTGACCTTACCACCATTATCCTAACTCCACTTTGTACTTACTGCATTCCTAAGATAAGTGAAGCGTGTCTGATTTACTCAAAGAGAGAGGGATGAAGTAGAAGCACAAAGAGAATCAAGGAACAGACACAAAAAGAGTACCCAGTGGTTGTGCCACCCTTTGAGACCTTACTGTACCTTTGAGACCTATCTATACTCTTAGTGCTGTATTCCATTTCCTTCCATGTAACTTGAGTTGGTTTCCATTACTTAAAACCAGGGTCTTAAATAGTAATATTGCAGAATCTGCAGAAGGCCAATTAATATTATCCCATTCACTAGGATACAGTGGCCAAAAGAAAGAGAAGGAAGGAAGAGAAAAAAGGAGAATAGAAAGAAGGCAGGGAGGCAGGAAGGGAGGGATGGAGGGAAAGGAAGAGAAGGGAAGAAGAGAGAGAGAAGAAAAACCTCCCATTCTGCTCCCCAATAGGAAAGGGAGTAGATTCACAGCCTGAGTTTTGAAGATAAGTGCATGTGCATAAGAACAATGAATTTGGTGGATAAAACAAACAAAAATTCCCAGACTAATCCTAACAGTGCTTTGGGAAAATGACCTGGTGAATGGGTTTAGGGGTGGTGTATGGAAGCAGGGGGGAAAGATAAGAGATATCATTTGGGAATTGAGAATTAACCTTAAGAAGGAAAGGACTGTACAAATCGAACAGACAAGAGGAATGCAATTATGTGTCATTCCCAAGTTAATTCAGGAAAAAATGGTATGAAAAATGCTGAGAAAGAAGACTGGACAACACTTAGCAACCAACAGCTGTGTGGGATAATGGAAGAAAGGAGGAGTCAAAGGTAACTGTCCCAAGTCTGGGGGCTGGGTGGCTACAAGAATAAGACCAGTGAGTCCATCACAAATCAGGAGGAGCGATGGTTTAAGAGGCCGGAGATCATGCATATGGGAGGTACCTGCCTGGCACTTTCAAATGACTCACCCAGTGGGGGTGTCCACCAGTCCAGGAGAAAGACAATACAGTGTCTACAGATATGGGGGTTGGTCTTCTGGGCTGACAGTTGACATGAGCTCACTTAGGTAGAGCTTTACAGAGAGAGAGAGAGGGACCAGTAAGGCCTGGGGGAGGAGCGACATCTGGGGATGGACAGATGTGGGCAATAGGACTACAAAACCCCAGAGAAATCAAAGGAAATCAGGAACTCACAGTGCCAGTGATACTAAGAAAGAAGACAGTGTTCAGGAGGCGGCAGTCCACAGTTTAAAACAGCTCGGAGAGGTCAGAAAAAAAATTGAGAATTTGAGACTAGCCATCAAAATTCACATTAAAAAGTCACTGAGCACTTTTCAGTGGCTTGATGAGAGAGAATATCAAATGACAAAGGTCCCAGGAGTAAGTAGTTACGAGCAAGTGAGAACTCTTCCAAGGGTGTTTGGAGATGAAGAGAAGCAGACAAGAGAGGCTTGATCATGAGTGTTTTTTTTTTTTTTTTTTCTCTTGTTTCTGTTTGGATGGTGGCTTTGGACTGTTGGTTGTCAATGTTTTGAATAACGAACACCTAATTGTAGGTAATGGGGAAAGGACCAGTGACCCCAGACATTAAAAATGCATGAAAGGGAGTAAAATTGGTAGAAATAAGATCGTGGAAGGGAAAAACAGCACCAGTGTTCCTGAAGAGAAAAGTCTGATTTGGAGAGGGAGATTGTTAAGTGAGGTCTTCCATTCTCTGTAAAGTCACAGGAGAGGCCTACCAAGAGAGATGGGCATGCTAGCACGTGAAATCACAGTTCAAAACACAGGCCCTGCAGCCAGTCAGCACGTAACAAACATTTGTTGAATGAATAAATGATTCTCCTACTCCAATATGTATGTGTGAATATAGACATAGATTTTTTTTTTGAGTGACAGAGAGGGAGCAAGTGAGTGAGGAGCAGAGAGAGAGAGAGAGAGAGAGAGAAGTGGGGGTCACTCAAAGTGGGGCTTTTTACCTGAAGCGGACCTCATGCTCACCCAAAGCGGGGCTCGAGCTCAGCAGATGGGGGACTTGAACTCATAACCATAAGATCATGACCTGAGCCAAAGTCAGATGCTTAACTGACTGAGCCACCCAGACTCCCTGTTGCTGATGGTTTTTGAAAATTAGTTCTGAAAAAAGAGAGCATTCTATAACCAATAACCCTAAAGAGAGCCAAAAATAACAATAAGCTCCACTTGCCTTGAACATCAGAGAAGAGGTATGCAATTATGTGTCATGCCCAAGTTAATTCAGCCACACCTATACACTCAGAAGCCGTAGCATCAGCAGAATAATTTTCCATGATGAAAGGCAAAGTAGTATAAACAGCATTTTCATTTCCATAAAGGAAACTCCATGACACCCTTTCCATATGACCTGCCTCTAATGTCCCTGTTTTCTCATAAATGACTTCATGTCTTCCAGCACAAACATTCTGAGGGTAGCATGCACCCCATCTCCAGTTACAAGCCAAATAAGGAAGGTCAGTATATGACCAAGGCAGAGTAAAGATGATCACGCATTCAGAATCAATATCGAGAGCTGCAGACGACTAATGATAATAAAACCCCTCTGCAGAAAACTAACAAGACGTGTTCAATGTGGCCGCCAAAAAAGCTGGTACACAAGATGTAGATGTAAATAAAATGTAAAGTAACTAAAGAGAACAAGGGCTTGGTCATTTTTGGAAAACTGGAGTGTTACTTATTGCTATTTGTCTATGCCCTTGAAAGGAAATGTGCTAAACAACCCAGGTTTCCAGAAGCAAATGATTTAATGGCCTCAGACCTTGGTCGTCTTTCTTTCTGAGAGCTAATGCACGGGTTCTTAAAATTTTCTGTGCTATTGACCTCTTTGGCAGGCTACGGAAGCCTATGGACCCCTTCTCAGAATAAAACTGATAAAGGCATAAAATAAAATAAGTTTACCAAAGCAACTGAAATTGAATTACAATTGAGTTTCATTTTGTGTTTAATAAAAATAGAGAATTTTTGCTGTGAACCTGAATTCACAGACTCCAGGTTAAAAACCCTTGGTTGTCCCTTTTATGAATAGAACAAATGTAATTGGCATTCACCTACTGTGATTACTAACTAAATAAACACAAGCTTTGGCCTTCTAGAACTATTAAGACTTCAGCAAGTGATCAGAGAGCAAGGACCTAGAACCGTGACTGCAGCAAGCACAGGAAAAAGATTCAAGTTCACGGATGCAGAGAATCTCTGATACACTCTGACAAAATTCACATCACCACTACCCTGGCTCCCGGAAGGGCCCTGAAGAAGGATGAGTGAAGTGTTCCTTCAGTTATTCCAGCCTAACATGATTCACTCTCTGTGTCCTGAAAACCTATAACGTGCAAATGACAATCTTAAACTGTCTAAGATCATGTTGCTAAGTATGTTTCTCTTTGTATTATTTTGATTAAAATTCTCTCAGAAAGAAGGTATATTTCATCAAAATTCTAAGTTAGGCATTGTTCATTGAAATATTGCTAAATACATGACAATTACAATTTTTATAATAATACACATGAGATACTTAAAAAGAAAAACCACAGGAGCACAGATTTTTTAATATACTCGGGTGGTTGATTGTTGTTGGTATTGGGTTGTCTTTATTGCAAAGGTTGGGAGAAACCACCTTTTACCCAGGTATACAGTGAAAGTGGGCATTTGACGATGTATGAGACAGGAAATAACCATAAAGGAAGCAATAATCAGCAATAGGTAAGGATCTTCTTGGCATTGCTCAAGCCATGAACTTGTTATTTCCCCACTAAAACCAAGTGTTTTAATTTCCTACAGGTGCCATAACAGGTTACCTCAGGACTGGTGGCATAAAATAACAGAAATTTATTATCTCACAGTTCCAGACAGCAGAAGTTGAAAATCAAGGTGTTAGCAGGGTCGGTTCCCTCTGGAAGCTCTGAGGAGGAATCTGTTCCAGCCATTTCTTCCCGCAACCCTCAGCATCCCTTCACTTGGGTGTGCATAACATCTCTTTACTTCGGTCTGCTTCTGTCTTCACCTGGCCTTCTTTCTGTGTCTCAAGTCTTTCTCTTATAAGGACACAATTTATTGGATTTAGAGCTCACCCTAAATCCAGGACGATCTCATCTCAAGATCCTTAACTAACTACATTGGCAAAGACCCTACTTCCAAATAAGTTCACATTCACAGGTACTCACAGGGCTGGGGACTGGAATATATCTTTTAGGGGAACAGAATTCAACTTACTACACCAAAGAACCTTAAAATTCCAGACATGCTAGCTACAGAGGCTTTTGGTAAAAGATGATAGGAGGCAATGCAAAGTATAAAGCGTTTTTTCTTATACACAGTACCAGTAGATACTTCTATATTTTTTTTAAAAAATGCATATCATAAATTCTTAGCACTGCATATCTGTGCAATAAACACAGGGAGTATATGTAGCTACAGAACTGAAATAGAGTTGGTGCAGACTGTGTAGTTGAAACAGAAAGTTAAGATATTTTAGGGACTTAACTTTGAGAAATTATAGACACATACCAGAAACTCCCGGTGATCATCTCTGAAATGAGCTGTGCCCAGGCCAGTCCGGGAAGGTGTGGGCTAGTGTAGGATGTAAAAACAGGATGAAGGCAGATGTCTCCTTAGTCACTGCTGCCTAAGGGTATTCCTAGTTCTTTAAGGAAATAGGCTGAGTATCACCCAACCCATGTTGGAGCTATGACTGAATTGTTTAAGATATGCTGTCTATATTTGTTCTTAAATTACCACTTTGTGAGTTTTCAAAAATGTATAGTTCATCTAGTGGTATGTGGCCAACTCTACTAAATTAAGGCTTTTGTGTTTACATAAAGTCCTAAAAAAGTGGGGAAGAAGACACTTAATGTAGTACAAAGAAAAATGGTATCAGAACTGGGAAGACCAACTGATACTTGCATTCAGAAAGGGGATTCTGCTTGATGCCCAAATATGAATATTCTTATTTGGATCCAACACCCTTAATATATCCTAAGACTTTGAAAGCCAGGTGCCAAGGTATGGTGATATGGCCTTTATCCAAGTAATCTAACTTCATGAATATTTTCCATATCTTCAAAATAGAAAGAATATTGTCACCTAAAAACTAGAAGTATGCAAAGGTGTAAATATTTTATAAATTTGTTCATTTTATTTAATGATATTATACACTCATTTATAGATGTACAATCCTTAGACTTACTAAACATATTACTCCTGTCTTTTCCGAAAGGACCCCGTCTTATTCTTCTTTGGTATCTCTCACAACACCTAGCACAGTTCCTGGGGTGTAGTGTATCCAAGATCAGTGGTGGCTACAAGATTGCCTGATACTTTATGCTAAATGGTTGTTCCTTCTTATGGAAATGACGACCAGCAAATGTGATGATCTGAAGGGATTTAGGTTAGATAAACACTGCTCAACATTTTCCCCACTGAGGCAACAATGAAATCTAGGTTGGGAAATACCTAAGTGTGCGGGCATGTTCTGTGCCTCAGTTTCCTCATTTGTTGTACTTGCTTCAGAGGGCTGGTGTGAGGCTTAAACAAATGTTTGAAAAGTGTCCAGAAAATGTCTGGCACATAGAAAGTTCTATATAAGCATTTTTATTAGCAGTGGTGTTCATATTATTGTTTTTCACTAGCCTTCCAGAACTGGATTTGTTTGAAGGAGAAAACACAATAATACATCTTTTATCAGCATTGCTGGGGAACAATTTCTTCCAAATTATTGTAATTACTACCTTTAAGTAGTCAATCAGTCAATCCATCAGTCAGTATTGAGCACCTATTGAATGCCAGTGACTGTTCTCTGACAATACAGAACACGGTAATGAAGAGGCGGTTCCTGGACTCCAATAAGCTTACCCTCCAGTGAGAACAGAAATACATAAACACATCAGTAAGAAGCTAGGCACTCTCAGACACTATGTACCATGAGGGAAATAAAATTATGTAATGTGACATATGGTGCCTACCTGAAAGGTGGTAGATGGGAGAGCTAATCTGAGCTAAGAGGGTCGTGAAAGGCAACAAGATGAGAAGCTGAGCTGAGAACAGAATAATGAGGCAATCACTTGTAGATCTGAGCAAAGTGCTTTCTTTCCAAGCAGAAGCAGCAGTAGCTACAATATGCAAACATCCTGTAGCGGAAACAAATACTCAAGGTTAGGACAGGAAGACATTACTTGAATGCTATCTGACATAATCCAGGGCACAGGGATGAACCGAAAACTGGGACAAGGAAGAAGATAATTGGAGGAGTGGTCTTTTTGAAGGTACTTCTGGGTGAGATCCAGAGTATACCAGGACAAAACGGCCTTAGGGGCACATTGGCAGAATGTGTAAGTATGAATATGGGGGGGCTCTTAGAATTAGTGGTAGGAAAATGAGATCTTGGTAACATCACAGCATGTGATTGAGTAGAGAAGGGAAGAAGAGGTTTAAGGAGTCATTTCAGAGAGTGAGACATTGAATCTGCTTGGCAGACACAGCAGGATGGCACTTAGTGTGGTATGCCTTTGCCACGTGTGTTCATGGTTTTGAAATGACTGTAGTCAGCATGACTGTGATTTTCCCCAGCAACAGTTACCTGCTTTGAGTGGAGGTGCAAAGTAGGCAGTTAGCTAGGGGAAACCGAGGTTGAGATTTTGCCAGATAAGGAAAATGGACAAAGAGATGGCCAAGGGAATCAAAAAGCATTTGTGAGCAAAGGGTCGCGGGAGTAGGTGGAATCTCGGCAAGGTAAAAGAAATGAAAAGACAGGGGGAGCAGGAGCAACTGAGGAGTATAAGAGTAAGCAAGAGCAGAGGTCTAGATGAGGTCAGAAACCAGCAAGAGTGGGACAGACAGGGTGAGTGGGCTGGATGGACAGAGGTAATGATGAGAAAATCAGAGTGAAAATGGAAGTGTGGCAATTATTAGTTATGAAAAGGTGGATGCAGGTGACTGTGAGTGGTTTCTCAGGAGGGAGGGTGGGTCAGTATTAAAAACTCACTTCATGACAATCATTTTGGATAGAAATGCCATTAAAATGGTTTTTATACCATTCCTTGTATTATGGAAGCACACTAAACATAATTTTTCTTATAACAGGGCTATCAATATAAAGATTAATATATTATAACATATATAGTAATTCCTTCAGCATATCCTGATTGTTTTGCTCCTATAATAAAGTATCCCAGTCATATTTTGAGTCTTGGGTCTGCTTTTTAGAGTTTTCCTGTCTCTTCCTTTTCCCCTTCCAAGTAGAGTGGTCTAAAAACTGGTCTTAGACTTAACTAAAATGTCTTAATGGCACTACATTTGAAGTCCATGAACTTGACTGAATCTGTTTGGGTTCCCTTGGCGTCCTTAACTGGGCTTCCTTCCCTCCCTCTGGTCAAATGAGGATTTATTCTTTGAAGAGGAGAAGGGGGCACCAGGATCGACAGATACCACCCTCCCCTCCAAAAATAATAAACTTTTATTTCTAGCAAGTGGATTTTGACAAGATTTGATAAACTTCTTTTCTCTACATAAATTTCTATTGTTTAATTAAAATATTTCTCTTGCTTATGAATGGTATTCTTAATGAATGGCCATTAAGTTATGAATGGCCCTGGATTTAAGTTCAAAATTAAAACAGTTCTGATCTAAAGTATTAAGTAATTCACATTTGAATGACATAAAAAATTATAACCTACCTCCCCACTGCTTCCAAGTATTCTTTCCCTTGTGGCTTTCCTTGTGTGTAAAATCTATTATGTAATCACTGCCTTACCAAATGCAAGAAAGCATAAATTAAGAATATTCCCGGGGCGCCTGGGTGGCGCAGTCGGTTAAGCGTCCTACTTCAGCCAGGTCACGATCTCACGGTCTGTGAGTTCGAGCCCTGCGTCAGGCTCTGGGCTGATGGCTCAGAGCCTGGAGCCTGTTTCCGATTCTGTGTCTCCCTCTCTCTCTGTCCCTCCCCCGTTCATGCTCTGTCTCTCTCTGTCCCAAAAAATAAAAATAAACGTTGAAAAAAAAAAAAAAAAAAAAGAATATTCCCAAATAGTCACTAGTCCCACCAAACCAGATTATCTATCTAAAGAGGATCAGTAGAATAAGCCATTTATTTTGTTTTTCTCCACCTCCTCTTTTTTAATGATTTCAAATATTTTCTACTTACACCATTTGAAAGCCATCTGTCCACATCTCTTTTCCCTGCAATGGTTATATAAAAACAAAGGTGACATTTCTGAGGAATCAAAACTCTTTCAATGGCTCCTGTACAGTCCTAAAATGTGAAGAGGGTAGTCTTCCCTCCCTTTCCTATAATGAATGCTGGACACCCTTCCATGGCCTGTTTACAAGTGCTAATTGCTGGGACTTTGTGCAATGTCTCACTACCAAGACACTTTCAGAAAAAAAGACCCAAGAATTCCATCACATTTTCACAAAATGCTATTGCAGACTTAGGAGATACGGAGCTGGGAGAGAAGTAATTAAATGAAAAGGTTATAGCTGCAAAAGAAGTCTGAAAAAAAAGCAGAACCCTGGGAATAGCAGGAGAGAAGTAGCCAGAGGCACTGGCCTTTTCTGAACGAGTTTAGCACAAAAATGTTTGGCCATCAGTAGAGGCAGTTAATTGAGCATTCCACTTCCACTGGTGAAGAGCGGATTTAACCACATCAATACAGTGTTTACATGAATGGTTTCAAAGATCTTAAATTTCCACATATCTCTCTTAGGGGTTGCTACCAGTCCATCATTGTTCCTTCGAAACATATATTCACTTATTCATTCAACAATATTTACTGAGACCCTGCTACGTGGTACCAACCACCATTCCAGGTGCTACATACACAGCAGATTGCAAATGACACAAAAATGCTTTGTTCCCGTGGCTCCTGCAATCTAGGGGAAGACAAACAATAAACACAGTAAATCATTCCATTACAGTGTGATAGAAACTAATGAGTGCTATGGAAACAAAGCAGAGAAAGGGGGGAACAAGTAAAGGAAGCTAGGCATGTACCGGTATAATTTTAAATAGACCTGCCTTGACTGTTCTTTCTGAATGATCTCTAAGTTGCACCGTTAAGTGAGAAAAGCAAGAAGTAGAATGTGACTAGTAGGCTGCCGCTTGGATTTTTTAAGACTAAATATACAGGCTTTTATTTACATAGTTTGTCTGTGAAAGGAACCCAATAAATCATCAACATGGTTGCTTCTGGACAGGAGAACTCGATGTCTGGGGGGAAATGCTTTCTAATGTTACTGCTTTCATATCTTGAATTTTGCACCTGTGCATCAACCTTTCAAAGATTTTAATTTAATCCTTTAACATGAAGTTTTACATAACCTAAAATAATCTATAGTAGTGAAATCAACTGTTTGGCAAGTAATCTATAAATATAAAATAAATCAACTATATTTGGCATTCCCTTACCAGCATGATAAAGAAAGCTTTATAGTTATCTTTAAGGCAATTCCAAGGAAGAAAAATAACTCTTAGCAAGTAATTGATCTTTATAAATAGTCAAAAGTAGAAAAAAATGGGCTAATGTTTTCATCATTCTTGTCCTTTTCCAACAATGATCTGCTTTATACTAATCTCATTGCAAAGTCTCTTTGAACAGGACAATGGATTAAGCTACATTCACTTTTTTCTTCTTTTCTTTCTTTTCTTTCTTTCTTTCTTTCTTTCTTTCTTTCTTTCTTTCTTTCTTTCTTTCTTTCTTTTTTCTTTTTTGGTCTCCTCTTCAGTATGTGACAATTTAGCTAACCTCCCTTTCCTGGAACCAGGCACAGGCTGGCTGTACTAGAATCACCTTTACCAATAATATTTCTAGTACTAACAGGAACCACCACCCACTGTGGAAACAGCTCTCCCAGCACCTTGACAACCAGCTCCTTTACCAGGAGGCTGAGGTAAAACTTATTTTCAGCTTTTGAATTACAAAAAGAACATCTCTATTGACTTATCAAAAAATGTATCATTTATCAAAACATTAACTTGACTTAGATATTTCCTCCATCTCTTCAAACTTTGAAGATGTTGTTCTTTGATAACATCATAGCCAAGTGACCTCGTCCGAGACCAGCAGGTGTGGCCTGGACCAAGTCCAGATTTCTCTTGGGGACGGTCAGTCCATAGTCCTGCCAAATTACCACAGACCTTGTGACTCAGAGAGTCAGAGATGCACATAAATACAACAGGGATTCCTCCCCCATTTCCCAATCCCAGAAGTAGCTGCCCTTTACCTCGAGTCAGTGACTTTTTAAAGTGCTATTATTCACTCATTCTCACACACTCAACTCTTCTACTTTCACCTTTTCCTAAATTTCTAGTGACAGAGCCAGGGTCTTCAGGGCATGTCTTATTTTTAAATTCTTTATTGTTATTCCTGACATCATCGCCTAGCCCAGTCTCCATGATTGCCAGTGTCTGGCATATTTTCCCATCAGTGGTTTGGTTTTTTTGTTTTGTTTTGTTTTGTTTTTTTGGTAACAGGTGGGTGGCAAAATGTTGTTTGGTTTTGCTTCCTGCTTTGTGTTGGCAGGAATCCTAGAAATTGGTATATAGTAAGTAAATTCAGGCCATGGACCCGGTTTGAACCCTTTGTCATTTCGCATTTCATGGAGGAGAAAAGGTGGTTCTATTAGCTCACCTCCCAGGAGGGTAGGAAAGAAGTAGAAAAGAAGTTGGCTGGGAAAAGAAATTAAACTTCCACATCTACCGAGAAGTAGCCGAGAAACTTCAGCCACACAGGTTACTTACTCAAGCCCCAGATTTGCAACAAGAAAATTCAGGAAGTTTGTTTTTCCCCCAAACAATAAATGGCATCTGAATCCCAGTGGTGTGATGAAGCCACCTTAGCGGGCAGACTGGAGAAGCAAGACTGAGCAGGTGCCCTTCCCATCCTACCGTATCCCATATCGTTATGCAGGACGGTACAAATAGCACACGATTATTCACACACGTAACTAAAAAGCCCAGGGTGTATAATCCTCTTCAGGTGTAGAGTTCCAACAGATTCAGAAATAGATCCCTCTCACCTCTTTGCTCTCCTTTCCCTTGATGGGCTTCTTTCTCGGGCTCACTCTCTCCTCTAGCAGGTTCACCTGAGGTCCAGGAAAGATTCCTGTTAGCCCAGCCTAGCTCACGTGTCATCACGGAACTAATCACTGTGAACGAGACTGTGTGCTTTGACTGGCCAGGCCTATGTCACGGGTCTATTCCAAAAACCAACTCTCCCCCCATCCCCACTCAGTGTTGTCACTTCCACCTGGACCACAGGGACTGAGACCTGTGCTAGGGTGTTTCCCAAAGGAAAATGAAGATGTGGTTAGCACAAAGAAAAATGGATTCTGCAAAGGCTAGGACAAGAGGAGGTCAGTGAGGCACCAAAGAGCCTAATTTAAGGAACACTCATTTTCTGGTTCACAAGGATCCATTTTAAGAGTGGATAGAGTGAACCCCGCCTCAAATTTTGTGCCCCTAGGCTCCTCACTCACCTCACCCCAGTCCCGACCCTGGATACTGGGCAAGCAAAAGACAAAATACTCATTATACCCATATTCAAAATTATCTCCCAAAGCGCCTGAAATCCAACCCCCCTCATTAGAGATTTATTTCTTTGGATAAGCCAGACATCTCCAGGAATCCTTCAGTTTTGTTTTGTTTTTCAAAAACAGCTAGAGGGCAAATCTGGCGTGAAGAGATTCCCATATATGTGCTAATTATAGACTATCATGTCAGTCACCTCCAGAGCCAGCACCCCATGATAATGTGTGACGCACTGTAAGAAGAGGTTTCTGGGAAGAGGGAGGAGTGGTCAAGACCCAAGACTGCAAAGAAAATAAGCCCCAAAGAGGAGAGAAATGACATAGAAAAGGAGACACAAGCTATTAAAGGCATACTTTCATTCAGTCATTAAGTAATATCTCCAGGCCTACTTCATCAATTGTCCTAAATTCTGCTACATGGAGAGATTGAGACAGCAGGCTGGACCAGGAGGAAGTGGCAGGAAAGACTTAGGGCGTGATAAATGTGGAAATCTCTAAACAGGAATGCTATGGTGTGTGCAACATCTGGGAAGGCTTATCCGGAGTTCTGATGATAAGCTTTCAGGAGAAGGATGAATTCTGCCAACGGCAAAGCCTTGGTCTTCAGGCTGCTGGTATCTTTGAAAGTTTAATTTTCCCTACAGCAGGGGTTTAAGGAAAGACTGGGAGAGTTAGGAATTTTGTGTCCCTCCTAGGACCCAGGGAAAAATCAATCTTTAAACTACAAGATAAATAAGTCGAGTACCTCTTAAGTTTAGTACTAATAAAGACAATTTATTCTATCCTTCATATTTCAGTAATTTAATCTTCCCTTTCTGGGACTCTAGCTGCCTTTGGCAAAGAAAAGAGCTTACATAACTGAAATATATCTGCCTTTCATAAAAATCAGGTTTAAAATTTTTTTGTCCACCTGAAAATAAGTATAAATAGCAATGATTCTATTAGTTGGAGACTGCATTTGGGATATGATTATCCATATGTCAATTCATCATGGATCCAAACACCACCCAGAAACCAGAATGACCTTGTCCACAGACCCAGCAACATGCTGGTGGCAGATATGTTATCCTGGTGTCAATGGTGGGTGCTTAGATGCCAGCAGCCTTGGAATGTGATACCTCACTCCCCTGTTTATAGAGCAGACTTGTGCATAAAATGGCTTCCTTGGGATGTTCCCCCAGGGAAAGAATGTGATGGCTAGAATGTTTGGTGCCCTCCACAACTGTATTTTCACAGTAATTATTTTCTTTATATTCCATTTGACGACTAACAAATCAGCATTACAGTTGTAAGTATCAGGGTCAGTGTGCAAAGAATCAAGTTTCCGTGCTTAAAGCCAGATGCTAGACCAGGGGCAGGTCACTAAAACCGTGCTGATTAACCATGAGGCCTCTAAGGAACACACCAGGAGGCCTTCTTTCCTAGCTGCACACCTTTCTCTCACTCTGTCAGTCTTCAAACTGGGGAAACTGATGCTATAAAATCAATTAATACTTTCTTAAGCTCTCCCTTGCCCAAAGAAACTATCAGATGAACCTCTGACATAGGTTTATCAATGAGTGCACTAAATATCGAGTACCTATTATAAGCAAGCACTGTTTTAGGTGTGGTGGAGAATCCCAGGCTGAAAACAATAGGGTGTCAACCCCGGGAGCTTGCAGTCCAGGAGAGGAGATGTAGACACAGTAACTCTCTTACGAGGCAAACCATCCTAACTGCTGTATTGGAAGCATAAACTACCCTGTATGGAGAAAGAAAAGTTGTATTGCAACCAGAGGCTCGGAGAAGACTTCTTGGAAGACATGGGGTGAGAGCTAACACCACAAGATACTCTGCGGAGAGCTGCAATCCAGGCAAAGGAAGGGTTGGCTCCAAAGTGCTGGGAACAGGCCTCCATGTGGCTGAACATCTGGATCTTGACAAGTATGCCATGGAACTTAAGACCAGATGGCTTGGCAAGAGACAGATTAGGAGATTTTAGGTTCTAAACTGCAGAGTTTGAGGGGTGCTTTGCCCCATAGGTTACCATGATTAATTAAATCTTAAACCCCCATAGCTGTAGTTTCTGAGCTCCTCCTATATAGGAAGACATATCAATCCCATTTGCATATATATAATTATGCAATATATATTATTGCATATTATTATGTAATATTATCTAGCTATAGATCAACAATAAGGCATCCACATCATCATCCCTCTTTCTTTCAGCTTCTTTTGAACGACTTAATCTACCTAAATGAAAACCTCCTAATTCAAGATCAAGTTATGAGCCCCATGAGAACCCAAGGCTTCCAGACAGAGGGGAAAGATGTCACCTTTTACTCTGAATTGAGACAAAATGGCAGCAAGAGAAATGCCTCGAAGCCTAGACCAGGTAGTGTTTTCCCAGCTACTCAGAGTTGTCTGGCTCCTTCGGGAGAGGGATCCTCCTCAGCCTCCCTAAATTTCAATCTGCCTGGAATGCAGATTCCACGGGCTCTGGGGAAAACCCTTGAAAACCCCGCAGGCTGATACCAGCAGCAACATCTGCAGCAACGGCCACAGTGGCAGCACAGGAAGTTCTGGTTCTTCCAGTTGCCCGGGATTCCCAGTTTGAACGCTTCCTGGAAACGCTTTCTTCACCGCTTATCTTGCGAAATCTAGCGGGCCCTCCCTCCTCTCTCTGGCCTCTTATACGAGCGAGAGGCGCCACCCGCAGCCCGGAGCTGTGAGCTGACCCCCGGCGCTCCCTGCTGCAGCTGCGCCCGACCGTGGCCGCCTCGCCTCAAAAGCACTTCCTAGCAGGTGGGTCCCTGTAGCCCGCTACTGCCCCGTACTTTTCGCCGCGCGGCTCCCCTCCCTTATCTGCTTCAGCCCACCTCGAGCCCCTACTTCCAGGACCCTACTCTCCAGCCCGAAAGCACCTGGAAGAAGGTGCTGGCAAACTCTGCTCCGCGCCCCCCTTATCCCCGCGCCCCTCTCCAAGACGGGCCATCCTAGGGTGTCCCGCGATGAGTTAAGCAATTCAGCAAGCATCTATTTTCCTGGAGTTTTATCGCCCATCTCTACCCCAGGGTGCAGAGAAACCCGAAGACTTAGGGTTTATATTCCTCTATCTTAACTTCTGGATGAGAGCGGTTTTGTGGCGCTCACCAGGAAGGGCATCTGGAAGAATGTGGCTTTGGCAATCTCCGCAGTCTCAGATCTTCACCAAGAGCTGAAATGTGTGCCGAGATCTGCAACCACTTCCGTCCTTGATCTCGATTTAAACTCCCTCTTTTGTAATTTAGCGATTGCTTTTCCAGAGAAATACTGTTGGAAAAAGTAATTTATTGTGAAGAATAAATAAATCTCTGTTTGCCAGTTTGTCCAGAGGCAGCTAGAAGGTAGTTCCCCTCCCTCCCTGGATGGTAATTTAGGAACTTTTTAAAAAGATGACTGGTGTCATGAAGGGGAGCTGGACGGAGAATAGGGGAGGGAGGTTGGAGAATTCTATTCCTAGTTCTAACTAGAAGCTCACCACCTCAGCCTCATTTTCCACATATGTAAAATAAAAGGCTCTTGGACCAGATGATCGACAGGGTCCAACACTTTACCAAGGTGAAAATCAATGACTAAAGATCTTGCTGGTTTGAAATATATAGAAAATCTCATTAATGCAGTAAGTATAACCAAGGAATTACTTTCTTCATACTAATGCAAGTTTCAGTGTTGTAGGGAAACTACCCAGTTTTGGAGTGTCTCTTCCCACACAAGTATCTTAGACTTCTAACACATTTATCATTCAGAGAATACTCTCAGCTTTCAAAACCATTCTTCAGCCTTGCTCTGTGAGAATGTCCTATTCCCTATAAATGGCAGTCATATAAATGTCACTCACATGAAAGAACATTTTTTCTGATTCAGTAGGTGTAATTTTATGAAATGGCACATTTATTTGAAGCAGTAACTTTTTTGAGATATGGCCTTTTGCAAGGCCCTGAGTTTTTCAGAATGCTGTGATTTAGCACAGAATGAAATTCCGCCTGCATGCATTCTACCTGTGTGGCAAACATTGCCAACCCAGAAAACCTATTTATCAGGCTTTGGGGTTGTAAAGTAAATGGTACATGTGTATAGAGAAATTGGGTCAGAGCACTTTCTCCATTGGCAACATTTATGGCTCTGCAGAAGTTCACAGAGCAACTTCATGTTCAGAAACCGATGTGTACAAGACCTGACCCCTAACTCGAAAACAATTTCCAGACTTCTGTCTTGCTTCAGCTTACTAACGGTTGTTAGAAGTAACCAAATAAAAGTTTATAAGCCTGTTAATAAGTTGAAAACCCTGGGCCTTGAGCCTTGTTCTGAACAGTTTTAAGAAAAATTGATTCATTTGTTTTAGAATTTCAAAATTGAAGAAACCCTGGGCACTCTGCATTTCACGATCTCCTGAAGGACCACCCTACATCATTCCACCATTGTTAATGCCCTTATTAAAAGGACATAGATTCTCCTTTTAAAATCTCCCAAGTAGCTGATTCTGCGGTCACCCTTGGAAACACAGTCCAGTGTTTCGTGATCCTCACCATCTGGTTCTTTTTATAAGTCACTTAGATCTGTCGTCAACTGCTATTTAAAAATCATTTCCTTTTAAAATCTTAAGAAGGCTAAAAAGCTACTGGCAAATAGATGTACATAATCACCCTTCAAACTTGAAGACTTGCTAGGGTACCTTTTTGGTAGTTTCCCCTGAGTTGTCCTCTGAGAAGGAGGCCATTTGCTAAGTCTCTGCACCCACATCTACCTATAATTCTTACTGTTAAGATTCTACACGGGCTACGAATAATGTGGTTTTCTGGGTGGGAGCATTTTTTTGAAGTTACATTTATGCCATAAATAACAGAAATAAGATTTACGAAGACAAGAGCTCTGAAGTCACCTGTTTGTTTCTGTTCTTTGTAAGCCCAAAGAGAATGGGTCATTAGTCAATGATGAAGACTTACTGAGCAGTTCTGCATGATGTGTTAAGCCTACTTGAGACATTTTGAATGACTTTTCAAAATGATTTGAATTAACACTTGTTCTTTTGTTGAGAAGAAATCAGTCCTGGAAGGAACAAAGGCGATAAATAACTAAAGGATAATTAATGCTTAAAACAATGCATGATGAGAAAACTTATTTGGCCTATATACATAAACAGTTTGTTTTTCCAAAACCATTAAGGAAAAGAGAACAAAGGATGCTTGTACTTTATGGAGATCATCTTTCCGAAATATACCACTACAAAAAGAATACACTCTTCTACTAGAAGAACTATTTCCATTCTAACTAGGCAGGACATTGACATCCTAATCCAAATCCTTCTCCACAATGTTCTAGAAGAGTTTATTAAACCATGTGAGAGAGATCTTACCACATTGTACTTTGACAATCACATATTTCTGATAAGTTATTTTGAGAGAAATATGTTTCTTTTAAATGTAGATTGTATGAGCAGTTCTAATGTCAGGCTGAAGCAAAGTTCAATTTTCATCTTAAAAGGAAAAAAGTGTGTGCGAAGGGTAATTTTGAAAAGTTAGGACCTATAATTCTGAATAAAAAGAAACCTAAGAGGTAACAATATAACTACATAGTACACCTCTTAGAGGGTTATTAGAACCCAAACTAGGTAGTCTCTTTTGCCTCAGTTCCAAATACTGGGGGGGGGGGGGGGGGGATGGCATTAACAATAGAGCAGGGGACTCCAGTGAGGTCTTCAGTGGTGATGGCACCAAAGCTGAGGAACATGAGAATATGAAGGGGCAATTAATGGTCCACACTGATTATGCATGTTTCATCTGCACCTGCTCTTTTCACAGGGTGTGGAAACAGCTTTAAGCCCAAGTTAAATAGTGGCTGAGGCAATTTTGCGCAGACTTTAGTAAACTTCCTTGTCCTTTTTCCCAGATTAACTTGTGCCCATTCTTTAACCTGGGACCCACTTTGCGCAATCCCTTGCTTGGGTCCTTATACACTATATTATAGCAGTTTGAGGATGTGTCTACGTCCTCCCCAAGAGGGAGTACAGCACAGTGCCTGGCACAGAGAGTCTGTTCAAAAAGTCTGTTGCAAACATGAAAGCCTATCAACATGTTGATAACACTGATTTTTATTTTTGGAAGATAAGAACCCTTATGAATGTAGTAGGTTCTGAGCACAGATGCCCCCTGCACTGTACCACTTAAGGTCAAAGTGTCCAGATTTCAAACATTCGCCATTTGGGGAGAAGCATGAGATTGCTTTGTACTGTACAGTCAATATAAAATAAATAGTAGGAATTATTGTAAGTATTTTTTTAAAGGAGGAAGAAATTGCAGGAAACTTGGTGGTTCTTCTCATTAACGTTAATTTTAGTAACCCTATTATGTTGCTATACCGGGTTTCATAAAAAAATGTGTAACTATAATACTTTAGAGTGTAATTCATTTTAAAGAGTGACCTAATAGGATTAAGGCATTTAACTGAGGCCAGGAAAATTGGAATATTGAATTTTTAAAGGTTTTAATTAGTTTAACTTAAGTAAAACATGTTAGCCCTTCTTTAATACTTGAAAGCATGGTATAAGATACAAAGCCTAGTGAACAGTTCACAAGAATTAAGTTGTATCAAATCATTCTTATACAAAAAAAAATTTATCATACTTCCAGTTATTTCTTCTCCATTACCCAAGTACTAAAATGATTTCTTCATCCTATTCAGTTGCCCTGACTTGGGTGGTATCGGAAAGGGGAGGATGTTGAGGAGAAAGCAGTTAGCAGCTTGGCAAATGGTTTGATTCAGTTGATAATGAAAGCGTATCAATTGCCTCTGGTTTTCCTAGACTAAGATCCCAAATTGTGCATTCTTGAAGCATATCTGAAAAATGGAAAGATACGTGTTTGGGGATAGCAGTACACAAAGAGGCTCCTGTCTCTATCTCCCCCAGGAAAGCAGGAACTACTTTCCCATTTCCAAGGTCACATGCAATTCTTGGGAATGCAGGGAGGGGGGGAGGTGTGGGAAAGGTAGGGAAAGAGCCAATGGGGTGCTGGTAAATGGCTCTCTGAGAAGAAAAAAAAAAAAAAGTCCTGATTGATCACATTTGCTGATTTCCATGGCATGAAGATTCCCACCGTGCCTAATGTCAAGCTCTTACCTGGCAAGCCAGATACCACTGAAAAGAGCTGACATTGAAAACCGAGGAATTTAAAAGAAGGAGCTGTCTCATTAAAAAATATTTATCAACTAGCACTGCTCTCAAGTTTGTATATCAGAGTATAACACAGGGAGGAAGGGGAGCAGTTTCAAGAGCACTTTGTCCCCTGGGGTAAGACACAGAGCAGCTACAAGGCCAGACCCGGCCCCAAAGCTCAAGCTGATCAGTCCTGGCAAACATTAGAGGCACTCTGGCCACAGCGGAGTCCTTGCCTCTGAGAGCTAGCTTAGAAAGAGAAGAAAATGGTACCCAAAAGATGAAGGAGACTATATTCCTAAGAATGTGTGAATCTCCCCTGCCTCCAGGAGATTTATTTTTTAAATGGTAACAAGATAGACAATATGAAGCAGAATTGAGTTTCTTTTTTTTTTTTTAATTTTTTTTTTAATGTTTATTTTTGAGACAGAGAGAGACAGAGCATGAACAGGAGAGGGGCAGAGAGAGAGGGAGACACAGAATCAGAAGCAGGCTCCAGGCTCTGAGCCATCAGCCCAGAGCCCGACGCAGGGCTCGAACTCACGGAGCGCGAGATCGTGACCTGAGCTGAAGTTAGACGCTTAACCGACTGAGCCATCCAGGCGCCCCGAAGCAGAATTGAGTTTCATCAGCAGGGACTTAGGAGTGGGATCAGATCCACAGCAACACTCCTCTACCCCCAAACTAAGTTGGCAGTTATCAATATTTAGATAATTCCTCGTGGCCTCAATGTGAAGATAAATGACTATTCATAGGGAATTTACTTAAACAAAGTTCATTCAGAATTGAAATGATCAAATCACTTGCCAAATATCCCTGACCACAGTAGTCTTAGAAAAAGCAAACCCCACTAATTGACACTAAATATTAAGTGGGTTGTCGCGATCACCAAATTATCCAATAAGCAAACCCCCATGTAGCGTGTACAAGCCAAATGCCACCTAATCAGCAAGATAGAGTTATTTTTTCTGATGGTGGCAAGTCCAGTTCTGTCCTGATGCTGAATGTGTGATAAACTACAGATTTGTAAGAAGTTGTCCAGCATTTAGAAGGTAAATAGAGGTCAAGGCAAATTAACTCAGACGTGACTAAATTCCTGACCTTGTTGTCATGAGCCCCAGGCTTTAATCAAATAAATTAACCAACCTAGTCAGTGGCTAATGAACCTACATGATAAAATTCTTGGCCAGGGAATCTTGACAGATGTGGCTGAGACCCAAATGTGAAAACATGTATTAGTAAGGTTTTTGGTTGAACGAGAATTTCATGTAGAACTTAAGTTAAAAATAAATAATTTTTTCTTTTAAAGTACAATTAAAATAGATACTAGAGATCTGCATTTCCTTGCTGTCTTGGTAATTCATTGGGTGGCAGTGAAATGTTACTAACAGAATCATTATAGCTGCAGCACAGGCCATAGCTGGTTCTCATTATTAGCAAATCCCTATAGAACATTAACGTGAAGGTTATATAGTTATGTTCTTGTGACTTGATCAAACTGTACAGGTTAAGACTCCTGTTTCCTTTTGTATTATTCTGTTGGCCAGCGTAAAAGCTAATCATCCATAAACTTGGTTGCTATGAGATAAATAATATTTTCTCACAAAACAATTGAAATAATTTATCAGTTTTTCAGCAACCAACCTACAGTGGTTTTTAATTGGATTAAATGCATTAAATGCTAGATATCTTTTTGTCTGTGGCTATTACTAACAGAGGTACTTCTAACTACAAGGCTAAAATAAGAAATGCACTGTTTTATTTTCAAATAACATGTGCAACTGAAGACTGAATGTCAAAAAAAAACCAATTAATTAGAAAAATCCATTGATTATAGACATGTTACATTTTTCATAAACTGCAGTCAGAAGTCTTTTTAAGCCAAGGTCTTCGGATTTTGCTGCAATAATATATACCTGTCAGTAAAATAATACATGCTTAAATGTGAATATGCTTGCTTTCTCTGAAGAACCTTGAGTTCACTAAATACAGAAAGAGCTCAGTGAAAAAATTGGAGGAGTTCATGTGTTAGTGGAAGGTTCTAAATTTTTTTTTAAGTATGTTTTGCTTTCCATTTGTCCCTGGGATATATTAAAACAAATGCTCTAATCACAAGAAGACTGGCACCATTGCACAAATCCCTGCTGCCCCTCTGCCTTGTGATGAAAGGAGATACTTGATTGATGGGCTTCAGCTCATTACAAATATGTTGTCAAGTCATGTAGGGCTTTCAGGTTGAAATTCAGAAGGAATAATAAAACAGAAGGAGGGACTTAAAAAAAAATCCCTGGTTACAGGCATCAAATTAAAATGAAAAATCGTGTCACATCTTATAGAGTTTAAAAATGTTATTTGTGGGGCGCCTGGGTGGCGCAGTCGGTTAAGCGTCCGACTTCAGCCAGGTCACGATCTCGCGGTCCGTGAGTTCGAGCCCCGCGTCAGGCTCTGGGCCGATGGCTCGGAGCCTGGAGCCTGTTTCCGATTCTGTGTCTCCCTCTCTCTCTGCCCCTCCCCTGTTCATGCTCTGTCTCTCTCTGTCCCAAAAATAAATAAAAAATGTTGAAAAAAAAAAAAATTTAAAAATGTTATTTGTATCCTAATTCTTTGGAAGGGGCCAAGCAAGATCCCTGGCTTTGTGTGCTACAACACCAGGGGCAGTGTATGTGTCCATTGGGGATAATACCTGCCAAAAGAATTCAAAATCTTGGATTGAACAATCATTTCAGAATTCAAAGCTGAATTATTAAGTGGGGAAAGGTGGAGAATATCTTTAATAATGGTTTTGTCCAAATGATAAACGAGATAGTGTATGGCACCATTTGAGAGTTACTATTCAAATTCAGGAGCACTGTAGTAGATCTGTGAGGGGATTTGATCCAACAAACTTTGTGGCTCATGGAGAACAACCTGTCAAGGTTTTCTTGAGATAGGAACAAAGCAAAACCCTATCTGGCTGTCTAATACCAAACCCTGAGTCTGACTTCCTCGAGTTTCCTCTTTGTGGGTCCTGCACACTCATTCCTGCCTCTGGTTTTCATAAAAATAGGAATTCTAGGCTCTCAGACTCAGCCAATGAGTATGTCGTGGGAAAGTTGAAAAGCAGGTGAAATGTTCCTGCAAACCCTTATAACCTCATCAACACCCTACTTTCTCTCTGCCTTTCCCTTCCCTATCATCTCTCTCCAAAAAAGATAGACTTATCTTTTTTTCATTTGCAGTGGTTTTCAGCCGTGGTTCTCCTTAGAATTGATTGCTTGTTTGGGTTGGGTTTTTGTGTTGTTGTTTGTTAATACAGATGTCTGGGCTCTATCTCAGACCAATTGATTCAGAATCTCAGGGGGTGGTGCCCTAGCATTTAATAGCTACCTAGCTGATTTTAATGTATGACCAGGAAGAGAACCACTGTAGCAGACCATTAACTGAAAGCTAACAGGTAATGGTTTGCATTCTTGGCTCAAGTAGAATCATCAAGGGGAGCTGTTTTTGAAAAAGAAAATGCCCAGACTCTACCCTAGACCAGTTGACTGAGACTCTCCAAGAGTTTGATCATCAGTATGTTACAAAAGTTCTCTATGTGATCCTAATGTATACCAAGGTTGAGAACCACTACTTTCTAGTGGTTCCTGTGTATGGGTGTTTGCATTTTATAAACCTTAGTGATTCTAAGAATTCACCTTGATGGTTGAACAAAACTCTGGAAAGAGTGCCAGGAAGACATCTGTTTGTCTATACCACCACCATGGCCCCTCTCCCTGCATTCCTGTCCAAACCAAATTCAATAAATGGGTCCTTCTTTGCCTACTTATGGTTTTATCATGGTTCCCAGCACACTTTCTATTACCCAAAATTGTGTGTTGTGATGATGATAGAGCTTTGTCTTTATAGTCCTTTTCATGATTACCTCCAAACCTTTTTCAGTGAAACATTTTTTTTGCATTTTTAGTTTGTATAAATATATAAAACTGGGTAAACTAAAAAACAAGTAAGCCTTCTAATATTGTGTGTTAATATAAGATTGGATCTTTATATCAAAGAATTTACCTTAATTTGTATTTTCTATAGATTTATCAGAATAGAAGATGTAAGAGGATTCATGAAGGCTAATTTTTCCTTTCAGGGCTCTCTGCACCTGAGAGAGAGGGGAAGATTTTCTTTCCTCTTCCCATCTTTAAAATGGTCTTATATTCATAAGTATTTACATATTTTCCTCTTCATTCTGTGAAAACATTAGGGGAAAGAAATGGCCCATTTTCCAAAAGCAAGGCGACAAAGTGCCCACCTTTTAGAATGGGCATCCTTTGGGTTGTTGATCCCTGTTCTTCTTACTAAAAGGAATGCAGAACAGGATCTATTCCAGGGCACAGAGAGGGGAGAAAGATCAATTTGCCTCTGGCTGCTGATACACAAGGGACTTCAAAATTTTATTTTGATGTGTTCTCCAAATGAGGTCTATGCATATACAGAAATATACTGCTTAGGATAAAAAGAAGTCTATTTTACAAGTTTAGATTTGTATCTACTTATCAGATAACTGCACACTGCTATTATACTTTAATATGAATTAATATTGTAATACAGCCGTGATTATCTCCTAAACAAAACAAATAGATTATGTTTTATTCTCAGAAAATGTCAAAAATCATTGATTTGTTAAGTATAAGCATTTAAAATATACAATTTTTATAGCTATGGATAAGATATTACAAAAACTTATATTGAAAGGCAAAGGAACTAGAATATCTAAAACAGTTCTGAAAATTAAAAAAAATGAAGTGGGAAGAATGAGTCTACCTAATTTTAAGTCATCAAAACTTCATAGAATTGGCAGAATGTAGAAACATAGATCAGTGGAACAGAATAGAAAACCCAGAAATAGAGCCATGCATGTGCAGGCAAACGATTTTTGACAAAGGTACAAAAGCAATTCAATGAAAGAAGAATAGTCTTTTAAAAACTGATAGGGAAGTGATTATATATTCATAGACAAGAAAAATTATTTAAACCTCAGACTTTGTACAAAGATTAACTCAAAAATGGATAATGGATTTATATGTAAAATATAAAACTACCAAGCTTTGAGGAGAAAATATTCAAGACCAAGAGCTAGGTGAAGAATTCCCAGACATGACATGAAAAGTACAATCCACAAAAGGAAAAGGCAATATATTAAATTTAATCAAAATTAAAAACCTCTGCTCTGCGAATGACCCATCAGAATAAAAAAACAAGCTACAGAGTGGGAGGAAATATTTGAAGACCACCTATCTGACCAAGGACTCATATCTAGAATATATAAAAATTCAACAGTTAAAAAAAACCAAAAATCCATTTAAAAAATGGATGACTTTTCAAAAACAGGACATATAGTAGCAAATAAGCAAATGAAGAAGTCCATACGATGGACTAGTAGTCAGCCATAAAAAGGAACAAACTGATACATGCACCAACTTGGATGGATCACAAGGGCATTATGTGAAAGGGAAGGGGGAGGGGGGATGCCAGCATGAAAAAGTTACATTTTATGTGATTTGTTTAAACATTTCATTCTAAAATGACAAAATGATAGAATTAGAGAACAGCCTGGTGATTTCCAGGGGTTAAGAGAGCAGAGAGGGGAGTAGAGCTAGAACAGTTCTGTATCCTAATGGCGCCAATGGATACATGAAGTTACCTATGGGATAAAATGACAGAGAACCGTACACACACATTCTACCAATATCAGTTTCCCAGTTTTGATATTGTACTACAGTTATGGAAAATGTAACCCCTGGAGGAAATGAAGGATCCCCAGGAACTTCTCTTACTATCTTTACAACTTCCTGTGAATCTATAGGTATTTCAATAAAAATATTCTTTTGTTAATAGCATTGATTTGTTAAGCATAAACATTTAAAACATGCAATTTTTGTTATCTTGTTGAGACATTTCCATGTTTTTTAAAAGCCAGAATGCTCTTAAATTGGAAGTGGCCGGGCCCTCTCTCATCTCTGACCTCTAGGAGGTGATAGAAATAAAACACACAAGCCAGACAAGCCCTAACTTCCTCAAGAGAAGCCTACTTGGAATATCCCAGAAGAAGGCTGTCTCAGGTTCCCCATGCCTGGGCTGGGATCTGCAGACAGAGGGAGATGACGGGCAAGACTCTACATGACCCACACCTAGTCCCGCTCTGTGCCTTACACGCACGCACATGAGTGCACCCATGCGCAGGCATACAAGCTTCTCTGGTGGCTGCTACCATGGCCCTTCCAAGTCATCTTCCACCTTTGCATCTGTGCTGTTGGTTACCAATCTCTTAATCTATATGAACACCCAGTGGGGTCACTTTACCTGTCTTGGCCTTCATCTCAAGGAGCCTCTGAATGATTTTCCAATCCAGGGAGTATTCTTGTGTTTCCTGTGACAGAACTGAGGTGTGTAAAGAGCAGAAGGAAAAAGAAATCACTATGTCATGTTTTAACTATCTTAACTCTACTTTCCCTTAATACCTCTGCTTCCTGTGTAACACATTTCTTATTTTCTTTGTTCCTTCCATCCTACATTTAAAAGTAAAATAGGATTAGGAAACTTTTTAAGTGGCAGAAGAAATCTTACTACCTCCAGAAACCCACGTTTACACACGGGAGCTATTTTGAGTTACAAATGGTAAGAAATGGGCGTAACTTCCTTTTTTATATAATACCTTCTCTAAAACGAACCCTCAACTTGATCTCCCTTGTGGTTTCAAATATGCCTACATCTCCTTTTTATGAACTCCTGTCATTGGAATTTTTTCCAAGAGTTCAGAATTAAATTCTTCCAAAGAATTAATAACTTTATTTTTCACATGTTTTTTCATCATCCCAGTTATGGTAACCTGAGATCTGATCTTTTTTTCTTTTTCCATGAAAACAAACAATAACCAAACTGTTGTATTATCCTGGATTGATTGGCAAGCAGAGGCTGTGACAAAGGTATGCATGCAGAATTTATTAGGGAAGTGATTCCAAGGAGCGGGAGTGAAGAGCAAGGGGCATAAACTAGGAACATGAGAAAGATGGCAGGAGAGAGCCTTAATTTGGCCACTGCTAAGGAGGAGTGGTGCTGTATTCTGCTGTGGCTTTCTGAGGAGCCTTATAAAACGTGTCAGAACTGCGTGCCAGAAGATGAAAGGGTCAGCATTTATCCAGGGGGCCACGTCCTCCATTGGGCTATGGTGGCCCCATGGGTCATATGTGTCTGAATGCTAAGCAGGTACAGGTATCAGAGAAACCTCAGGACAAGAATGAAGAGGGTCCCCAAACTGGGTCCCCAAAGCGAGCCTCTGATAGGCAGTGGAAGTTCAGCAGAGCTCCATTACTGCCCAATAACTAAAAGTAGAACCAGGAAGATTTGAAGAGGAGCTCAAGATGTGGCCAACACAATTATCAACCTTATAACATCTGTAACTTGATAAGGAGTAACTAATTGCCCTATTTTTTTCTAAATCAATCAGTGATATTTTAATACCTCCTTACCATCTTTGTACCTCCAATTTGCCCAGTAATATCTCTGAAGGTTTAAGACTAAAAATATTTTTTTTAAGGTTATTTTCAGAGAGACAAAGCACGAGCAGGGGAGGGGCAGACAGAGAGAGAGAGAGAGAGAGAGAGAGAGAGAGGGAGAGAGTCCCAAGCAAGCTCTGCAGGGTCAGTGCAGAGCCCAGTGTGGATTTTGAACTCGTGACCTGAGCCAAAATCAAGAACCGGACGCTTAACCAACTGAGCCACCCAGGTGTCCCAAGAGTGAAAATAATTTTAATGTTTGGTGTAACAACCCAAGTGTGTTACACTAGATTGTTAAGCTGCACTTTAAGAGTAAAATATTAAAATAAAATATGAAAGAATTACAAATGAGAGAAATTCACACTTGAACTGTTTATATATCTATGTTTTGATAAATTCATATGCCCTGAAGCCATTTCACACAGGATTTTTAAGAAATAAGTGAGGAAAGCAGAAACTTCTTAAGAATTATTGAATGCTATTCCAGATAAATTGCATATATTTCCAATAATCCGTTATAGAAGCAAAATTAACCCTTACTTTATAGAATTTATATAAAGGTTTCATTAATTAGGTAACTAATAGATTGGTTAATTAGAAAATTAGTAAATTACTTGAATAACCTATTAATATTAGATAAGTTATTGAGCATTTTCTATATCTCAAGAACTATATTAAGATACACTAGTTCATCGAATCCTCACACTGTCTCCAAAGTAGGTACTATCAATCTCTCATTTTAAAGATGATGAAAGAGAGACACCAAGAGTTTAAGTAACTTACCCAAGCTGAGAGTGGTAGTAAAAATTGGAGCAAAGAAAGAGGCATTTAGGTAGCTTAGTTGGTTAAGTGTTTGACTCTTGATCTCATCTCAGGTCTTGATCTCAGGGTCTTTTTTTCTTTTTTTAATGTTTATTTATGTATTTATTTTTGAGAGGAGAAAGTGCGAGCAAGGGAGGGACAGAGAGAAAGGGAGACAGAGAATCCCAAGCAGGCTCCGTGCTGTCAGCTCAGTGCCTGATGTGGGGCTCAAACTCACGAAACAATGAGATCATGACTTGAGCTGAAATCAAGAGGCGGATGCTTAACCAACTGAGCCACCCAGCTGCCCTGATCTCAGGGTCTTAATCTCATGATCATGAGTTCAAGCCCTATGTTTAAGCTTCACTAAAAAAAAAAAAAAAAAAGTTGGAGCAAAACAATAGTGCTGTTTAGCTGATATGTTCTTTTTTTTTTTTTTTAAGTTTATGACAGGTTAGAATAAATTAAGGTAGTGGCCAAACTGCCAAAATTGAGTCTGGAATCACTCTCACTTTGCAATGATTAAGATGATCCAAGTAAGAATATGTCAATAAAGATACCATCCATCTCATTAACAGTTGCTGGTAACTTTATCAAATCTGTATTTTGCTTGCAAAGGTTCATCCAAATATAAGAGATAGAAAATAATGTTAGGATAAAAGACTGGATGAAAAGTGAGGGGACAGCTATCTGACCTTCTTTGAACACACTCACAGTCTGACAGTAACTAAGGCATCATTTACCAGTTTGAGGGGTTGAGTTGTAAGAACAAGGTGTTAACTGATGAGCAATTAACCAATATAATATAAATTGCTAACCTAGTTTACATTTGTAGATGCTACTAAAAATTTTTCAAAGGCACAGCTACGTTCCCATCTGAGAGGCCCTATATCATCTTCAGGTGCTTCCCTACATGCGGTCACACCCGTCTCTGACAAAGTTCAGGGTATCAGTTACCAGCTGGTTTTAAAAATGATTCAGTTGCTATGATTAATTCAGTTATTCAAAGAGTTCCTGTGGAAGCACAGGAGAGTCTTGTATGTCCTGTCCTTTTCTTCCATGACTTGTGACTACCTCCAAAGCTCTAACTGGTCTGCTTGTGATACAGGTACACATTTTTAGATAAGCTCAGGTAAGAGTATAGGTGTTTTCCACAGGCCAAATGGAAAGGGCAAATTTCTGAAATCCCATTAAAAAGGTACAAGCTTCATATGTCCTACAATCAGCATGAAAGCCACCCTGTAGAAATTAAATAGTGACTACATCTGGTTTAAAATTCCACAGCAAATTCACTGAGTGTTACTTTAAACCCATTTGGATTAAAGAAGCAATGTCTTTACAACATCCTCCCCAACTTCTCTCCTTCTCCCTTATTCTTCCCCATGCTTATATCATAATCATTCAACTTCCTCTTCATTATGTGCCCCACACTGTGCCTGGCACACAGAGCAAACAGCTACTTCTAACACCTACAATGCACCTTTCTAATATCATTCAACAAATTGTAGCAGGAAGTGTCTAGTCCATCATAATCAATGCTCTTGTTAGCACTGGGGATACGTTACTAAACAAAAGAGAAAGAAAGAAAGAAAGAAAGAAAGAAAGAAAGAAAGAAAGAAAGAAAGAAAGAAAGAAAGAAAGAAAGAAAGAAAGAAAGAAAGAAAGAAAGAAAGAAAGAAAGAAAGAAAGAAAGAAAGAAAGAGAAAGAAAGAAAGAAAGGGTGAGAGCGAGGGAGGGAAAGAAAGAAAGAAAGAAAGAAAGAAAGAGGAAGAAAGAAGGAAGGAGAAAGAAAGGAAAGAAAGAAAAAGAAAGAGGAAGAAGGAAGGAGAAAGAAAAAGAGGAAGAAAGAAGGAAGGAGAAAGAAAGGAAAGAAAGAAATAGAAAGAGGAAGAAGGAAGGAGAAAGAAAGGAAAAGGTCAATTGAAAATTTAAACTAAATAATAAATGTTATTTAAAATAAATAATAGGGGTGCCTGGGTGGCTTAGTCAGCTGAGGGTCTGACTCTTGGGTTTGGCTTAGGTCATAATCTCAGGGGCATGGGTTTGAGCCCCACATCGAGCTCTGTGCTGAGCATGGTGCCTGCTTGAGATTCTCTCTCTCTCTTAAAAATAATTAATTAAAAAAAAAAAATTAAAAGAAAAAAAAAAAAAAAAGGGGCGCCTGGGTGGCGCAGTCGGTTAAGCGTCCGACTTCAGCCAGGTCACGATCTCGCGGTCCGTGAGTTCGAGCCCCGCGTCAGGCTCTGGGCTGATGGTTCGGAGCCTGGAGCCTGTTTCCGATTCTGTGTCTCCCTCTCTCTCTGCCCCTCCCCCGTTCATGCTCTGTCTCTCTCTGTCCCAAAAATAAATAAAAAACGTTGAAAAAAAAATTAAAAAAAAAATAATAATAATTAATTAATTTTGGGAAAAATTCAGTACTAAAAGAAAAAAATATTCTAATAAAACAACCAAGTTTATTTTATTACATTGGAGAAATTTGAGGACTTTTATTTGATTTGTTTTTTAATTTAAATTTCACAAACTTCCAAAAAGTAACTCACATGGTTTACAACAGTATCCAACTTTAGTTTCAACTTGCATTTCTTTTATTTTGGGTAAGATTAAGATTTTTTTGTTTCACTACATTAAAAAGTCTTTCATATCACCTTAGGATAAACAGTCAACTTATATCCTTTGCCTAATTTTCTAAAGGACAATTTTTTAAAAATATTTATTTATTTTTGAGAGACAGAGAGCATAAGCAGGGGAGGAGCAGACACACACACACACACACACACACACACACACACACACCCCGAATCTGAAGCATGTTCCAGGCTCCGAGCTGTCTGCACAGAGCCCGATGTGGGACTCGAACTCATGACCTCATGAGATCATGACCTGAGCCGAAGTTGGATGCTTAACTAATTGAGCCACCCAGGCTTTCCAGAAATCATTATTTTTTTATTTGTAGGAGTTAAAAATATTTTTTCCAGTTTGTTGATCTTCTTACTTTGTTTATAGTGGTTTCTGCTTTGCGGGTATTATTTATTTTTATGTAATCACATTTATTCCCTTATTCTTTAATGGTTTCAGGAATTTATAGGAAAAGAGCCTTTCCCCTCTAAAGTTATAAAAGAAATCTCAATGTTTCCATCTAGTTCCATTATGGTTCTACTTAGATAGATAGATAGATAGATAGATAGATAGATAGATAGATAAAGACAGATAATTTAAGTGTTTAATTTTTCTTCATCTAGTTCTTGTACCTGTCTTGTTATCATGTTAAGTTTATTCCTAAATATTTTCTCTATTTTGTTGCAACTGTAAATAGGACCCTTTCTTCTATTAAATCTTGAACTTATTTTTTAATAAATGAAAAATATTGATATTAATTGGCTTCCTGAACAAGATGCTGGATTGATTTTATTACAGTACTTTTTCAGTTGACTTTCTCAAGTTTCCCAAAATTAAAGTTTGATCATCCACAACTCCTTTTGACTTTCTATATCTCAAATCTTTTACTCTGGTCTAGTTGTGTTAGCTAGAATTTCCAAACAATAATAACTAAAGTGGTCAAAGCAGATACATTTCTCTGGCTTATGACTTTATTGGGAGTGTTTCTGGTCTTTTTTTTTTTTTTGTAATTCTCTTTAAGTATAATACTAATTGATTTTAGGTTGAGGGAGATATTTTGTATGTTAAAGAAATATCTCTCTGTTCCTTTTTGACTATGAATCAAAAATAAATGTCAAATTTTAACACATGTCCACTTAGCATACATAAATTTGACTGTATTTTTCTCCTTAAATCTTCTAATATATTAAGTTATATTAGTAGAGTTCCTAATATTGAATTTAAAGAACTAATCTTTATATTTATTCCTAGAATAATCCCCATTTGATCAATGCACACTTTCTCTTGCCCAGCTACTGGATTCTGTTTGCTAATGTTTTATTTAGGATTTTTGTATCATAAAACATAAGTAAATTGGTCTACAATTTCCTTACTAGTGCATTCTTTGCTAGATTTTGCTCTGAGAACTCTAGGAACTGTTAAGTGTTAGGTAAATGCAGTTATCATTGTAACACAGGTCCATGGTTTAAAGCATCCACCAATAAGTGCCTTGGTTCTTCACTACATCTCTTTATCCAACAGAAGTTTTTCACTAATGACTTTGTTAAATGAGACACATGTGAGCATATACATGAAAATTTTTACTCTTTCCAAATTATGTGGGAATTACGCTTGAGATAATTCATGAGAAGATGAGAGCAACCTCAGATGATCACTGTTTCCTGGATATGATTCTCATTAACTTTTCCAGGTTGAGCATTCATATTTTGTTGACTATTTCTGTTATTATATTTCAGTTATGGAAAAAACTTCTACAGATGCATTTCCTTTTACTATGAATTCTTCAGAAAAGCAAGAGACTGTATGTATTTTTGGAACTGGAGATTTTGGAAGATCACTGGCACTTAAAATGCTCCAGTGTGGTTATTCTATTGTTTTTGGAAGTAGAAACCCCCAGAAGTCCAGTCTGCTGCCCAACGGTGCAGAGGTCTTGAGCTATTCAGAAGCGGCCCGGAAATCAGACATCATAATCATAGCAGTCCACAGAGAGCATTATGGTTTTCTCACAGAACTAACTGAGGTGCTCAAAGGGAAAACATTGGTTGACATCAGCAATAACCTCAAGATCAATCAGTATCCAGAATCTAATGCTGAGTACCTTGCTCAGCTGGTGCCAGGTGCTCACGTAGTAAAAGCATTTAACACCATCTCAGCCTGGGCTCTCCAGTCTGGAGCACTGGATGCAAATCGGCAGGTAATATTAAATGATTACTTTATACTCAATCTTTAAAAAAGTAAATGTTTGAATGTCCACTTTCCTCAAAGATGCCAAAATATAATTACAAAACAAAATACCCACTAAACATTTCGGTTTGCTAATATGTGCCATGGATAATTTTCTTGGGCTTAATCAAGTTGTCAATTGTTGTGATTTATTTCCCACTGTCAGCACCCTCAGCTTTGAGTTTGATTGAAGCCAATGGTGTTAGTCTCCAGAGGCCTCCTATAAATACTAAAAAGTAATGCAGTTAAATTGTTGATGGATATCCTTTCCATTCCCATCACACTGTATGAAACTGATTCCATTTATTCACTGAGATTAAAAGTAATCCCAAAGTGATATAGTACCCACAAATACAGAAGAAAAATCAAACCATCACCCTGGGAGAACCAAGTCCTATTGTGTCAGTGTGATATACTTAAAACCACTCTCAATTTCAACCCTGGTACTTAACTATCCAGCACGCATGTGCAAGTTGAAAACATGTTGCTTCTATATCCTTGTTTGAAAAGCAGTTCACTACTACACGCCCTTGCTCTGCACAGTGCTTACGTAGACTTTCAAAGTAATTATTTAAAGAAAGAATAAGTACAAAATAAATTATTCTTAACCCAGGTGTTCGTCTGTGGAAATGACAGCAAAGCCAAGCAAAGAGTAATGGATATTGTTCGTACTCTTGGACTTACTCCACTGGATCAAGGATCTCTCCTGGCAGCCAAAGAAATTGAAAACTACCCCCTGCAACTGTTTCCAATGTGGAAGTTCCCCTTCTATTTGTCTGCCTTTCTGTGTGTCTTCTTCTTTTTCTACTGTGTTATAAGAGATGTAATCTACCCCTATGTTAATGGCGGGAAAGATAGCACATTTCGCATGGCTATTTCCATTCCAAATCGTGTCTTCCCAATAGCAGCACTTACACTGCTTGCCTTGGTTTACCTCCCGGGTGTTATTGCTGCCATTCTGCAACTGTACCGAGGTACAAAATACCGCCGATTCCCGGACTGGCTTGACCATTGGATGCTTTGCAGAAAGCAGCTTGGCTTGGTGGCACTGGGATTTGCCTCCCTTCACGTCCTCTACACACTAGTGATTCCTATTCGATATTATGTACGATGGACAATTAAAAACAGAACCATTACCCAGGTAAATCTCTACTCATTTGTATTCTCCAGTTCCTTAAAGCAAAGGGAAATCTTGCTACATCATATTCCACTTCACAATTATAGAAAATCACTCTTTTAACCATCTTTTTTTAAATTTAATGTTTATTTATTTATGTTGAGAGAGGGGGCAGGAGCAGAGAGAGAGTGAGACAGAGAATCCCAAGCAGGCTCTGCACTATCAACACAGGACCTGACACAGGGCCGGAACTCACGAACCATGAGAACATGACCTGAGCTGAAATCAAGAGTCAGACAGTTAACCGACTGAGCCACCCAGGTTCCCCAAACCATCTTTATTTTTTTTTTTTAATGTAGACTATAGTTCCTGTTTGGGGTTTTCTTTGTTTTGGTTTGGTTTGGGGTTTTTCTGAGTTTGGGTTTTAGGGTTTTGTTTTGTTTTAATGAATTTGGTTGAGATCCCATAAAACTAGTGAGAATGAAAGTTAGATTCTCAGGTTTGCTTGGGTGCAGATGTGTACTTGCAGGATTCACTGGGATACCGGCAAACTGGCAGATTTGGAGGCTCAGGAAACCTAATAACACTTACTTGAATTCCTTAGGGAAGGAGAGCAGTCAAGAAATGTAAACCAATGAGTTTTTAAGCTTCTCTTGTTGTGCATGCTACTTCCTTTTGGAAGTCAAAACCAAACATCTTATAAAAGTAAGGGGACTGTTCAAACCTCTGTCACAGGAAGGTAAACAAATTCACAAAAGGGTGCTTATACCTCCACTAATGTTTGACTTGCAGAAAGCCATCCTCAAAAACTAGAAAATTAAACAATTTTGAGCAAATGTCAAATACTATTTTCTGCATAGTGAACAATTCAGAGAGAATCAGCTCAGAGAGTCATAAAGCAATCCCAGAGGAAGTGCTATCCATCCGTTCTAGTTTGGAAGTAATTGGTTTTGATCAATCTTACTGAAGTCTCAAAGTTTCTTAGTCAATAACTCATTGATGGTACTTTTGTGGATTTCTCTACATTATTTCTCAAATACACAGGAGATTCTTAGGTAACAGTCCCATTTAAAGGGCCTGGATTTTCTCAGTCTGTGGTATGGGCAGACTTGATGCTATATTATGACATAATAAACATGAAAGAACCCAAACGCTGTGTGTGTGAATAATCAGCATATAAAGCAGATGAACAGAATCCAGATATAATCATTTGAGAACATCAAGTTTTGCTTGAGGAACAAGAAGCCATATGGTAAAGAAGGTTTAAGTAAATGTTTACTTTGTTTTAGAATTTATAGGGTCAATTAAAACCTTCTACACAATTCCTAGAGTCAACTATATAATAAAGTCCCAGCAGAACCAATTACTTTTTCTACCAAGAAATATCATTTCCAAGTACATATTTCTCTATAGTTATTTTCAAGTGATTATTAAGAAATACATACGATTTGTCCTGAGCAAATATAGTATGCAGAGGTATTTTTCACTGCCCTTAAAAGTCTGGGCAGTTTGTAAAAAAAAATGTAATTTTTAAAAATTGATAATAATTTTTCTTAGGCAACAGCAAAGAGAGAAGATCCATTTAGCACCTCTACTGCCTGGCTTAGTGATTCATACGTAGCTTTGGGAATCCTTGGATTTTTCCTGTTTGTACTCTTGGGAATCACTTCCTTGCCATCCGTTAGCAACACGGTCAACTGGAGAGAGTTCCGATTTGTCCAGGTAACGACTTCAAGATATAATCTACTTTATATTGCAAAATAAGTCTGGCTTTACAAATATTTTCATTTTTCTCTCATACAATGTACAGATTTTCATTATGCTCCTTCACTTCCACCGCAGTGTCACAAAAATAGCAAGTGAAACACGTTCAAGTCCAAAAATGCTAAACTCTGGTACCAAAAGGCATTGCATAATAGTTTCATTTCCTAGCTGGGCGTCACATGCCAAGACTGCTGACTACTCCTAGAGCCACAGGTGTGAGTATAGAGTGAAGAGCACCAATAACTATTAAACTTTGTGTGTAGGGATATGCTAGGCACAAGGTGAAGAGAAACCCAAAGACAAAATTTCTACTTCTGATATCTGCCTTCTAATAAGGACATATTGATACAAAAAAGGCATATATTAAGCTCAACTTTAAAACTACCAAAGCAAGGTTTGTTAGACTGTCATACCAGACTCAGTGCGGGTCTATACAAGGAAGAATTGGTTTTGCCCACATACCAACCACCAGACACCTCACTAAAAGCAGTTAGTTACTATTCTTATAGACCAGTAGTCCTCAAAGTGTGCTACCTAGAACCTCAGCATCACCTGGGATCTTATTAGAGACACAAGTCCCCAGGCTCCACACAGACCAAATGGATCAGAAACTCTAGAGGTGTGGCCCAGCAATGTGTTTTAACAAGCCTTCCGAATTATTCTGATGCATGCTCATTGTGAATCAGTATAATAGAAAAGACCATTAGTAACTGGAATTGGATTTGAATTTTATAAAACTATTTGAATTTCTGAAAGTCTTGCAGTTTCTCCCATAGAACAAATGCAGTCAACATTTTCTCATGTTAACACCTTTAGTCAAGGCTATTAAGACAGAAATAAACATTGAGCTTTAGAATTTAGGCCAAAACAAACAAACAAAAGTAAAGTTTGCTAATTGTTCTTTACTGCAATAGAAATTAGCTAGCATCTGCTTTTAGTCTGTAACATAAACTAATGTGGTGCTTCTTAAGGACATACTGTCTTAGCATCTCTGGCCTCCAGAAAAGTTGATCAAGGAAAGAGTTCACCACTGGGGAAGAAGCCACAGTATATTACTTATTCTAACTCAAAAAAGTTTACTTCTGGAAAACTTTCCCATCTAGCCAGGTTAAGATGAAACCACCACTTAATCCCTTCACCTATTTCGCCCATCCCAGGAATGAAAAGTACGGGGAATATAGTCAATAATATTGTAATAACATAGTATGGTAACAGCTGGTGCTACACTTGTCATGGTTAGCAGTACAAAACATAGGCAATTGTCAAATCAATACGTTGTACACCTGAAACTAATGTGACATTGTATGCCAACTATACTTCAAGAATAAATTTTTTTTAAAAAAAGGATGAAACCACCATAACATTTATAAGCACAATATTTTTTAAATGAAATATTTATCAACCTGAAGGAGGGTTAATGTTTTCTCCAGTACTTAGCAGAGTGTTCTAAATATTACAGACGTCAAAGGTTTGTGGTTGGTAATAAATATCCTGCATTGGCTTAGAGTGTTTCATTTTAAAATATAAATATAGTGTTAATGTACATATTCTTTTCTTGCTTATCCAGTCCAAACTGGGTTATTTGACCCTGATCTTATGCACAGCCCACACCATGGTGTATGGTGGCAAGAGATTCCTCAGTCCTTCGAGTCTCATATGGTACCTTCCTTCAGCCTACGTGATAGCACTCATCATTCCCTGCATCGTGCTGGTGATCAAGTTCGTCCTTGTCCTGCCATGTATAGACAAGACCCTTACACGGATCCGCCAGGGCTGGGAGAGGAATGCGAAACCGATATTGAATGGAGAAAGATATTTAAAGCAAAGTTCAGTCCACCTGGACTCTGAACTGTAGTAGTGTATATTTAGAGAAGACTACGTAATGGGAACAGTTAAGAAGCCATTTTTCTCCCACCATGACCTGAAGTTTGTTAACAGAGAAGGAACTGTTGCCTGACTTTAAGAACTTGACAGATAGGAATAGAACACCAGTAAATCTCAGGTTAGTGATGAATCTGTGTAGGTCCCTGCCTCTCTTTTTTCCAGAGGCAGCAGGGCTGAGGTCATGGTTATCTTTGTGGTTTCACACTAAAAAGTTGTTTTGTCATGGGCAACGTGCATGACCTAATGTCTTGCAAAATCCAGGGGAAGTACAGCAACTTCCTTCTCTGGGTCAAGGGGCTGAGTGGAATGAAAAGGAAAACAGTATGATGGTGGCCACTGATAAAGGCTTTCTGAGGTATGTCTGAAAAGGAGGACCAATGAAGTGAAAGGAATGTGAATTTTTCTTATTGTTCTTTGTAAGTGAAGGTGGTCAAAAATATTGCCATAGTGAATTCTATGGTTAAATGTGCTCTTTGATTTTGCTTTTGCCAACATGGATGTGTACTGTGGAGAACCATTTTATAACACAACAAATCATTTCACAATTGATTGGAAGTAACCATGGGTTGGATATATGCAAGTCTATTACTGTTGTCGTAAGATCCTTCCTTTACAAGGAATAAATACAGGGAAGATTGAGTTACAATTGAGAGATATCCACTTGGATTTTCTCAGTGTACAACAAGCAAGGAAGGGTTGATAAAACCCTTGCACGAAAAGTTCACATAAACCAGAATTTTAGACAGCAAGCTACATAAATTTTGTAAAGCTGCGCTATACTAGGTATGTATGATTTAGATATTGTGGTATGCTTTGTGAATACTATATTCCAAATATTGGTCAATACTAATCATCTATGAAATGGATTTCTAGTATAAAAAAAAGTGTCTTCTCTAATTCTCAAGGCTTATTATAATTTTAAGCAGTGACATTAAATGAATAATGAAAGTATAATTTTGATAAATGCATAGATGAGAGAGAATTATGTAAAATCTTAGGGTAGGGAGGCATGAACAGTAGCTGAAATATAAGACTTGGTTCTTTCTCAAATCTTTGTTGTAATGCAGATGGTTTGCTCTATTTTTCCTGTGCTGATAATACCATTTCCAAGATGACTTTCCACAGGATTAGCCTTCCTGCCTCATGCATGAAGCTGAAAGGGGCCTTAGGCACCCACTTCCCACAAAATGAAATAACCCAAAGGCTTTGGGTTTGACATTTTTCTGCCTACTCCATAAAGGCCACCTATTTTTCTTTCTGTTTTAACTTTTATTATCATATATTCTACATGATGCAAAATGATTAAAATATATTAAAATATCACCCACCATCCAGGAGATTTTTCTATGAAACTTTTTGAAAATAGTTTCATCTATACTGTATATTCAACTTCACATCCTCCCTTTTTCACTTAATATATCAGTGGTTTTGTTCTCTTACTTACATGGTATATGTATATTATTAATGGCTGCATTAATATTACATCAAATGGGCACTTATTTAACCAATGCGCTAATTAAACACGTAGGTTATATCTGTTTTTTACTAAAACAAATAACATTTCAGAATATCTTAGCACTTATAACTTTTTTCCATACTTTAAATTATTTCCTTGGAATACTTGCCAAGAATTGGGATTACGAAATTAAATAACTTTTTTAATGCTTATTTATTTTTGAGAGAGAGACAGACAGACAGAGTGTGAGTAGGATAGGGCAGAGAGAGAGACAGAGACAGAATCCTAAGCAGGCTCCAGGCTCTGAGCTGTCAGCACAGAGCACAGTGCAGGGCTGGAACCCACAAACCACTAGATCATGACCTGAGCTGAAGTCAGACACTTAACTAACTAAGCCACCCAAGAGCCCCAGATTTTGTTTTTTATATCAGTTTGTGTTCCCTGAGAAGGCACACAGAATGCATGCTCCATTAATTTATCTTTGATTCACTCAAGCAAGGTTACAAGAAACCTGGAAAACTGTGAGCAGAGCTGAGGTGTGTGGCATTGACCCTAGAGCATCAGTGGGAAAGACAGAGAAAATGTCATTACTCATCTACTCTGTTTTGTGAAAAACAGCCAAGTGTTCTAGGGTTGGAGCCTGCTCTTTGTCTAGAGAATGGTTGCTTCAAAATTAAATACTATCCAGGCTGATATAAAGAAAACCTCTGGGGTTAATCATGCTTTTTGGTATGTTTTTACTTGATCATAGTTCATCACTAAAAATAGAAAATTATACAACTGGGGGGGGGGAAGCTGCCTAGAGTAAAACTCTACTTTTATAACCTAGTAAAAATGTTCTACCTATGTAGTTAATAAAAGCCATCCATGAAGCTAGAAGTTAAAGAACACGTCCAGTGGTTTTGGTGTAACAGTGCGTTGCTAGGCCTGACCCTCAGCTTCAACTACAAGGGTCGCCAGCCCCACTGGTGGACCGGAGAAGCCAATTTCCTCCTTTCATCCCTCTCAACATCCCTCCTCCCCAACCATCAAACCAACTTGGCCATCCTAACACAGCTGACTCCTCCAGTTCACCTAGGGTTGGAAAGAATGAGTTTGGAGCAGAGGAAAGTAGCAAACTATATTCCTTTTAACAGGTCCAGACCGTTTTACATAAAAAAGTTAGACTAAACTTCACTGTATTCTAGGAAAATTTTTATTGAGCTCATAAACATTTTGTTTTTGTATGTCTGCCCCATGTTAAGGGATGATTGCTTTTGTAAATTTGTACTCATTAAATGTCATTTTAAAAATACATTCCAGGTTTGTTTAATTCTGGTTTTGACTCATTAGCGTTTCAAAAGGAAAAAAAAAAGGCAAGAAAAGGTTGGAAGGATTTAAATCACAGTAGTTCTGGCATCTGGAAGTAAAAATACCTCCTTTCAGGCATAAGGAAAAGGAGAGGCAGGACATGGGCTTTAAAGCACATTAACAGATTTGCAGCTTTGTGCAATATATGCTTGAGCTCATCAGTGGGTGCACTGCAATACCCTATGCATTTCAATTTTACCCTCAGAGAGGCGAGAGCATCAGCTGGCCAAACAGGGGTAGGGGTATATTATCCCACACCAGATTTCAGTTAGAGGTAGAAAACAAAATGCCTTTCTTCCTCCAGGTAGATGCCACCATGGCGGGGCTAATGACTTCACCAGTGGACCGACCTCAGGTTGGAGTTCAGCCTGCAGACCGGATATTAAATGCCCTGCACAAGTGGACAGCTGCAGGCCTGATGGATGTAACCATTCTTTCAAAAGCAAAATAAAAACTGGGAAATAGAGGGCTAGCAACCTGGAGTAGGCTAGAAGCAAACAGAAAAGCCCCCACTGAAAAGCTACTTCAATCGGATATTACATTAAAAGCTTTTCCTGCATTGATTGTTCAGGGACCACAAAAGAGCCATGATAATGATAATAGTGTGTAATGAATTTTACCTCTAGGAACCCAAAAGATTCTGGACCTTCTCCCCAAAATCAAGGTGGAATGACAGTTAAGGTGCCGCCCACAGAGCTTGCAGGTTTTATTCTCTATCCCCATAACCATCATCCACACCACCCACCTATTACATGTTAACACACCGAACATATCCTTGCATGATCCTACTCCAATTCTCTATAATGAGTAAGAATTACAATGTAGAAAAATCCTCTACTCTTCTAAAGATTTGTTCAGTAGAATTTAGGAAAAGAGAGTTTTCATTACTCTTCTGTGCACTGCCTTTCCTCAAGCTCAAGTCAAAGCCCTGAAAGTTCCGGGCCAAGATGGCAACCTGGGAGGCCACAGAACTCACCCCCTCCCTCAGACACAACAAATCTGTAGCTGCACACATTGCAATTCCCTCTGACAGCCCCTGAACTCATAGATAAGAGGAAATAAGAAGAAGACTACAGTGAGAAGGAGCAGGATCAAGGGTGAAAGGGAAAGGATTGGGAGTTAGAGAAAAGGGGACTGTGGCTGAGCAGGACAGTGAACCCCTGCCCTAGCCCAAAAGAGAAGCATCCATGTTTCCAGCCACAAGGGAATCCTGTAAGGCTTTTAATAATGCTTGTTGCCTAATTCTATGGGCAAAGCCTATGCTAAACACTTCACATGCATTATCTTACTTAATCCTCATGCCAATTCTCGGAAGTACTCATATTATCCCCAATTCTCAGAAGCAAAAAATGAGGCTTAAAAATATTGAGTGCCTTGCCTGATAGGAGGCAGAGCTTGAATTTGAACTGGAGGCAATGTGCCTCCAAGGCCACTCCCTTTTAACACCACAGTATAATGGAGGACACTCATGGCATCCTCCAAAACATTCCTTCAAATGCATATATTAGGCTGGATGGACTGAACCACTGACAACTCTTTTTTGAAATATTATTTAAAGAGGGGGCTCGTTAGTACTTTCAATATCCCTGATTGCCCATCTTCAAGACTCCACATTTGCCTAGCGTTGATTTTAGCACACCCTATGAGACTGTAGTGACTGCCATGGCAGTTTCAACACTGAGTTCAACTTTGTTGCAAGTGCCATGAAAATCTTCCCGCTCCAGTCTGATGACAAGCTAGCATAAGCCTCAGAGAGAGAGCTTGGTTCAGCTGGAGGCAGGCAAAACCCCTGACCTGAGGACTCAGAAGAGTAGCCAAGAACAGCTGAGCTCTACTCCGGAAGCTCAAACTCAAATTTTGTGTTCTTTCTCTCTGGTTTCACCTCAGTGCTTTATGCAGTGAATGAACTTATTTGTTCTTGAGGTCCAGTGACTCACCTAGGAAATCTCTTAACATTGTTCACTTAGTATTTTAATGCCAGTTGAGAAACTTCAGTGCTTAAAAAAAAAAAAAAAAAAAAAAAAAAAAGATTCCATACCATTACCTAGTTGCCAGTTTCCCAGTTCTGTAAATTACAAACAGTCACTGGATGAAACTCACAATACACCAAAGACTATCAGAACAGGATCAACTAGAACTAAACTTTCCCCCATAATTTTTATGTTTATTTATTTATTTTTGAGAGAGAGAGAGAGAACACAAGCACTGTCAGTGCAGAGCCCAACGTGAGGCTAGAACCAGTGAACCGTGAGATCATGGCCTGAGCCGAAGTCAGGTGCTTCACCAAGTGAGCCACGAAGGCACCCCTCCCCTATAATTTTTAGACAGTCAACAGGTTTTCAGGAACACAATCAGCATATTAGTTCCATTTTTACTAACGCTGTCTCTTCTTAGAAACAGAAGAAAATGAAACAACTAGAGAAAGCAAATAAAATACAAAACATACAGAAAGAGTAAAGACTCCTTAAAAAATTGTAAAACGAAGAAAAAGAATGACAGAGTGACTGCTCAAATTCCATTCAGACAGAGTGGGAGAATCTATTGAAATGGAAGAGTTCTGGGGCGCCTGGGTGGCGCAGTCGGTTAAGCGTCCGACTTCTGCCAGATCACGATCTCGCGGTCCGTGAGTTCGAGCCCCGCGTCAGGCTCTGGGCTGATGGCTCGGAGCCTGGAGCCTGTTTCCGATTCTGTGTCTCCCTCTCTCTCTGCCCCTCCCCCATTCATGCTCTGTCTCTCTCTGTCCCAAAAATAAATAAAAAACGTTGAAAAAAAAAATTAAAAAAAAAAAAGAAATGGAAGAGTTCTGCCAGAAGCTGAAGCTGGCTCCAGGCTCCAACCTGTCAGCACAGAGCCCAACGTGGGGCTCAAACTCATCGACCCTGAGATCATACACCCTGAGCCGAAGTCAGAGGCTTAACTGACTGAGCCACCCAGGTGACCATAACCAAAACTTTTCTAGTTGTACTTCCACCCATTGTTCTTAGGACCATCATTTAAAGTTAGGGCCTCTCCAACTATCTGAGGTAAAGGCCAGATTTTTTGTTTTTGTTTTCTGCCAGTTTACCACAGACTCTGTGTGTGTGTGTGTGTGTGTGTGTGTGTGTGTGTGTGTACACAAAATCACATGCTTACATGTTGTGGCAACATCATATTGCTATAAAAATTTCTAAAGTTTTAAGCTCAAATTCTGAATTTATCAGATGGCTAACAACCAGGCCACAAACCGGCGCCATCTGCAGACCACACTTAGAATAGCACTCAAAGATAGGACTAACAACATGGTTAGGCTTGGGTTCCTCCAGAAGCCGACACTGAGGCAAGGATTCCATTACACACAGTTTACTTTGGAAATGAAATCATTAAGTATAGGAATAGAGTAAGAAAGTAGAGCAGAGAAGGAATAAAGTGTGAATTTTCAAGCTGGTTTCCATTGTGGGCCCAACCCCCCTGGGAAACTGGAAGACAGTGTTAAATGTACCTGAGATTTATCCCTATTGAGGGGAAGGGAAGATGGAGGTTTTATGCACCAAATCTGTTTGTTATTGGATAAAAGAAGCTTCTAGGGCATTAACTTTGGCTCTCCTGACTTTTGCTATATACTATCACCCCATTTGCCAACGTGGCCAGAAAAAAGCCTGCAGGCAAAGCATTACAGGTGTTCATACAAGCAGCTTTCAGTTTGCAGAGGTGAATGCCAAAAGGATGAGGTATAGAAATAACAACCACTACATAATCCAGTACAAAACCGTGCAAAGGGTATGAACAGAGAGTTTACGTGGGAAAAAGTATCTCCAACATACGAAAGGATATTCACCTACATTCATAAAGAGATGCATGAAAACTGAAACTACATTAAGATGCCATTTCTCACCTAATAGGTGGGCAAAAATCCAAAAGTTTGAGCACACTCTGTGTGGGTGAGGCTGTGAAGACACGTATTTGCATACATTGCTCTTGAATGTGCAAACTGGGACCACCCTTATAGATAGCAATAAGGCAGTATCTTTTGATACTAAAAATGCATAGTTAAGTTTGGGCCCAGAGGCCCCACTCCCAAGAATTTATCCTATAAATATCTCTGCAAGATTTTGAGGTGAAAAATAGGCATTGCTGCTCATTTTTCTTGTTTTTTTCATGAATGGCAACATCATACAAACAGAAACTGGGCAAGAACTCAAGCAATGATCTTTGGAACTGGTTATGTTACCTGTGGTGCTTTCACAGATGGAATTCTATACAACTATTTAAAACAAATGAGGCGGGGCGCCTGGGTGTCGCAGTCGGTTAAGCGTCCGACTTCAGCCAGGTCACGATCTCGCGGTCCGTGAGTTCGAGCCCCGCGTCAGGCTCTGGGCTGATGGCTCAGAGCCTGGAGCCTGTTTCCGATTCTGTGTCTCCCTCTCTCTCTGCCCCTCCCCCGTTCATGCTCTGTCTCTCTCTGTCCCAAAAAAAAAAGTTGAAAAAAAAATAAATAAATAAAACAAATGAGGCTCCCTGGGTGGCTCAGTTGGGTGAGTGTCAGACTCATGATTTCAGCTTAGGTCATGATCTCACAGTTCATGAGATCAAGTCCCATGTCAGGCTCTGTACTGACAGTGCAGAGCGTGCTTGGGATTCTCCGATCTCTCTCTCTCTCTCTCTCTCTCTCTCTCTCTCTCTCTCTCTCTCTCCCTCTCTCTCTCTGTTCCTCCTCTGCTAGTTTTCTCACTCTCTCTAAAATAAATAAATAAATTTTTTTTAATGAGGCACCTTCTTTATACATATATGGAAAGATCTCCAAAATATATTACTAAGTAAAAAAAATTCAAAGTGCAAAATAACATGCATAGTTTGATTCCTTTTGTATATGTGTATTTGCTTGTAATTGCCTGAGGAAACACTGTGGAAGGATTCAAAAGAAATGAATTAAAAAATCATACCTAAACAGGATGGGGAAACAGAGTAGAAACAGAAGTAGATGCATTGATACCTTTTCTATTGTTTTGAGTTTTTAATTATATGAGCAGTTTACCTAATTTTTTAAAATATATGTAATTAAAAAAATAATTCATTGCATGTTTCTGCTAAGTTTTCTCTTGTTTAGGCTAAACCTCTCGAGCAGTGTCAGTATTTCCTCTTATATAATAATTTAAAAATCTTTCATTACTCCACTCTCTCTTCTTTAGACCTTGTGCAAACATTTCAGTGTTCCTTTCCTAACACAGTTGCCTGAACCAAAAATAGAACTCTAGGTGACGTTTAGCCAGGTTACAGGACAATATGATTGGTGCTTCCCTTATTCTGGATCATTAATGTAGGTCTCTATTAATGTAGGTATTAGGTGCATTAGGTGGTTGTTGTGGCATTTTTGAAAGTCACATAATATCAGGACTGCATGACATAATATACCTAAATTCTTTCCACACTCTGCCCCAGTAGCCCCATCTCAGCCCCTTCCACCACCACCCCACCCAACACTGATTGCCACAGATATTTTTACACTTAAGTGTAAGGCAAAAACAAATAAGCACTCTGTACTATCTTCACCATAAATCTGTAAATCTAAAACTGTTCTAAAATAAAAGGCTTATTAAAAAAAAACAGACAAACAATCCACCCTATCATTATTAAAGTTTATTTTGTAGAAAATAACCTATCCCTCAGGCCTGAAAGATTATTTTAAATATTAATTGCATTTTCCAACATGTGTGCTGTCCAGACATTTCCTAAATATAGCTTCCGTGTCTTTATTTTAGTTTTTGATAACAAATCTAGAAAATATTTTATCCATAACCTCCAACTTCAAGTGCAATATTTCATAGGCTAGATGAAGCCTAGAGATTATCTAATCTAATAAACTCATTTCCCAGATGTGGAAACTGAAGTCCAAGGGGGTGAAGTAATTTGTGCAAGGTCACACAGCTACATCGTAACAAAGCAGAATTAGACCACAGATGAACTGATTCCCAGGCTAGGAGTTTTTCTGGTCCTTTTGGAAGATGATTCAGTTGAAAACAAATTGGCTGGAGGTCAAAATCAAAATGGTCAAAAGGACAGACTGATCAGAAACAGGTACATCCAGTCACCAATTTTGGACTTTTCAGTCAGTGAGGAGTACCTCACATTTGGGAAAATAAAAAATAAGACTAAAATAACAGCACTATCTAATGGTGTATTTAGATTGCCTACAATTATTGGAATGGTAAATAATGAAAAATGATATTTTAACTTCTTTCACATTCTCTAATTAAAATAATATTTAGATTCTTAGACATTTTAGGAATATACAGCAACAAAAGTTGTACATTATTGATCTCTGTTGGAATCTTTGCCCCATATGGGAAGAAGACTTTGTCAAACTGCTTTAATATAGAAAAAAAAATTACGTTAAAAGCGGTTTTTAAAACTGGCTAAATGTATCAGGTAGACATCGGCGGCAGCCATAGAGATGACCCACTCCCATGGCCCTTCAAGAGAACCTGCTGATTGACAGGAATGCAGCACCTCATTCACTCAATCCACGCTCCACGTTGAAGCTGGGCTGCTCCTGGCCAACAAACTGTGCGTGACAGGGGGACTGGAACCAAGCAATTACCGACCGCTTCACACAAGATTCTCTAATGGGCACATTTTGTTTGAGTATTTCCCATTGCCCCACCAGGAGTTTTTCACACCTGCACCAGGATCTGAATCCCTTCCTATCCCATTGTTCCCTCACTTCCCTCTTTCACAGGTGTAAGACCTGCACTGCGATATGAAGGCTCCCTTCTGCCTTATCCATCATGGCATTTCCTCCAATGTATCTCTTGTTCTACCTCGCTGTCTGCTTCTTGGAGGACCTGACAAGTATTGGTGGCCGTAAAGTCACAAAAAAAATAAATTATTTTTTATTATAATATATATAAAAAAATCTTCACACTTATTGCGTCTTTTGTTGAAATACGCCCTTTAGCAATTAGCTTCACTGACTTGAATACTAAGGACAAGACAGGCATAAATAAGCAAAGATGCGCATTAACGGTGTGTCGGGACAGTGCTACTAGAAGTGGTAACTTATGTGGATCCTGAGAAACTTAACAGAAACCCATGGGGGAGGGGAAGGAAAAAAAAAAAAGAGGTTAGAGTGGGAGAGAGCCAAAGCATAAGAGACTCTTAAAAACTGAGAACAAACTGAGGGTTGATGGGGGGTGGGAGGGAGAGGAGGGTAGGTGATGGGTATTGAGGAGGGCACCTTTTGGGATGAGCACCGGGTGTTGTATGGAAACCAATTTGACAATAAACTTCATATATTGAAAAAAAAAAAAAAAAAAAAAGAAGTGGTATCTACTTCCCAAGTTCGAATCCCATACCTGTAAAACAGAAGATAATATGTGTTCCTAAAGATTTAAAGATATAAAATATCCTTCAAAACACACAAAATAAAAACATGTATTTCTGTTTCACTGAAAATTTTGAAACCGATGGTCTCAGAGAGCGGTAGCTTGGGCAGCAGAAGTTGAAATGGCCAAATGTGAGTGAAAAAGTATGGGTTTAGCCTCTCCTCTACCCAGAGACTGAGGTGGCCAGGGGAATGAGGGTTGTGGAATGAAGCATCCAAGTGATGATAGCCACCTTACGGAGTCTTAGTAAGACGCAAAGGTTTTAGCAAGAATCTTCACACGATGTGGTGAAGTGCTCTAAGAGTTATCTCTAAGGACACTCAAAGCAAAGAGCCTAAATCAAGCCAACTCTCAACAGCAGTAGCACATAGCCAGAGGAGCCAGAACACAGATGCCAACGGCTGTGTGGACAGGACCAGACCCCACCCCATTTTCTAGCCACAAGCAATCCCTGGCTCCTGCTTTGATAAAAAAGTAAAAGAGCATAAGACACAAAGAGTTCCTCAAATTGAATCTGGCTAGTTGAGTGGTAGCTCCAAAGAGTTGTTCTGATTTAGAAAATTAAGAATTGTAGCATTCCTTATACCCAGGAATTATGCATCAAAAGTTACAGAAGGATAGAAAATGAAAATTGATGGATGTCAAAAAATGAGAAATAAAAACTAAATTAAAAAGAACACACAGGGGCACCTGGGTGGCTCAGTGGGTTAAGCGTCCAGCTTCAGCTCAGGTCATGATCTCACAGCTCGTGGGTTTAAGCCCCACATCGAGCTCTATGCTGATAACTCAGAGCCTGGAGCCTGCTTCAGACTCTGTGTCTCCTTCTCTCTCTGTCCCTCTCCTGCTTGTACTTTCTCTCTCAAAAATAAACACAAAAAAAAAAAAAAAAAAGAAAGAACCCACAAATAGATGCCATGAATGCATAGAGAGGGAAAAGTGAAGGAAGGAACGCAAACAAAGTTGTTGTTGTTGTTCATGTTACTGTTGTTGTTTTTAAGATTTAGGAGAAAATATGACAGAAAAAAATAGGATAAAATAGGCAGAGAGGGAAAGGATTAGGACCTAAGGGCGCTGGGTGGGGAAAGACATATTTTGGAACAATGCTGGGAGTGTCTGACCACAGCAAACACTTTCAGGTGACTCCCCTTCAGGTTTCCTTTAGGAATTTGACAAAAGATCTGACTAAAAATAAGTAGACCATAAAACCTATAGTCTACCCAGAGACTGAGGTGGCCAGGGGAATGAGGGTTGTGGAATGAAGCATCCAAGTGATGATAGCCGCCTTACGCCACAAGGAACTGGTGTGGCCACAGATCACCCCTCATACAATGGAAATGAGCTAATCAGAAATGGACAACCCAGCACCTACAGTTATCCAGTCAATAAAGATAAAACCTGAGAAGGAATGAGGGGAAAGGGAGGGGTGGGGGTGGGGGCGAACAGCACCTTATAAAACAAGGACCCTTGCCTATTGTCAGGGTTCCCTCTCTGTAAAGAGAGCTCTCCTACTATTCTTCCTTTTTAATCTTACATTCTTTTTTTTTTTTAATTTTTTTTAATGTTTATTTTTCACAGAGAGAGAGAGACAGAGCATGAGCGGGGGAGGGGCAGAGAGAGAGGGAGACACAGAATCAGAAGCAGGCTCCAGGCTCCCAGCTGTCAGCACAGAGCCCAACGTGGGGCTCAAACTCACAGACCGCGAGATCATGACCTGAGCCTAAGTTGGACGCTCAACTGACTGAGCCACCCAGGCGCCCCTAATTTTATATTCTAATAAACTTTTGCCTGCTGCTCATTTTGTGTCCACCTCTTGAGACAACGAATCCTGGGTATTGTGGTAAAAATCCTGCAACAAAGTACTAGAAATAGCCAGAAAATAAAAGAGAGCTAATACAAATGCATTTGGAGAACTGTAAGATAACATCTAAGAAATGGGACAAATAAAACGTTTAAAACCATAACTCGAGAAGTTTTCTGAAAAAAAAAAAAGAAAAAGAAAAAGAAAAAAAGGTTTCTTGAATTAAAAAGTGTTGGATCTATATACATATCAAGGAGAAATGCTGCGTGATCAGGTCATGATCTTGCGGTTAGTGGGTTCAAGTGGTGTGTCACGTTCAGTGCTGACAGCTCAGAGCCTGGTGCCCGTTTCAGATTCTGTGTCCCCCTCTCTCTCTGCCCCTCCCCACTCATGCTCTGTCTGTCTCTGCCTCTCTCTCTCTCAAAATAAAAATTTTAAATAAAAAGGAAAAATGCTATATTAACCTATAAATGATATATTTTATTGGACATATCTTAGTAAAATTATTGAATTTCAAATATAAGGAAAAAATTCTTTAGGTAGTCATGAACAATGAAAATCAGATTGGCACCCATTTTCCAAGCAGCAATATTTTGTGGTAGAAAACACTGGAGCAATATCTTGAAGATACTCAATGAAAGAAAATAAGGAACTAAGGATTTACATCTAGTTCCATTTACATCTACATTTAAATTGTTCTTCAAACGTAAAGGCCACAGATAGAGATGTAAAGGCTCTTCCTGAAGAAGGTACTAGAGAAGGATCCAAGCAAGTGGATGGCAGAAGGTCCAGCATAAAGCTGACAGGTAAGCACTGAACATACTCAACTGTGGAACAAAGACCAAAAGACAGGGGTAAGGCTGACCAAGTAGTATGTACATTCCAAAATGTCCTGACAATGTGTAAATAATCCATACAGAGAGCAAAAATGCGAGGGGAAAGAAAAGTATACAAGGAAAGGAGAGCAGATATAAGGTATGAAACTTCCAGTGATACCTCTTAAGATACCCAATGAAAGAAAATGTGAGCTAAGGATATCTCCTGAAGGTGATAAGCCGTGTCATAGTAGTTTAATTGTCCTTAAGAATATACAGACTCAAATTAGATAAAACTATCACGTTCTGTCTTTTTAATACGAAAGATCAAAATTAAGACAAAAAATAAAATTGAACAGTAGGGGAGAGGAAGAACAGAGGAGAGGTAGCAGTAATAAGCTATTTTAAGTCCTGGTCCTCATAGGAAGTCAGGATCTAAACAGAGAGAAGATTAAGGGCATTAGCAGAAAAGTAATAATTAGAATAAAAATGAAAAGTACTCCTAATTATCATCAGATATTAAGACATATTGTACAGTCACTATAATTAAAACAGTGTGTGGTAGAGGGGCACCTGGGTGGCTGAGTCAGTTAAGCGTCCAACTCGATTTTGGCTCAGGTCATGATCCCATGGTTAGTGAGTTCCAGCCCTGCATGGGGCTCTGTGCTCACAGCATGGAGTCTTCTTGGGATTCTCTTTCCCTCTCTCTCTCTATCCTTCCCCTTCTCTCTCAAAAATTAATTAATTAATTAATTAAAAAAAAAAAAACAAAACACTGCTCATTTTGTGTCCACCTCTTGAGACAACAAATCCTGGGTATTGTGGTAAAAACCCTGCAACAGAAGTACTAGAAATAGCCAGAAAATAAAAGAGATCTAATACAAATGCATTTGGAGAACTGTAAGATAACATCTAAGAAATGGAACAAATAAAACATTTAAAACCATAACTTGAGAAGTTTTCTGAAAAAAAAAAAAAAAAGAAGAAAAAGAAAAAGAAAAAAAAAGGTCTCCTGAATTTAAAAAGTGTTGGTACAAATAGAACAAAAAAGAAAGTATGTAATAGACTCAAGTGTATATGGAAATCCAGTATCTGATAAAGGTGGCATCTCAAATTACTGAAGAAAAAGATGAACTATAATAAATAGTGTTAGGACAACTAGACATAAATTAGGAAAATAAAATTAAGTCAGGTGAATAGTTAATACCACGATAAATCCCAGATAAACCAAAGTTTAAATGTTATGAACTGAAAAACATACTAAAAGAAAACATGGGAGAATTGCCTTATCACCTGAGCAGAGGAAAACCTTACTAATTCAAAATCTAGAAGCTATGAGATAAAACACTGAGATATCCAATCATGTTCACATTTCCTTAAACTATTGGCATTGACACAACACAACATAAGCTCAAAGCTAAAGGTAAAAGACAAATGGTAAACTGAGAAAATATATTTGCATGTAAGTGGCTAATACGCTTAATATATTAAGAGTTCTTACTGAGAAGAAGCTAACAACCTGATAGAAAAGCGGCAAAACGTATCAGCCGCCATTCCCAAAGGAAGAAATGAAGACGGTGCCTAAATATATGAAAAGATGCCCAAACTTACTCTTATTCAGGAAATGCAAATGAAAACTACAATGAGTTTTCATACAATTTCTCATCTATCAGACTGGCAAACATCCCAAAGTCTGACAACGTACTCTATTGGCAAGGTTCTGGCAAACAGCTGATGAGAATACAAAATGGTACAACTCCCAGGGAATGGAATTTGATAAGATCTTAAAAAAAAAAAAAATGCTACCAATCTATCTAGAAATTTCACTTCTAGGAGTCTACCTCCAAAACATTCCAGCAAAAATAAAAAATGACTTATATGAACAAAATAAAAAATGACTTGTGTGACTAATATAACTCTGTATGTTAACTAACTGGAATCAAATTTAAAACTTAAAAAAATGACTTGTATGAAAAGTATATTTTTTCAATGGCAAGATATATAACAGTATACATAGTAGGATAACATTTGGATTATAAAAAGGAGATTATTAATATATATGTAATTTTATTATATTTGCAAAAAGAGAAACTAATAAAAATGGTTATCACTAGAACAGTGATTCTCACATATTACATAACATTCACATGCAGAGACTGACTCCCAAAGTTTCGGATTTAGAAGTTCTGAGATGGGGCCCAAGAATTTGTATTTCTAACAAGTTCTCAAGTGATGCTGAAGCAGCTGGTCTGGAGACCATACTCTGCCCCCTATTTAAAACAAATGAAAACAATCAAACCTGTCAATACATCCAAATAATGACATTGTAACACAAACAATAGATTTATTTCAAGTGGTTTTTGAGTACTTTGTAATCTTAAGTGTAATGTGTTCTAATTAAAAACAGAGCTTTAGGGGTGCCTGGGTGGCTCAGTCGGTTGAGCGTCCAACTCTTGATTTCAGCTCACGTCATGATCTCACAGTTCACGAGATAAAGCCCCATGTTGGGCTCTGCATTGATGGCACAGAACCTGCATGGGATTCTCTCTCTCTTCTCTCTCTGTCCCTCCCCCACTCACTCACCTGCACGCGCTCCCTCCCTCTCTCTCAAAATAAAAAAATATACATTTTTTTTTAAAAAACAGAGCTGCAAATAAGTCTTGAATTTAATTCAGTAACTATTAGTTTTAGTATTATTAATTTGGAACTAGTACACACACAAATGCACACATTTATGCATGAAGATAAATTAAAATAGTTCAATGTTGCTAAGAACCAAAATTATTAGTGTAAGAGAAAAGAATTTAAAGTTAAAACGGCTAAACGAAAATTCTATGCTGTTAAATTTGAATTGAATATCAATATTAAATATCAGTATTATTTCATTATTTTTCTTTTAAAAATATGTATTCCTTAGCTTTACAACTGCAAAGATCTAGAGGACAGTGACTACCCAAAACCAAGAGAGCCCCAGTGCCCAAATTCTGGTCCCTAAGTAGCATTTTCCACTAAAAGGAACCAGGGGTCTATGACAGAATTCTGATTCTCTATTTGGGGAATAAAATGCATTAAATGAGTTTGTGGTGAGTTATGTCAGAAAGCAAGGAAGCAATCAAAGATTAATGGGACATGTCAGAAGCAAATATAAACAAGCAGGAACAAATATAAGAATCCCACTGGAAAAAATATGCAAGCAATGAAAAAAATAGTAACTGAAATTAATTAATTAGAATTCGTGAGTTCATTCCATCACTTAAAAATAAAAAACCCCAATACACACAGATACAAAAACCTAGTTGGTCACCGTTGGGTTTAGAATATTCCTTACTTTGAAAATTGGCAGAAGAAAAGAATTAGGCATTTAACCTGACTTCTCTGCTCAACCCAATAATTAAATAGCCCTAGTCAATAAAGTAAAGTTCTTCTCCACAGAAAAAATCCAGTTAATGAAAGTGAAAAAAAGAAAATTAGAAAATCGCCGTTTTACCTAATGAAATGATTCCAGCAACTTTCATCAGTAGATGAAATTGCTAGAGGAAAAGTTGATGGGTAATTGTATCATGTTAGCATCACATAAGTGTGATGACTAGACACTAACACTATGTACTTTCTATGAAGGAGCCAACACCACAAATGTTTGCCAATAGCGTTGAACCTGAATCTCATCAAACACTGAGTATTCAGTTAACAAGAAATACAAGGGGTAGACCAACAAGTTAAATGTCACCAACAGGAGTACAGAGACAAATCCAGAATATGAAACATTCTACAGGACAAATAACACAATTTTTCCAATAAATCAACAATACAGAGGATGTGAAACTAGATCAAGAGACTTAACCAAATGCAGAGTGCATGGTACCTTGTGTGAACCAATCAAGTGTAAAAAGATATTTTTAAATATTTGGAGAATTATAAATATATTAGACTTTGTGAAGAATTGCTAATTTTGTTAAGGTGATAATGGTTTCATGATTTTTTAAAGTCCATTTTAAAAAAGCGCATACTAATATATGTCAGAATAAAATAATACAATGTTCGGGATTTGTTTTCAAATATTTCAGCAAGAGGCACCTGGGTGGCTTAGTGAGTTAAGCATCCAACTTCAGCTCAGGTCATGATCTCATGGTTTGTGAATTCAAGCCCCACATCAGGCTCTCTGCTCTCAGCTCAGAACCTGCTTTGGCTCCTCTGTCTCCCTCTCTCTCTTCCCCTCCCCCCCACCTCAAAAATAAATAAACATTAAAAAAGTAAATATTTCAGCAAAAAAGAAGAATGGATGAAACCAGTGATGCAAAATGTTTATGGCTATTGAATCTAGCATATGGGTATTCATTATACCTTCGTTTCTATTTTTATATATTTAAAACTCCAAAATAGGGGCGCCTGGGTGGCGCAGTCGGTTAAGCGTCCGACTTCAGCCAGGTCACCATCTCACGGTCCGTGAGTTCGAGCCCCGCGTCGGGCTCTGGGCTGATGGCTCGGAGCCTGGAGCCTGTTTCCGATTCTGTGTCTCCCTCTCTCTCTGTCCCTCCCCCGTTCATGCTCTGTCTCTCTCTGTCCCAAAAATAAATAAAAACGTTGGAAAAAAAAAATTTAATAATAAAACTCCAAAATATATTTGACATAGTGGAATTGAAAAAGTGAAATTGGCCCAAAGAACTGTTAATTTTTTTAAAGTATTTCATGTTACTTTTATTGAAGTACAATGGAAGGATCTAGATTATTGATAATTACTGCTTTCTCATCATTTAAGAATTTAATCTAAATCCAATGTAATAGAAAATGTCCTAGAGGGGTACCTGGGTGGCTCAGTAGGTTAAGCATCCTACTTCAGCTCAAGCCATGATCTCACAGTTCATGAGTTTGAGCCCCGCATTGGGCTCTGGGATGACAGCTCAGAGCCTGAAGCCTATTTCAGATTCTGTGTCTCCCTCTCTCTCTCTGCTCCTCCCCCACTTTCGTTCTGTGTCTCTCTCTCAAAAATAAATAAACACTTAAAAGAAAAGAAAAGAAAAAAAAATGTCCTAGAATAAAAGTCCAGTGGGAAACCTAGGGCCAGTCTCTGACATTAATCTTTCGAATTTGGACAGGTCATTTAATCTTTTCAGATCTTGTGATATGCAAATTTAGGAAATTAGGCCAGATGACTTTAAGTCATATTTTACCTCCAATCACCAGTTTCAGCAAGGCTGTTGTTTCTGTACTTCATGCTTATTTACCAATAGGATAGGAAAACAAGAATTGACCAATTGGTTTCTAACTTTCTTATCTGTGTATCAAAGAAAGAGCCTATTAATGATGGAGAGGGAGCAAGTTAAGTTTTCTAGTGTAGTATTGCAACATCTCAAGAGACACCTAGTGCTGCAACCCCAGATGAGCATCCTTTAAGATGGGCTCTCCCATAAAAACAAGTTAGGACTAAGACAACGACTGATACTGAGTTGGAGAGTGTAGAGTGTCAGCACTCTAAACGGAAGATAAGAATTTTAAGCAATCTTGGTAAATGATTATATCTCAAAATATTACATTTGATGAGTTGCCATAGTAGGTAAAAGGGCTGAGGGGAAGCTGTTGGCCATGACTGAGACTGATGACTGAAAGTTAAAGGAGACACTGTTCTCTGAACCCTGGGGATGAGAGCATTCTCGTAAGGACTACTGCTTTCTAAGGTGGAATGGATGGTCTCAAGAGACAGTGAACTTATTGCTACCGAAGGATGTTTCACCAGAGGCCAGCATGCACTTTACCCACTTTTTTAAGTTTATTTATTTATTTTGAGAGAGAGACAGTACAGGTGGGGGAGGGGGAGAGAGAGAGAGAGAGAGAGAGAGAGAGAGAGAGAGAGAGAGAGAGAATCCCAAGCAGGCTCCACACTGCCAGTGCAGAACCTAATCTGTGGCTCGAACCCAAAAAGCCATCAAAGTCGTCAAAGCCATGAGATCATAACCTGAGCCCAACCAAGAGTCAACGCTTAACTGACTGAGCCACCCAGGAGCCCCCTTTTTTTTTCCACTTTTTTTTTTTTTAGTTTATTTTAGTGTGCATTTTATAAAGTGATTTCAAGCATCCAATATGTCATAATTTATAAAATGTGTAAATTTTTAAAAAGTGGAGGTGGGGCTTAAAGAAGCTACTCTATCAAATTTTTAAGTATGTTATGATTCTGCAACAGAAGTATAATGTAGAGATCTATATTACCAGTAATCACTGGTTCTTTTTTTTCATTTGAGAAAATTCCAACTCCCAGTTAATGGATTCCTCACTGGAAATTCTTTTTTTTTTTTTAATTTTTTTTTTTTTCAACGTTTTTTATTTATTTTTGGGACAGAGAGAGACAAAGCATGAACGGGGCAGGGGCAGAGAGAGAGGGAGACACAGAATCGGAAACAGGCTCCAGGCTCCGAGCCATCAGCCCAGAGCCTGACGCGGGGCTCGAACTCACGGACCGCGAGATCGTGACCTGGCTGAAGTCGGACGCTTAACCGACTGCGCCACCCAGGCGCCCCCTCACTGGAAATTCTAATTTGTCTATTCTATTTATAAAATAAGGAAAATGGTTATAAATATTTGTTAAATGAATGAATAATGTGAAATTTAGGAGGGAAAAATCAACTCATGCAATCATTCAAGAGTTTTTGAAAGTCATCTACGCACCAGAAAGTGGTAAATCCCTTGTTTTCATGGAGTTTATATTCTAGCGGAGGAATCAGTTAATAAATGATTTTTAAAATTACATGTCAGATGACTATTGTGCTGTACACCTGAAACTAATAACATTATATGTCAGTTACACCTCAATAAAAAAATACATCAAGTGATAACTTTTATGAAGAAAAGTAAGTGAATAGGGACAATAGGGCAGCTATTTTCGATGGGGTTTCCAGGAAAGCATGTGTCATAAGGTAACACTTGGGCAGAAGTCTGAAGGAATTTGAGGGAGATGACCACATGGATATCTGAGGGGAAGGGCCAGGAAGATGGAAGAGCATGCACAAAGACCCTGAGGCAGGACAGTGTTTGGTGCACAAGGAAGGACAAGGAAGTAAGTGCTGCAGGAGTAGAATGAACCTGAAGAAAAGCAGGTGGCAACAGCTCAGACAGATAACAGGGTCACTCCGCAAGCCTGGGAAGCCAGAGCAAAGACTTGGGCTCTTTTTTTTTTTAATATTTGTTTATTTTTGAAAGAGAGACAGACAGATAGACCATGAGGGGGAGGAGCAGAAAGAGAGGGAGACACAGAATCCGAAGCAGGCTCCAGGCTCTGAGCTGTCAGCACAGAGCCTGACGCAGGGCTCGAACTCACAGACTGCGAGATCATGACCTGAGCTGACATTGGACTCTTAACCGACTGAACCACCCAGGTGCCCCAAGATTTGGCTCTTTAGTCTCTCTGAAAAGGAAGTCATTTAAAAGGAAGAGTGGCATGTTTCCAAAGGATCTCTCACTTTGCTAAGTAAGCAGTAGACCATGAAGGGCCAAGGGAATAGAGGAGAAATTAGAAGATAATAATCCAGGAATGAGATTATGGTTTGGACTGGAGGGGTTGCTGGGAATATCGTGAGGCTTGGTCAGATGTGGGAGAAACAGGTTTGCAGGGAGGAAATTTCATTTTGAACATGTCAAATGAGAAAGGCCCATCAGTCATACAGGTGGAAATGTCAGGTGTACAGGTGGACAGACATGTGTGAGAACCAACTGGAGATGTAAACTTAGAAGCCTTTCACATACAGGTCTTTAAAGCCACGGGATTGAAGGAATCACCTGAGATGTGAGTGAGACAAAATCAGGTCTAATGACTGAGACATGGTACATCCTAACCTTAGAGTGTGGGAAGATGATGAAGATCCAGCAAAGGATATTGAGGTAGGCAGAGAATCTCAAAAGAGTGGAGACCTGGAGGCCACATGAAAAAATGTGCCCAGCAGGAGGGACTGATGACCATGTTAAGCACTTCTGATGTGCCCAATATGATAAAGCTGATAACTGGATTTGGCAACATGGAAATCATTTGTGACCCTAAAAACCCTAATAACTCTGGACCTCTGAGAATATTTTACACATAGTGTGTTTAAAAATATTTGTTGAATACATGAAAAGCTATAGCTGTACACCATAATTCTGAAGTTTTATAGAATTCTGTCATTGAGCCACTTAAAAATATAAAAAGTTATTGCTCTGATTTAGCATAACAAAAGTACAAAAGAAATAAACTCTATGCAAACATGTTGCCCAAATGCTAGAGATACGCCAGAGAAATTCTCTGCATATGATTTAAAATAAATTTTAATGCTGACTGTTGTATTTAGATGAATAATTTTTTTTCATTAAAAATAAATACAAGCACAACTCACTAGACAGCCTGCGGGAGGAGATAGTAATGGATGTGATTAACATAAAAACAGTAGCTTCTAAAAGATGGCTACAGAAAGAAGTATCCTGCCTCCAGGGTGACCAATCAACCAGAGACCTCAGGGTAGACTTTCCAAACACCTGCTTAGAAACTGGCGTATTTTCCCAGATCTATTCCTGTGGTTGTAATTAAGCTAAAGAACATATCAGTTTTTATACTTGGTATAAGCTGTTGCATTTCCAACTGCTCTCAAGGTTTATAAATAACATGTGCATCAAGGGTAGAAGACATTGAAGTGTTATGGCTTACTTTATGTCATTTCATTCTGTGAAGAGGTTTAACACCAACACTAAGATGATGTGGGAAATAGGAGACACAGAGTAACGAGTACAAAATACTGGACCTGAAAACCTGTGATGATTTTTCTGAGATATCTTCACATTTGACAAAGTATACTAAGTACTCAGAAACTAGGAATTAATATTTCAGCACTATCAATCAACTAACAAAGTATTTGAAAAACATACTGTAGGGGATACAAAGAAATATAAGAAATGATCAACTGATAATCACCTCATTTACAACTAACCAATTGTACAGCTGACATTTGTGTCAGGAATTTGAATTTAACTAACACCTTCTGAGCATCTTATATAGGCCAGAAATGAGAACAAAAATGCATTAAGACTTCCTGCTTCATGCATTTTACGAAGTAATAATTATTTATTTCCTCACTCCAAGGCAAGAGCAGATTAATTGAAAGTTAACGTGAAGGGAAGTTCAACAATTAGGCAGCAAGCCCATTGTGAGGGTTAGGAAAGGCCTTTCATGATACCCTGGAGAAAGGACATGACAGCAGCATTAGGTTTTGTGATCTACAGACTTAAGAAAATAAAGGGAAATGCAATGCATAAGGAATAATTAGGTTAATTTAAATATAGACTCAGTGTTACAATTATTCATAATTACTGGGAAATTAATGTTAATTTTGTCATCTGGGACAATGGTACTGTGTTTATATAGAAAATATTCTTCTCGTTTAGAGATGTCATATGACATATTTGGGGGCAAAACATCATGATTTTATTAATTTAAATCACTTGAGAAAATTAAAACACAAGAAGTGAAATGCAAGGGTATCAGATACTTTTACCTATTATAAATATCTGTCTGCTGTGCGTCTTCGATCCATAAAATTGTAGATACTTTTGTCTCTGTCTCCCCAAGCAACTTATATTGATCTGAGAACCACTGTTCTGAGAACTGACAGAATACAGTTACAGGTCATTTGAAGATTAAATGTGTTTTTAGGCTTCTAATCATACTGAGAGAATATGTCACATATGCAGATTTTTCTCTTGTACTGGATATTGGTTGTTTTTTTTTTTTAAGTTTTTTTAAAGTTTAAATAATCTCTACACCCAATGTGAGGCTTGAACTCACAACCCTGAGATCAAGAGTCACATGCTCTTCCAACTGAGCCAGTCAGGTGCCCCTCACTATTCGCTTTTATGATGAAATAGACCTCACATTAGAAAATATATTTAACTTTTACATACAACTTAAAAATATACACCCGGAATGAGACTGAATCTATATATTAATTTGGGGGAAAATTGACTTTTTTTTTTTTTTTTTTTTGGAATCTTCCTACTCTTGAACATTGTATGGGTCCCCTTTACATTTATATTTAGGTCTTGCTTTAGTATCTTCTAATGTTTTATAATTCTCTCTACAAAATGGTGTTACACTTCATTTGTTAAATTTATTTCTAGGTATGTTATTTTGCTGACATTGTTGGGAATAATTTTTATTTTTAAATTTTCTATTTGATGCCAACATATAAATACCAATCTACACACAGATGTAGATCTGTTCATTCATCCAATGTATTATGTTGATCTTATATCTGGGAACCAGGCTAAGCTCTACTATTATATTTAGATTCTTTTCAATTTCTACATAAATGATCATAGAATTTGTTAATCTATCTAACTCTTTCCCTTTCTGGTCCTCCTGCATTGGCTAACGTCTTTAATGCAATGTTAAAAAAAAAAAAAATAAAGTGGTAGCAGTAAGAATTATTTCCTGGCTTTTAATTTCAGACAGAAATGTTTTCTAAAGTATATACAATAAGTATTTTTTTATCTGTTGCATTTCACTTTCTTTAGATATCCTTATAGGTTAAGGAAGTTACTTTCTATATCTAGTGTTAGAGCCTGCAACATAAATTAATTAAATTACAGTGACTGTATCATTGTTCTCTTATAATCTTCTATACCACTATGGTGACTTACATTAATAATATTGCATTCCTGGAATACTCCAACTTGGTCAAATTGTATTATCTGCTATACCTTGCTAGATTTGATTTGCTAATAAAATAAAATAATAAAATATTTACTAATATTTTACTAGTACTGAGGGCATGCATGAAATTGGTCTAATGTTCCTTTCTCATATTATCTTTATCCAGTTTTGATTCCAAAATTTTATCAGTCTCATCAAATGAGGTAGAGAATGTTTTCTTTTTATATCTATAAGTAGATGTAAGATTGGAATTTGCTGCCCCTGATATGCTTGTAGAACTTGCTAATGAAACCCACTGAGTGCTTATAAGAGGGATAATTTTTGACTACTGATTCAACTTTTTTAATGTCTTCTCTGAATTCTACAGGTTTTCAGATGTAATGTTTTTATTTTACATAGTTAAGTATTTTCTAGTTTCTCCTATAATTGCTTCTTTGACCAACAAGTTGGTTTAAATGCTTTTAACTTCTAAACATACGTTATCTATTTTGTTACTGACATCTAATTCAATTACATTGGTCAGAGAATGTGGTCTCCATACCAGTTCTTAGAAATATGTTGAGGGGCGCCTGGGTGGCGCAGTCGGTTAAGCGTCCGACTTCAGCCAGGTCACGATCTCGCGGTCCGTGAGTTCGAGCCCCACGCGTCAGGCTCTGGGCTGATGGCTCAGAGCCTGGAGCCTGTTTCTGATTCTGTGTCTCCCTCTCTCTCTGCCCCTCCCCCGTTCATGCTCTGTCTCTCTCTGTCCCAAAAATAAATAAAAAGCGTTGAAAAAAAAATTAAAAAAAAAAAAAAAAGAAATATGTTGAAATTTGCCTTATGGACTCACATATTTTCCACTTTTATTAAAGTTCATTGTGTGCTTAAAAAGAATGTACAATCTCCTGTGGTTGACAGCAATGTTCTGTATATGTCCATTAAATTAAGTTTGTTGATTTTGTTTTTCTTTTTATTTGGTTCTTTTAAATCTTCTATTTCCTTAATCATGTTTTTGTCCACTTGATCCATCAAATACTGAGAGAAGTGTGTTAAAATTTTCAAATATGATTGTGAATTTGTCTTGTTTCTTTTGTAATTCTATTGGCTTTTACTTTATAGAACTTGAAACTATGCATGGGGCATACACACTTGCAATTATTATTGTACTGAAATTTTATATATTACATATTATACATATTATACACATATATCAGTCCATTTAAATTGATTGTTATTACTAATATATTTGGATTTATTTCAAATGTGTTATTTTGTTCTTTTTGTTTATGTTGTTTTATAATTCTTTTTCCCATTTCTTGCCTTCTCCTGAAGTGATGGACTATTTCCCTTCATTCCATATTTTCCTTTTCCTGCTTTGAAATTTATAGTCTATTGTAGTCTTACAGTAAGTACCTTAGAGATTACAACATGCATATTTAACTTTTTTAAAAGTTTAAAGATAATCAATGTTTTTATCCCTTTCTGCATAATACAAGTACCAAAAATGTTTTAACGCCAACCCCTATCCCCTTCTACTTATACAGTCTTGTTGTTAGATTTATTCATGCTGTTTATTTATTTACTATCTCCCAGCTCCAAGTCCACTTTTTTCTGCTCTGGTCTGTGCTGCAACTCTACAAATGATACTTCCCAGACTTTCTTGCCTGCTGACTTCCTATTGTGCTGATACTTGGGACACAAAAGGAATGTGAAATGTCAGGGGAGAAGAGAAAAGCATTCCTTCCAATTTTTCAATTCTGGCCAGCATTGCCCATCAGCAACTTTGTTGGTCCAGCCCTCACCTTTTTCCAGAACTTCCAATACCAGCTTTGGCAGTCTCCTTCAGAGCAACCAGCAGCCTCCAGGGGGACTCCCTCTGGAAGTTCAGCTTACTAACAAATGGGAAAATTAGGAAGAGTGAAAATGCAAGGCCGGTTCCAAAATAAATATAATGTTACAGTGACATCTCGTGGATACTGGCAGTATAGCACTGACCCATCAGTGAAAAGTAGCATTGTAACTACAAAGCTGCTAGGTATTTTGGAACTTAAAAACAACAACAACATGTTTTAGCTAGACTAGAAAAATTAAGATCAAATAAACATAGGACAACAGAAAGTACAATTGCTTAAATCATGTTTCCATTCCTTGTGTTGCACAACACTAGATTGCTCCTTAAAAACACCAGCTTGTTCACATGAATAGACACTTTTAGAAAAAAAGCCATCGAGATGGTTAACAGACACATGAAAAAATGCTCAGCATCACTCATCATCAGGGAAATACAAGTCAAAACCACAATGAGATGCCACCTCACACCTGAAAGAATGGCTAAAATTAACAACTCAGGCAACAACAGATGTTGACAAAGATGTGGAGTAAGAGGATCTCTTTTGTACTGCTGGTGGGAATGCAAACTGGTACAGCCACTCTGGAAAACAGTATGGAGACTCCCTCCAAAATTAAAAATAGACCTACCCTACGACCCAGCAATTGCACTACTAGGTATTTATCCAAAGGATACAGCTGTGCTGTTTCAAAGGGACACATGCACCCCCATGTTTAAAGTAGTGCTATCGACAATACCCAAAGTATGGAAAGAGCCCAAATGTCCACTGATGGATGAATGGATAAAGAAGATGTGGTATGTATATACACAATAGAATATTACTCAGCAAGCAGAAAGAATGAAATCCTGCCATTTGCAATAATGTGAATGGAACTGGAGTGTGTTATGCTAAGCGAAATTAGAGAAAAACAAATATCATATGACTTCACTCATATATGGAATTTAGGATACAAAACAGATGACCATAAGGGAAGGGAAGCAAAAATAATAAAAAAACAGGGAGGGGTACAAAACATAAGAGACTCTTAAATACAGAGAACAAACTGAGGGTTGCTGGAGGGGTTTTGGGTGGGGTGATGGTCTAATTGGTTTAGGGCATTAAGGAAGACACTTGTTGGGATGAGCACTGGGTGTTTTATGTAGGGGATGAATCACTAGAATCTACTCCTGAAATCATTATTGCACTATATGCCAATTAACTTGAATATAGTTTAAAATAAACAAATAAATAAGACCAGCTTGTTCCACTTCAGTTTGCTGCCATTTTTAATTTCTCAAGTTTAAAGATCTAATTTCTTCTTCAAATAAATCAATGATCCTCACCCTTTTTTCATAACTAGTGTTTTCCTATTTATTATATATTTTTATAGTTGTGTTCTGTACATTTCTACCCTTTTCATTAAAATTTTCAACTTGTCAAAAAGAAAAACACAACTTTTAGCAATCTATCCTACTAAACTATGTTTTTGTGTAAGACAAAGACATTAGCCCTGATATAATTGTAGTACACCCATTAATTTTTCTAAATTTCTACATTTTCCCTTTATTAAACAACTTGCTGGTTTTTAAAACCTTCTGTTATTATGTTGTGTATGTCAGTTACCACTTCAACAAAATTTAACCACTTTCATGTTTTTTTTTTTATTAAAAAAAAATTTTTTTTTAACGTTTATTTATTTTTGAGACAGAGAGAGACAGAGCATGAACGGGGGAGGGGCAGAGAGAGTGGGAGACACAGAATCTGAAACAGGCTCCAGGCTCTGAGCAGTCAGCACAGAGCCCGATGCGGGGCTCGAACTCACGGACCGCGAGATCATGACCTGAGCTGAAGTCGGACGCTCAACCAACTGAGCCACCCAGGCGCCCCAAACCACTTTCATGTTTTAAAATTAAAATAGTATGCAAAGAAGTTTAGTAGGCCATATAACATATTAGAAAACAAGATACTTGGTTTGAGAAGACCTAACCTCAAGGCTAGCCTTGCCATTTATTAGTAAGACTAAGGAAAGTTGTCTAATTAGCCTCAGTATAATCATCTGTAAAATGGGGATTCCAACAGGACTCACAAATTTTACAATATTAAATAGGAAACTGTACATAAAATACTGATACATTGTAAAGTATTCTACAGATTCCGTTAGCTGAGATAACATGCATCATGTTCACAAGAGTCTACTTAGTTTAGAATTTTGTATGGAAGAAATTTAAAGTAGCCCATTCCATACATCTGACAAACAATCCTCACATAATTACTCAGAGTCTATTTTTTGCAAGATACTCTAAGAGATATAAAGGCAAATGATCCCCAGTGACAGCCTTTAAAGTTTTATACTTTGTTTTGAGGATTCATATATACCTGATAAGCTAAATTACAAAGAGATTTAACTAATCTTTATTTTTTAATGTTTATTTTTGAGAGAGCATGAGAGGGGGAGGGGCAGAGGGAGGGTGGACAGAGGATCTGAAGTGGGCTCTGTGCTGACAGCAGTAAGCCCAGTGTGGGGGCCCAAATCCATGAACCTGTGAAATCATGACCTGAGCAGAAGTCTGACACTCAACCGACTGAGCCACCCAAGTGCCCCTAACTAGTCTTGAGGTGACTTCACAAAAAAAGTGTTCAGCTAGGTTTGGGGTACAATGATGGGAAAAATAAGCTGTGAACAAAAGAATACTTTGATTTTCCCTGTCTTAGCACTGCTACAGTATTTACTGTTTAAAAAAATATATTGTCATTAACTTTTGACTCCTAACCATATGGTGCTTTAACATATAGTTTTGGTTTCCAAATATAACTTTGGCTCCTGTTTAATTTAGGATTTCTGCATGGATGTTCAATTAAGCTTGGTCAACGATTCCTTTTTCTGTTCTAGTATTGAAACCAATGTCAGATTACCTTTTTAAAAATGAATTAGATGGCGTCTCATCTTTTTCCATGTTCTGAAATAGTTTGTATAAGAGAAGAATAATCTGTTATTTTACGATTTGGTATCACATGACATTTGCCAGTGGCAAAACTTTGCAATATCCATTTTTCTTTTGTGACAATTCCTCTATTCAGATTTTCTACCAGCCCTGTCTCAGGAATGGAGGTGGATATACTCTATTTTTTCCAAAAGAACTGCAAATTTAAGTGACAAAGAGCAGCGATATAGGGAAGGATATAGTGTGAACATAAGGAAGGATATAGTGCGAACAATTATGCAAAATACCACAGACTGTATTGTGTTAAACCATATTTTTAAATTTCCTGTGTCCTTTTTTTTCTCCTGTTCCTCTCTTCTCCTTGAGAAATCATACAAAAGATTTTTCTACATTATTACATTACATAAAGAACTAGCTTCTAACTTTATTAATGAACTCAAATTGATTTTTTGGTTTGTTTTATCTTTCTTTAATATTTATTTCTCAAATTCCTTCATTCTACTTTTTGGAGGATTATTATGTTGTTCTTTATCTCCGTATCTTTGCTCAATTATAGTCAATCTTTCTTTTCTAATCACAAACATTTAAGGGTATAAATTTCTCACTGGACACTAATTCAGGTGCACAACAACATATTGCTTTTTTAGCCTAGTTCCAAATTTTTATAGTTTGATTTTTATATGCTATGTTTAACCAAAAAGTTATTTAAATGTATGTTTTTAAATTTACAGCTATGTATAGAATTTTTAAATATATCTTTTTGTTGTTGATTCCTTTTTAATACTATTCAGGTCAGTGAACAGGTATGTATGCATGTTTGGGGTTTTGGAGGCCATTTGTGGACAACTTTTCTCTTTGGTTGATTTTCAAAGATATTCCATGTTGAAAAGAACATACATTCCCTTTTTGTTGGGTGCACAGTTGTATATGTATACTACGTTCTGCTTGTTAATTGTTCTGGTCTTCTCTGTTCTTATTTTTGCCTACTTGATCTTTCAGTGTCAGAGTGATGTGTTAAAAACTCCCAACAGGCTGTATTAGGCCATTTCTCCTTATACTTCCATCAATTTTGTTTTATAAAGTCTGACACTATGCTGTTCCTGCATAAATGTTAATGACTATAATGCATTCTTGGTAATCTGTTGGATTTTTTTTCCATATAAAAGTAACATTCTTTAGCCTTTTTATCTTGGGAGACTGAGTGAGTACAGGAGCTGTGTTTTATTCAGAGGAGCAAATCCTAGTGCTCCTGGGAGCCTGTACTGAAAGCTGTACAGAAGATGCCACATAGTGGCCTGGAAAGTCAAGTAAGAAAAACCTTTTAAACCACACTGCAAGACAAAAACTAAATAAACAAACAAACAAACAAACAAACAGATCAAAGAGATTCTGTTCAAGAGGGAAAGAAACAAACACACACAAAAAGGTGGGGCGGGTAGAAATTAGAGAATTAGAGGATAAATCTAAGAGATCTAATACGCAAGCAAATGTTCCAGAAATAAAAGATGCAGAGGAAACAGGTTATAATTAAAGAAATAATAGAATGGGGCGCCTGGGTGGCTCAGTTAGTTGAGCCTCCGACTTTGGCTCAGATCATGATCTCACGGTTCCTGAGTTCGATCCCCACGTCAGGCTCTGTGCTGACAGCTCAGAGCCTGGATGGAGCCTGCTTCAGATTCTGTGTCTCCCTCTCCCTCTGACCCTCCCCCATTCATGCTCTGTCTGTCTCTGTCTCAAAAATAAACAAACATTAAAAAAAAAAAAAAGAAATAATAGAAGAATTTTTCCCAGAGCTGAAGGAAGACCTAAAAAAAGTTCACCCAAGGATGATTAACACACGCACACACACACGCACACACACACAGAGCCAGAGACACATTCTAGAAATTCCTAAACTCCAAGAATAAAGTGAAAACCTTATAATCATTCAGTCAGAAAAAAGTTGCCTCATGAGACTGGCAATGAATGTTTCATCTGCAACATTAAAAGATGAAATGGAAGGCTTTCAGGGAAGATGATGGAGTAAGAGGACCCTATGCTCACCTTGTCCCATGAATACACCTAAATAACACCCACATCAGTGTAAATAACCCAGAAAATGACCCGAAGATGGGCAGAACAGACTCTCCACAGATAAATGTACAGAAGAGGCCACATCACAGTGGGTATAAAGGGCAGGGATACAGTCAGGAACCAAGTTCTATCCATGGGAGAGAGGGACAGGACAGGTACAGAGAAGGGAGAGGAGCAGACCTCATTCTAGGCACCCCAGGCACAAGGGACCCATACATGGAAGATGAATCCTCATAACGTTTGGCTTTGAAAGCCAGAGGGACTTAACTCTGCAAGTTCTTACAACCAATGGGGCCTAACATCTGAAGATGTTGGTTCTGGGAGAACCAGGAGGAAGACAGGAAACTGGGCCCTCTGCCTTAAAAAGACAGCACAAGAAATAGCCCCTCTGACATATAGTATAGAAGGAGCAGTTTGAAAAATACCTGGGGTACACAGGAGGGAGATTTGTTTACTAATCTCAGAGCATGTGCTAATGGGGCAGAATCTTTAGGAAGCTTCTCCAAGAAAAAAAAAAAAGAGCTGGTGGGCACCATCTGCCTCCTCTACCCCCTTGTGTAGACACAGGGACACCTGCAGGAAATAGTGCAGCACTCTGCACCTAGCTTGCTAACAATGTGCCTCAGCTCCACACTCTTCTGCAGATGACCTAATCCAACCTGTCCTCAAGAGGAGTTTGCCAAAGTGGCTCCAGGTCCCTTCCCACAGCAGACCTGTGCAAACCTTGCTAACACCCCAAGCTCTGTTCCCTTACTCTCTTGCAGGCCTGCCCCCTCCAACCCACCCTCTGCAGAATTCCATCTAAAGTGGGCACCTCAAGCATGACAGTATGCAAGCAGCCCCAACAGGTGCCAGCACCACTCCAAAGTGACTCCTGCCCCGGGAAAAGGGAAAGATAACCACACCAACAGTATGACTGTAGCCCAGGCAGTGGGCTGGGGGCAGATATCTGGGGGAAGATAGGCCCCACTCACCAAGGAAAGCTTCTCAGGGGACAACACAAGGAGAGCACTCAGCAGTTCAGTGCTACTGCAGCTCTGACAAATCCCTAGTCTGATCCAACTCAAGCCCAACATGGCCCCAGTCTGGCCCATTAGTAAAATGAGGACCAAAACCTTTGCACAACAGGTAAAGAGGGCCATGGAAGACAACTGGACTGAAGGAAGATGCAGCTCAGCCACAAAAGCAGGGCAGACACAACACACACAGGAGAAGCACCATGTACTAGTGAACAGGGGATATGGCACAAAAGGACCTCTTCTTCATAAGGCCACTACTTTCAAGAGCAGGAGATGGAGCTGACTTTTCTAACCCATAGAAACAGACACAAAGAGTTAGACAAAATGAGGAAACACAGGAATTTGTCCCAAATGAAAGAAGAGGACAAAATCACAACACAAGAGCTAAATGAAACACAGATAAGTAGTATGTCAGATAAAGAATTTAAAGTAATGGTCCTGAAGATACTCACTGGACTTGAGAAATGAGTGAAGGATCTCAGCGAGACTCTCAACAAAGAAACGGAAAACATAAAAAAGGAACCAATCAGAGAGGAAGAACTCAATAACTGAAATAAAAAATACACTGGAGGGAATAAATAGTAGACTAGAGGAAGAAGACCAGATGACCGAACTGGAAGACAAAATAATGGAAAACAATCAAGCTGAAGAGAAGAAAGAAAAAAGAAAAAGAAAAAAATGAGAGTAAACTAAGGGAACTCAGTGATACCACCAGGGATAATAACATTTGTATTATAGGAGTTCCAGAAAGAGATGAGAGAGAAAAAGTAACAGAAAATGTATTTGAAGATATAATAGCTGAAAATTTCCTGAATCTGGGAAAGGAAACAGAAATCCAGATCTAAGAGGCACAAGAAGGTCCACACCAAGACATATAGTAATTAAAATGGCAACAAGGAGTGATAGAGATTTTTAAAAGCAGAAAGAGAAAAGAAAACAGTTATATACAAGGGAAACTCCAAGAGGCTATCAGCTGATATTTCAGCAGAAATTTTGCAGGTCAGAAGGGAATGGCATGATAACTCAAAGTATTGAAAGGTAAAAATATACAGCCAAGAATACTCTATCCAGCAGGGTTATCATTCAGAATAGAAGAAGAGATAAAGAATTTGTTAGACAAACAAAAGTTGAACAAATTCACTGCCACTAAACCAGCCTTACAAGAAACGTTAAAGGGGATTCTTTGAGTGGAAAGGAAAGACCATAAGCAGGAGTAAGAAAAGTAGGAAGCACATAAGCATTAAAAATAAATATATCTATAAAAATCAGTCAAGAGATTCAAAAAATAAAAGGATGTAAGTATGACACCATATACTAAAACGTATGGAGAAGAAGAGTAAAAATTTAGTGCTTTTAGAATGGGTTCAAACTTAAGCAACCTTCAACTTAATATAGACTGCTATATGCATAAGACATTATATATAAACCTAATGATAATGACAAATCAAAAGCCAGTAATAGATATGCAAAAAAATAAAGAGAAATGAATCAAAGTATATGACTAAAGAAAGCCAGAAAACCATGAGAAGAGAGCAAGAGAAGAAAGCAACACAGAAGAACTACAAACCAACCATATAACAAGTAACAGAATGGCAGTAAGTACATATCTTTCGATAATTACCTTCATTATAAATGAATTAAATGCTCAAATCAAAAGACACAGGATGTCAGAATGGATAAAAAGCCAAGACCCATCCAAATGCTGCCTATAAGTGTCTCATTTCAAACCTAAAGGTGCATGAAGATTGAAAGTAAAGGGGAGGAAAAGCATTTATCAGGCAAATGGAAATGAAAAGAAAGCTGGGGTAGCAACACTTACATGGGACAAAACAGACTCTAAAACAAAGAAGGACACTATATAATCATAAAGTGGAAAATCCAACAAGATATAACAATTATAAATATCTATGCACCAAACATGAAAGCACCCAAATACATTAAGCAGCTAGTAGCAAACATTAAGGAAGCAGTCAATAGTAATACAATAATAGTAGAGGACTTTAATATCCCACCTACTCAGTAGACAGACCATCCAAACAGAAAATCAATAAGGAAACAGTGGCTTAGAATGACACATGAGACCAGATGGATCTAACAGATATATTCAGAACATTCCATCCTAAAACAGTGGAATACACATTCTTTTCAAGTGCACATGGGACATTCTCCAGATTAGATCACATACTGGGCCACAAAACAAGTCTCAGCAAATTCAAAAAGACTGAAGTCATACCCATAATCTTTTCTGACCACAATGCTATGAAACTAGAAGTCAAACACAAGAAAAAAATTCTGGAAAGGCTGCAAATGCATGCAGGTTAAATAACATGCTACTAAACAATGAATGGGTAAACCAATAAATCAAAGAGGGAAGCAAAAATACACAGAGACAAATGAAAATGAAAACACAATAGTCCAAAATCTTTAGGATGGAACAAAAGCTGTCGTAAGAGGGAAGTTCATAACAATATGGGCCTACCTGAAGAAGCAAGAAAACTCAAATAAACAACAAACCTGACACCCAAAGGAACTAGAAAAAGAACAAACAAAACCCCAAACCAGTAGAAGGAAGGAAATAAAAACTTTAGAGCAGAAATAAATGAAATAGAAACTAAAAAAACAATAGACGAGATAATGAAACCAGGTGCTGATTCTTTGAAAAGATCAACAAAATTGATCAACTCTTAGCCAAATTCATTGAGAGGGAAAGGAAGAGAATGGACTCAGATAAATGAAATCAGAAATGAAAGAGGAAAAATAACAACCAACACCACAGAAATACAAAGGATTGTAAGAGAATATTATGAAAAATTATATGCCAACAAATTGGACAACTTAGAAGAAATGGATAAATTCTTAGAAACATACAACCCTCTGAATCAGGAAGAAATAGAAAATGTGAACAGACCGATTTACCAGCAATGAAATTAAATCAGTAATAAAAAAAAACTCCCAGCAAACAAAAGTCCTTGCCTTCACAGATAAATTCTACCAAACATTTAAAGTTAATAGGTATTAACTTCTCAAACTACTAATAGGTATTCTCCTCAAACTACTCCAAAAAATATGAGGAAGGAAACTTCCAAATTCATTTTATGAGGCCAGCATTACTCTGATACCAAAACCACATAAAGACACTACAAAAACAAAAGAATTCTCTGATGCCAATATCTCTGATGAACATAGATGCAAAACTCCTCAGCAAAATATTAGCTTAACCAAATCCAACAATACATTAAAGAAATCATTCACGACGATTAAGAGGGATCTATTCCCAGGATGCAAGGGTAGTTCAATATTTGCAAATCAATGTGATATACTACATTAATAAAAGAAGGGATAAGAACCATATGGTCATTTCAAAAGATGCAGTAAAAGCATTTGACAAAGGACCACATCCATTCATGATAAAAACCCTCACCGAAGTAGGTTTCAAGGAAACAGAAGAAAGGCCATATATGAAAAACCCATGGCAAATACCATACTCAATGGTGAAAAATGGAGAGCTTTTCCCCTAAGATTGGGAGCATGATAAAAAGCTTCTGCACAGCCAAGGAAACAATCAACAAAGCTAACAGTCAACCTACAGAATGGGAGAAGATATTTTCAAATGACATATCAGATAAAAAGTTAGTATCCAAAATATATAAAGAACATAGAAAACTCAACACCCCCAAAATAAATAATCCAATTAAAAAATGAGAAGACATGACCAGACATTTCTCTGTAGAATACATACAGATGGCCAAAAGACACATGAAAAGATGCTCATGATCACTTATATCAGGGAAATGCAAATCAAAACTACAAGGATATATCACCACACACCTGTCAGAATGGCTAAAATAAGGGGTGCCTGGGTGGCTGTCGGTTAAGCGTTCAACTTTGGCTTAAGTCATGAGCTTGCAGTTTGTAAGTTCGAGCCCCGTGTTGGGCTCTGTGCTGACAGCTCAGTCTGGATCCTGCTTCAGATTCTGTGTCTCCCTCTCTCTGTGCCCCTTCCCTGCTCATTCTTTGTCTCTCTCTGTCTCTCAAAAATAAGTAAATGTTAAAAAAAATTAAAAACAGAATGGCTAAAATAAAAAACACAAGAAATAACAGGTGTTGGCGAGGATATGGAGAAAAAGGAACCCTCACGCACTGTTGGTGGGAATGCAAACTGGTGCAGCCACTGTGGAAAACAGTATGGAGGTTCTTCCAAAAGTTAAAAATAGAACTACTACATGATCCAGTAATTCTACTATTGGGTATTTACCCAAATACAAATATACTAATTCAGAAAGGTATTTGTACCCTTATGATTACTGCAGCATTACTTACAATAGCCAAGATATGGAAGCAGCCCAAGTGTCCACTGATTGACGAATGGATAAAGATGTGATATATGTGTGTGTGTGTGTGTGTGTGTGTGTGTGTGTGTGTGTGTGTAGTGGCAGGCATAAAAGAGTATGACATATTGCCATTCGCAATGACAAATGACATGGTTGGAGCTAGAGAGTATAATGCTAAATGAAGTAAGTCACACAGAGAAAGACAAACACCATATAATTTCACTCATATGTGAAATTTAAGAAACAAAACAAATGAACCCAGAGAAAACAAGAGAGACAAACCAAAAAACAGATTCTTAACGATAGAGAACAAATTGATGGTTACCAGAGAGGAGAGAGGTGGGGGATGAGTAAAATAGGTGATAGGTGATGGGGATTAAGAGTACACTTATCATGATGAGCGCTGAGTAATGTACGAACTATTGAATCACTATATTGTATACCTGAAACTCATATAACAATGTATGTTACATACACTGGAATTTAAGAACTAAAATTTTAAAAAAATTTTTAAATTTTAAAATGGAGATAGAATGGCATCCACCGACCAATGAGAAATAAGAACTGTATTCCAACTACCCCATGATGACCATAGATTTGCGGATATGCAAAAATTTAGAAAATACATCTGATTTGAGGAAAGATTTCCAACAACAAATGAATGTGAACAAGAGTACTCAAGCTAAGAGCATGTGGAGAAGAAAGGAAAAGAGTGATGTGCAATGAATCTTCCAAGTTAACTGTCTTTAAATAGTTCAATATAAATTAATAATGAGAAACTGAGGATATGGAAAATAAATAAAAACAAAGAGCACTGAAAAAGAAGAGACACAGTGCCAGAGATATTCTAACCACAGTCATGAATGGAAAGCAGTAAAGGTACTCAGCAATTCCTAGTAGCAGGTGGTTGCGATAGGAAAGAAATACAAGCATTACAAATGGGTCCAGAGGAGGCTGGGTGCAGAGCAAGGATGATAAATTATTCTAAAGATCTCACCTTACTGGGGAAAAGAGTGAGGAAGGTGAGTATTCTGGTGGGGGAAATATTGGTTATCATGTTTCAAAAAATAAAGAAATTGATGTCTAATCATAAGTGCTAAAAATTGAAAAGTAGGGGCGCCTGGGTGGTGCAGTCGGTTAAGCGTCCGACTTCAGCCAGGTCACGATCTCGCGGTCCGTGAGTTTGAGCCCCGCGTCAGGCTCTGGGCTGATGGCTCGGAGCCTGGAGCCTGTTTCCGATTCTGCGTCTCCCTCTCTCTCTGCCCCTCCCCCGTTCATGCTCTGTTTCTCTCTGTCCCAAAAATAAATTAAAAACGTTGAAAAAAAAAAATTAAAAAAAAAATTGAAAAGTAGAGTGGCATTTACAAATTAATCAGGGGGAAAAAACAGTAAAGACCCAAGTAAAAATAAATAATAAAGAACTATGGAAGGAATACCAAGAATATTAGTCAAGACATAAAACTCCTACAAATACTATCACTGTCTGACACTCTGCCAGATTCAACGGAAACTAAACCTGGCTGCAGTCTGTTTCCAAGAAAACAGAATGGGAAAGGGGTAAAGCGAGGCTGGAAATGAAGAGAGGGGCAAAAAGCAGAAAAAAAGGCAAAAAAAAAAAAGCATAAATTAAGCAAAACAGGGGCAGGATGGGCAATTACGATCAGGAAAGATTAAAGTGAAAAGTGATACAGTGGACAGTCATGTTTATATATGTAGATATGGATATAAATAGACATACATACAGAGATATACATGAGTTCTTACAACTTGTAAAAATAAAATTTCCAATGGGTAAAAAATGTCAAGTTGTAGAGTTGAAATTTTCACAAAGAAGCAACAAAAGCAGCCTGTGGACTGCTGGACACAGTCCACACTGGCAGCACCTAGAATACTTGTTCAAGTCATTTGCAATGTTTAAAAGTGTGTGTTTGTGAGGTGCCTGGGTGGCTCAGTTGATTAAGCATCTGACTTCAGCTCAAGTCATGATCTCACGGCTCATGGGTTCCAGCTCCGTGTCGGCCTCTGTGTTGACAGCTTAGAGCCGGGAGCCTGCTTTGTGTTCTGTGTCTCCCTCTCTCTCTGTGTCTTCCTCTCTCTCTGCCCCTCCTCTGCTCATGCTCTGTCTCTCAAAAATAAATAAATGTTAAAAAATTATAATAAATAAATAAATAAATAAATAAATATTTTTTTTAAATTAAAGTGTGGTTAGGAGGGTGGAGGGAGAATCTCCCAAAAGAGAATCTAGAAGCAATTCCTCAGAATCCTGTGTAAAAATAGCAGAATGAGCTTGTTTTTGCTTTACCATAGCAACAAAGAATAAGATTTTGAGTTTCCAGTTTGTAAGTTGTAAGGGCATTTGCACCTAGGTCAGTGGTTCTTATCCTGGGTGATTTTGCCCCATAGGTACGTTTGGCAATGTCTTGAGACATTTTTTGATTGCGACAACCAATGGTGGGAAGTCTTAACTGGTATCTAGTGGGTAGAGGCTATGGATGCTGCAAACATCCTACAATTCACAGGACAGTCCCCCAAAACAACAAATTATGTGCCCCACCATGCCAATAGTTCCAAAGCTGAGAAACCTTGCTAGAGTGACCAACTAATGTGGTTTGCCCAGGACTGGAGAGTTTCTCAGAACTAAGAACTTTCAGCTCAAAAACCAGGAAAATCCTACATTATTGTAAATCAAAATGACAGGCAAAATAATATGGCTGTGTAAGGAGCATTTTGGGGCACTCAAGATACTGACCTTAGTTGGACTCCTATCTGTATCTCTACAGATTGCTTCACAGCTGCTTTAAAGTTAATTTGGAGCTACAAATATAAAAAGATAGAGTTTACTCCACTTTCAGAAAAATTTTCTTTGGGACAGTGTCTTCATAATATTTTTTAACATAGTAAATGGGCATAAAGACTAATCCATAAAGCGCTATACATCTGTTAGAATAAAAACTATATAATTAAAAAGTGGAATAATTCTGTTCATAAATGATACCTAAATAACCCTGATTTTATAAAGAAAATCTTCTCTATATTTCAAAAATAATTCTAATTAATAGACTAATTCCTAGGACTAATATGGGTTTTTAATAGATATATAGTTAAGATAACTTGCCAAAAATTCAAAAATAAAATTATGCTTTAGAAATATTGTTTTTTTTAAATTTTTTTTTTTAACATTTATTTATTTTTGAGACAGAGAGAGACAGAGCATGAACAGGGGAGGGGCAGAGAGAGAGGGAGACAGAATCGGAAGCGGGCTCCACGCTCTGAGCCATCAGCCCAGAGCCCGACGCGGGGCTCGAACTCACGGACCGCAAGATCGTGACCCGGGCTGACGTCAGACACTTAACCGACTGAGCCACCCAGGTGCCCCGAGAAATATTCTGTTTTTTAGGGAAGATGTTTCTGCACTGTAAAATTAAATACTGACTCAGAAGTATGGCAACTTTATTTATTTTTTTTTTTTTTTTGAGAGAGAGGGAGAGAGAGTGCACGCAAGTGAGGGAGGGGCAGGGAGAGAGAGAATCCCAAGCAGGCTCTGTGCTGTAAGTGCAGAGTCCGACAGGGGGTTCAGTCTCACAAACCATGAGATCATGATGAAGTATGGAAACTTTACAGATGCAGTAATTCAGTGGTCTCTTTACGTGTCCTGAGAGCCTGTTGGTAGATTTATATTCAGAATAACAATAAAACAGATATAACAATTCCAGACAACCATTTCTACTTATATCACTTTCTTAAAAGCAAACAAACATTTCCTAGATTCCCCCCATATGACTTCCCTTTTAATCTTACTGCCAGAAGTAGGTCACATGCTCATTTTTTTTAAATTGTGATTTAAAAAAGGCATACAGGCAAAAGACAGGGGTATCCATTCTCACCACTCCTATTGAATTAGCATAGTACTAAAAGTCCTAGCTAGAGCAATCATTCAAGAAAAAGAAATACAACATATTAGAATTGGAAAGGAAGAAGTAAAATTGTCTCTATTCGCAGATGATATGATTTTATATATATAAAATCCTAAAGACTCAACCAAAAAACTATTAGATCTAAGCAATGAATTCAGTGAAGTTACATCATACAAAATTAATATACAAAAATGAGTAGCATTTCTGTACATTACTAACATATTTTCCAAGAAAAATAAATCTATACCATTTGCAATAGCATCAAAAAAAAAAACACTTAGAAGTAACTTTAACTACAAAGATGAAAGATGTCTACTCAGAAAACAAAACACTGATGAAAGAATTGAAGGAGACACAAATAAATGGGAAAGAATCCTATAATCGTGGATTGGAAGAATTAATGCTGTTAAAATGTCAATATTATCAAAATTCCTCTATAGATTCAATGCAATCCCTATCAAGATTCCAATAGCATTTTTTTACAGAAGTAGAAAAAACACTGCTAAAATTAATTTAGAACTACAAAAGCCAAATAGCCTGAATAGCCAAAGAAATCCTGAGAAAGAAGGAAAAAGAGAAGGCATCACACTTACTGATTTCAAGTTATACTATGAAGCTTTAATCATAACAACAGTATGGTGCTGGTATAAAACAGACAAACAGACCAATGGAACAGAAAACCCAAGCATATACAAATCAACTAGTATTTGACAAGGGAGCTAAGAATACTCAATAGAGAAAAGACAGTCTCTTCAATAAATGGTGCAGGGATAATTCGATATTCACATGTAAAAGAATGAAACAGGACCCATATCTTACACCACTCACAAAAATTAACTCAAAATAGATTAAAGACTTACGTGTAAAGACCTCAGATCATGAAACTCCTAGAAGAAAACAGGAATAAAGCTCCTTGTCATGGGTCTTGGTAATGAATTTTCTGGGTATGACACCTAAAATACAAGCAACACAATAAAAAATAAGTTGGACTACATCAAACTAGAAAACTTATGCATGAAAAAAAATCAACAAAAAGACTATTTATAGGACAACTGTGGTTAACAATTCATTATCACCTAAAATGTGCCAGGAATCCACTAAACACTTTTCAAGCAAGCACTAAAACATCAATGATGGAAGTTTTACTCTCACTTAAAAATATTTACAGTTACTTGATTAATTGAGCTCTTATTCTGGGCAGTTAGAGAAGGGTGTCTGTGATTCCCAAGTGAAGATCCTAATCTTCATATCTTTCCCCAACAATCTTAAGAAAATGGAGATAGTATTTATGGGTTCCCCATGTTGTTATCAATCATTCCTATATTTTTTGAGATCTGAGCTCTCTCTAAAGCAAAGGTCTTTAAATCATGACGTAACACACCAAGATCAGAGTTAAAAAAAAAGTGGAGATCTTAATCTGGTAAATGTCGTTGCTCATTTCTTCCTGATACATTAGACCTGGGGTTAATTCAAATGCAGGAAATAGTGAAGCAACTTCAGTTACTGAGCTGGAAGGTCTCCTTCACCCTTTACTTGAGCAGAGAAGTTCCACCTGCATGCTCTATGCAATTCTTTATTTCCTTTTTATCAAATTATAGTTGACACGCAATGTTACATTCATTTCAGGCATACAACATAGTGTGGGTACAACTCTATACATTATGCTATGCTCACCATAGTGTAGCCTCCATCTGTCACATACAACACTATTACAATACCACTGACTCTATTCGCTAAACTGTCCCTTTCATCCCTGTGACTCATTCATTACACAACTGGAATCTATGCAGTACTTTATATTAAATTTTTTCCAGGAACAAAGAGAGTGTTCACACAGCCTTTAGTCTTGAAAATAGAATAAAGGTGGATTGGGGAAGGTAAAGCACAAAAGAACGAGATTCTCTCTGAGAGACATGTTCAGCTAATGCTATAACTTAAATTGGAAAAAGTGAAATATTTATATCAGGCTAGGACAGCCCTTCAAGATCTTGGGCCAGTCATTTACCTACTCCCATCCTCTCTCAGCTCTTTCATCTTTTTCATAAAACAACATGGCTGGAGAAGATGGCAAAGGTTATCTGTGATTGCATTGATGTCAAAATGACTATGATCCATAGCCTATCTATAAACCTCACATAGCTCTCACCCTAACCCATATTGCTGCCACACCCCTCAACCATTGTGGTATGGCTGCTTAATTTCTGTAGTCTTTTTCTAGATCTTAGCAAATTAAAACAAATAACACAGTATTTTAGTCCCCACACTGTCCATAGAAGTTAGGAATCCCTCTTCCAACTATATAGCTTGGGTGTTCTTTTGCTGAGTTTCTTTAAATGGCTTGAGGATTGCAACACCCGTATCTAGGACTCTGTGATCTGAACGTATAAGGGTAAGAATGGATTCTGATTCCACTGAGGTTTTTATTGGGTTCAAAATCACAGTAGACACAAGGAGTGGACTCTCTTTCTCTAGGTTATATTTAGAAATGGAGGAAGTAAGTAGGCATAGCTCCTTGATGATTTGTGTGGTCTTGCCCAAGGGTGACTCGTATGACTTTGGACAGTTTTTCTACCTCTAAACATTCATTTTCTGCAGCCCCTCCACTGCCCCATTTCCTCAGGAAGCAGTACAATGAGGGGGGAAAATGTGAGTTTGGTTTAACATCTTTGTAGTTTTTCATGTTTTTTTAAAATGCCCATGCTTTAGAGTTAGGTAGATCAGGGGCGTCTGGGTGGCGCAGTCGGTTAAGCGTCCGACTTCAGCCAGGTCACGATCTCGCGGTCCGTGAGTTCGAGCCCCGCGTCAGGCTCTGGGCTGATGGCTCGGAGCCTGGAACCTGTTTCCGATTCTGTGTCTCCCTCTCTCTCTGCCCCTCCCCCGTTCATGCTCTGTCTCTCTCTGTCCCAAAAAAAAAATAATAATAAAAAAAAAAAAAAATAGAGTTAGGTAGATCAGAGGTCAAAGACATGGTAATAGCCTTGGGAAAGTTACTTATGCCTCAATTTCCTCATCTATGAAATGTGGGTAATTACATCTCCTTTTTCAGGTGATGTTCTTTAAGTGCAGTACCATAATGAAGTATCTTGGCACTTGGCACATACCAAGAACTTGGAAGTTGTTTATTTCTCCCTTCATCTTCACCCCTTCCTTTGGAATGAATGTCAAAACCATAAAAATAAATTGCCTGTATTACTTCTGTTTTTGTAGAATTCCTATTGAGTACATGTTCTTGATTTTGGGGGGTTCGACAATACTCAGCCTATGAATAAAGTAATCCATGATACATGGATAAACATTCAAAGCTGGCTTTACATCCAGCTTTGTCACTGAACATGTCATCTAGCTACTACTACACAGGATGCAATTGATAAGTCAGGGATTCACAGTGTCCCAAAAGGTCATCTCACTGGACTACAGGAAAGACTTTGAAGAAGTCATTTTATACATCAGATCCTATCCCAGGGAGGTCATCATTTCTAAGTGTGACTCAGGCACTGCTACCCACAGCCCTATCCTAAAACCAGCAAAGCATTTGCTAAGGTGCTCTTCTCCTGGGGTCATAGCCAGAATCCTAGAGGGGTTTTCAGCAGTGGTTGGCAAACTACTACTCAAGGGCCAAATCTGGCCCACTGCTTGTTTTTGTATAACGGGAGCTAAGAATGATATGTACATATTTTAATAGTTGAAAAAAATAAAATGAAGAATAATGTTTCATGATATGTGAAAATTATATGAAATTCAAATTTCAGTGTCTGTAAATAAAATTGCTTTGAAACACAGCCACACCCATTCATTTGTGCATTATCTATGTATGCTTGCATGCTACAATGGCAGAATTGAGTAGTTGCTAGAGAGACTATATGGCACACAAAGCCTATTATATTTACCAACTGGCCCTTTACAAAGTTTGCTGTCCCCTAGTGTAGAGCACAGGCTCCAGGGCCATGTGGCCTGGAAGCCAAGCTCAGCTCTGTGTTCATCCCACTTAGGAAAATTCTCTCATCTCCTCTGTTTCCTCAACTGTATAATGAGGATGATATAACCATTTACCTTATGGGATTCTATGAGGTTTTAGTGAATATATAAAGTGTTTAGAAGAGGGTCTGTCACATATTAAGTACTGTATGTATCTGTTGTTATTAGTTGCCACAATTTTTTTCATAAACTAAAACAGCAGCAACTTAACAATTTGTTAACAATAATTGTAAGAATTTCATTTGTAGCACTCCATTAAATTTAATTGTTTAGCAGTGGGGTAGTGGGAAGATGTCTGAAGACAACTGAAAACACAATTAGCATAGTTGCTTATCCATAAAGTTCATTCTGCACACTCACAAATATTTCATACATTATATGATCTTTCAAACTTGAGTCTTGAAAGAGCTTACACTCAACTTTGAGTTCAGTCCTCTCCATCTATTCTTTATTCTTGGTTACTTCTACAGAAATGGACTTCAAAGCAGAGGTCAAGTAACAGAAGAGAGAGCCCCAAAATAAATTTGTGCATATACAATTAACTGATCTTCCGCAAGAATGTCAAAAATACACCATTGAGAAAGGATGGTCTCCTCCACAAATGGTGTTGGGAAAACCAGATATCCGTACACAAAAGAATAAAAAAATTGGAATCTTATCTTACACTATACACAAAAATCAACTCAAAATTGATTAAAGACAATATAAGACCAAAAACTATAAAACTCCTAGAAGAAAATATAGGGGAAAAATTCCATGACATTGGAGTCTACCTTAAAACCAGCTCTATCTTAAAACCAGCAAAGCATTTGCTAAGGTGCTATTCTCCCAGAGTCATAGCCAGAAGACAATGCCAAGGCAATGATTTCATAGCTATGACAACAAAAGCATAGGCAACAAAAACATAAATAGACAAGTAGGACTATATCATACTAAAAACCTTCTGCACAACAAAGGAAACAACAGAATGAAAAGGCAAACCATGAAATGGGATAAAAATGTGCAAACCATATACCTGATAAGGAATTAGTTTTCGAAATATATAAGGAATTTTTACAACAGCAAAAAACTAATAACCCACTTTGATAATGGGCTAAAGAAGCCAACAGGAACATGAAAAGGTGTTCAACATTAATGGTCATCAGGAAAATGCAAATCAAAACCACAATGAGATATCACCTCACACCTGTCAGAATGGCTAAAATCAAAAACATAAGAAACAATAGGTGCTGGTAAGGATGTGGAGAAAAAGGAACCCTCTTACACTGTTGGTGGGAATACAAAGTGGTGCAGCCACTGTGGAAAATAGCATGCAGGTCGCTCAAAAAATTAAAAATAGAGCTACCTAATGAGCCAATAACTCCCCTACTGGATATTTACCCAAAGAATATGAAAGCACTAATTTAAAAAGATATTTGCACCCCTGTGTTTATTACAGCATTATTTACAACAGCCAAATTATGGAAGCAACACAAGTGTCCACAAGAAGGATGAATGGATAAAGAAGATGCAGTGCATATATACAATGGGATATTACTTAACCATAAAAGAGAATGAAATCTGGCCATTTGGAACAACATGGATGGAGGTAGAAAGTATTACACTAAGTGAAATAAGTCAGAGAAAGACAAATACCATATGATTTTTTATATGTGGAATTTAAGAAACAATACAAATGAACAAAGGAAAAAAGACACAAACCAAAAAACAGATCCTTAACTATAGAGAACAAATTGGGAGATGGGTGAAGAAGTAGGTGAAGAGGATTAGGAGCACACTTATCATTATTAGCATAGTATAGAACTGCTGAATCATACTATATTAGCATGAGTATAGAACTGCTGAATCACTATATTGTACATCTGAAGCTAATATAACTAATATAAACTAATTTAAGTATACTGGATTTAAAATTTAAAAAAAATTTTAATGGGCTAAATAATTAAATAAATATTTCTCCAAGGAAAGTATACAAATGGCCAACAAGTACATGAAAAAGTGCTCAATGCTACTAATTATCAGGGAAATACCACACTGAGCTATCACTTCACACCTCCACTATTAGGAACCCCCACCTGACCAGACAATAAGTGTTGGTAAGTATGTAAAATAATTGGAATTCTTGCATATTGTTGATGGGAATGCAAAATGGTATATCCACTATGTAAAACGGTATTGAGTTTCCTCAATTGAACTAAATTTAAATTTAAAATAAAACTACCATATGATCCAGGGGTGCCTGGGTGACTCAGTCAATTGAGTGTCTGACTTCCCATGGTTTCGGCCATGATCTCATGGTTTGTGGGTTCAAGCCCCACTTTGGGCTCTGTGCTGACAGCTCAAAGCTTGGAGCCTTCTTTGGATTCTGTGTCTCCCTGTTTCTCTGCCCCTCCCGTGCTAGTGTTCTCTCTCTGTCTCTCAAAAATAAATAAACATTAAATTTTTTTTTAAAAAAGAAAAGAGGATTTCAAAGAGCTATTTACACAGCCATGTTCATCGCAGAATTATTTGCAATAACCAAGATGCAGAAGCAACCCAAATGTCCATCTATGGATGAATGAATTTAAAATGTGGCATATACATGTAATAGAGTTTTATCCAGACTTAAAAAGAAGGAAATCGTGTCATATGCTACAACATGGATAAATTTCAAGGACATTATGCTAGGTGAAATAAGCCAATCACAAAAAGACAAATACTTCATTATTGTAATTATTGAGGTATCTGAGATAATCAATCTCATAGAAACAAACAATGCTGGTTTTGAGGGGCTGGAAGAAGGAGCAAATGGGGAGTAGATGTTAATAGGTACAGATTTTCAGTCACACAGGATGAAAAGTCCTAGAGACCTGCTGTATAACACTGTGCATATAGTTAACAACACTGTATTGTACACTTAAACGTTTGTTAAGAGGGTAGATCTCCTGTTCATTGTTCTTACCACACAAAAGGAAAAAAATAAGAAAAAAGAAAACTCCGCGGAGGCCAAAGACTCAAAAATTGCCTAATCTACCTCGATAATAGCTTTGGAATTTGAAAACAGTAATCTACTTCCTAAATCAAACATTAAACAAAGTTTATTTGATAGGTAACAACAGGGACTATTAAAGTTGTTCTCACAACTCAGGACTTATCATCTTTGGAGTTTGAGCAGCCAAAAAGAGGACTTGGAAGAGAGTTATACATTAGAAGAAAACAATGACCCCAGTGGGAACACAGCCCGGAAACTTGGAATGGAGGAACCCTGTCCGCCATGGTGAACAGCACGTCACCACACTCAACAGGTGCTCCAACATTTGTTAAATGTTTATGACTCAATTTTTCAGTGCAGCCTCTGTAGCAAATAATGTGAATGTTGCTCATCAGTGCATTTCTTAAAACGTTCAAATTCAGAAAAACATTCACGACTGAAATGACATGAAACCAAACCAAAAAAAAAAAAAAAATCTCACACCTGAATTGCTCACATCAGACTGTTCAACGAGGGTGAAAAGAAAAATGCATGAAGAGAACCATTTCCTGAATCTGCCTAAAAGAATAGTTCTAACCTTTCACCTTCCTGAATATTTACCAGGGCACTCTTAGCTTGCCCTAAACTTTTCTTGTATACAAAGTGGCTGAGTAATTTTGGAGAAGGAGGATTGTTTCGCCTGAATCATCAAGATAATTCAAACAACTCATTTTCTAAGAACCTGGGCGGGGTTGCCTTGCCAGTCAATGCCCTCCGTCCTCCCCAGGCCATATGACACCCAGCTTAACCAAGAGCTGACCGCGTCCCCTAGCAAGAAAACAGGCCGGTGTTCAGTGAAATGTGCAACCGCAAACCAAAGGCTCGTTTGCACACAGTTCCTGAAGTTTATTCCTGTTTTCCAAGGGCGTTTTCTTATTTTGATTTTCCAACGTCTCCTTCCCTCACAGGCATCTAAGAGCTGTCCTAATGCATCCAGCTCCTTCCCTGCAAAACTGCACTCCGCTTAGAGCCGAGCGGCCCAGACTAACGAAGTTGGTTAAAATGTTCAAAAGTATCAGAATATAGCCGAGTTAGGAAGAAATAAAGAACCCCCGAGGCACCGTACTGGTGTTGGAATGTGCCATTCGTTTCGCAGGGAGGAATGCCACCGGCGTGAACTGCGTCGCAGGTCCCAGGCACTTGCGGGAACCTGGCTTGGGCGCGACCCCGGCACAGGAAGCGCGGAGCCACGCGGTGCGCACGCAGAGGGCTGAGGCGGGAGCTGAGCGCCGAGCGGGAGGGGGCTCCGGCGCGCGTCCCCCGCCGCCCGCGTGGTGCGTTCCGGGGCGGCCCCGGTGGGAGGGTGAGGGCGGTGGCGGTGGCGGCGGCGCAGTCTGCACCATGGCGTACCCCGGGCACCCTGGCGCCGGCGGCGGGTACTACCCAGGCGGGGTAAGTGCAGCCCGCGCGGGCTGGTGGCCCGGGCGCAACCCTGGGACACCGCGGACGCCGAGAGGCCACGCTGGGCCACTCCGCCGGGGCGGCTCCGCGGGCGCCTCCCGCCCCCACCCCGGGCTTCTCCCTGCCCGCTGCCTCGCCCCAGGCCGCTGCCCTTCGGCCTCATCCTGGGGCTCCCTCCTTCTCCGCGTCCCTTCGCCCTGCGGGTGGCTGCGTGGGGCCGAGGCGCGGGTGGGCTTTGATCCAAGAAGCCCACCCTGTGACTTTGGGACACGCGGCGTGAAATTGTGTAAATTCGCTTCCTTCCCCTCCGGGTTTCCCCTGAGAGCAACAGCCATTTTAATCTCGAATGGCCCTGGGATCCACCTCCCATCTTTAAAAGAAAGTGGGATTAAAAGAGAAATTGGGGAAAGACCGCTAGAGTAAAAGCCTTCCGGGAGGAAGGCCGCCTCGCCGGGCGCCTGGGATGTGCGTCGTCGTGGGAACTGTTTCTGAAAAGGAATGTTCCTTCGCCGCGCCTCCTCGCCCAGGTGCTCGCCGCCAAATAGCCTAACCGAGACACCTAAGCACGGCCTAGGCTACACCTGTCTCAAAATGCTTCAAAACACCATAATCGTTGTAAAAGGAAAAGGAAGACAATTCCGAGCTCTGCCCTTAAGTTGCTTGCCTAGGCTGCATTTAATCAGTAACCTGCAGGTTAATTGGGATTTTGAAAGTTGCTTCGCTCATGCAGATGTCACTATTCGGGACATCTCATTTTGGTCCAAGCTGCCAGTTTTTACATTGTGATGGAGCGGGAATGAAAGAAAAGGGGTGGGATGATTGCAGTTAGAGCGTGCTGGTGGTGGGGAGGTGAACCATGGATGTGAAGGGCCGGCATTTGCCTAGCTTTGCACAAAGGCATTCAGTGGTGAAAGAATAACACTGGATTCAGTGGGATGATGCTTTTGTGTTTGTTGTTTTACAGTATGGAGGGGCTCCCGGAGGGCCTGCGTTTCCCGGACAAACTCAGGATCCGCTGTATGGTTACTTTGCTGCTGTAGCAGGACAGGTTAGCTTTTTCCGTTAATATTAAAGAATTGTCAGAGTCTTCATTTGTATTAGCTGTTGTTAGAGTGGCATGGAAAAAAGAACTCTCCTCTGGAAAAGAATCCCTTTGCTTGTGGAAAGAAAAGAAGAGAGAAAGAATGAAGTTTATAGTCAGTTACTTATTTCTGCATATTCAGAACAAATTAGGACAAAGTGTTACCTGTATTTATGTTAGTTCACTTCAAGACTAAATTTGTGATTGAATTAATGCCAGAATGAACAGAATAAAGGGCAATAAATATACTGTGAGGATCTGTAAAGTAGAAAGATGTTTTTAGAACGATGAATTGTCAGGGTCCATGGTGGTTTACAGAGAATAAATTCCAGATCTGGTGAACACAAACCCTTGTTAGTACGGTTTACAGACATGTGCCAGTAATCATGTAGTCAGATTCTAATGGTCGCTTTCTTTGGATTGAATTTGTTAATCAATTACCCCCTGAGGAAATAGATACTTACGTTAAAAACTTACCAGCTTCAACATAAGAAAGTTACTTACTATTCCCTTACTATCAGGAAGTGAATCTTGTGCACAGTACTTTCTCTTTGATGCTGATGCTGTTACTAGGTCAGCTCTTCCATGTCCGTATAAGGTGTTGTGGCTTGTTGACCCAGAGAGAGAATTAAGGTGGGCTCCTGGAGACCTTTGACTTCTCTATATTATGTGGTAGGACAGGCGGTGGTGTACATTGAGGAAGGACACTTCCCTATTTCACCACGCCGCTGTGTATGGTAAATTCACTGCTGGTAGAACCCAGTCCTCTCCAGAAGGGATGTTTGCTCTTTTGTCTTGGCGTTTACCTTTGTTTTGATCAAAAGCAAGAAACAGCACAGTCTTAATGTGAAGAAGCTGTAAAATATTATGGGATAAAAATTCAAGACCGCCTTGCAGAAAAGCATTCTAAGAACTATAGCTCAAGAAATTGAATGGAAAATTGAGTCCAAAACCGAAAGAGCATCCATTTAAGTATCTGCTTAATCGGTTAATGATCTGTATCTCTGAAACCACAAGACAGGGCAAAGCTCAAGACTTGTGTTCTTAGATTGCCTGTGCCTCCAGCCCTGTAAGTGACCCCACCTGCTTCGCTTGCAGCAGACTGGGCCTACACCTACATCAGCATAGCCATTGTCTTTCAAATTATTGATCCTGCTCTGCACTTAGAAGTTACAATCCTCATGGACGTGAGGGATTTAGGTATTTTATTTTTAAATCCCTAAAAACAACATATATCTAGTTGTGAACTTGGTTAGCCAATAAATAGGCACTGGGAACCTGTATCTTCCAGATATAATTGTAGTTCTGAAAAAAACCATTCACCTCATCATAAACCAAGGGATCACAAAGGCCTCTGTTTTATCCAGACTTTATTCATGGATGTTAGCTTTGTATGCTGCTATGCCTTTACCACCCCCACCCCCCACAAAAAAATAGCTAGAAAGAGGAATAAGACTTTAAAGCAACTACATAAATAATTTTAAATGCTTAAATGGCAGTTTCCTAGCTCAGACTAAAAGAAGAGTAGTTCAAGACAGAAACTAATTTCATTCACACATTAAAAAAAAAAAACTTGTGGGGGCGCCTGGGTGGCGCAGTCGGTTAAGCGTCCGACTTCAGCCAGGTCACGATCTCGCGGTCCGTGAGTTCGAGCCCCGCGTCAGGCTCTGGGCTGATGGCTCGGAGCCTGGAACCTGTTTCCGATTCTGTGTCTCCCTCTCTCTCTGCCCCTCCCCCGTTCATGCTCTGTCTCTCTCTGTCCCAAAAATAAAAAAAAAATAAAAAACGTTGAAAAAAAAAAAAATTAAAAAAAAAAAAAAAAAAACTTGTGTATCAGAAGAAGAAACTGAATTTACCTCAGTGTTTCATTAAAAAGACCAACCTTCCACTTGAAAATTTAATCCCAAATCTAATTGAGGAACTTAGAGGAATGATAAGAAGATAATGTTAATACTAAAGTAGAGGTGTAAGCAGCTTTCCAACCTTGTGAATTCGTATGTAATAATTATTTAAAATAGAGTCTGAAATTGAATGCCCACTTAAGTATCACGAAATGTATTTTGTTTGTTTATGGCCCTAAGTATGCATTTGTGGAAGAGGACTTAACTATTTGTTTTTCTTTCATTATTATTTTTGAAAGTAGAATTGGGAAAGGAATGCCTATGTTTGGAAGGCATTCTTTTTTCCAAAAAATAAAAAAGGTCTTACGCATGAAAATGCTCATTTTCTTTGTCATTGCTAAAATAATATACTGAAAGTGAACAAAGAACTAGAACGTACAAATCATTATTGTAATTTGTCTTCCTATTTTTTTTTTTTTTTTTCAAAAGGATGGGCAGATAGATGCTGATGAATTGCAGAGATGTCTGACACAGTCAGGCATTGCTGGAGGATACAAACGTAAGTTGACAATCCCACAGTACTCTTCTGTTTCGTATTTTAACTTCCTTATGATTATAGCCTCCAAGGAAATTGAGCTTTTCTGATCCAGCATAATTTAGAATTTCAAAAGCTAATTTTGGTTGTTTATTATCACAAAATGTGAATTTGAAAACAGCTGTTAATAAATCATTCTACACTACCTGCCCGTTTAGCGGGTCCATTGGATTTGGAACCTTTGGAAGCAATGAGATGGGCAGCGTGGTCTCCTTCACAGAGGACGAGGTGAGGTGCTGAAATGAAATCTGCTAGGTCAGGTGTCATTAATGACAGGAGCTAACATTTACAACTGACCATTTGCCAAGAGTTGACTGCCCTGAGGCTGATGGCACTTAGGACTTTGAGTGCCTGGTCCTGTGCAGCTGCTCCCCAAATGGCCTGTCCTGCACTCCTAGTTCTGAGTGGTCAGTCCTGTCCCGCGTTCCCCGCAGTGGCTGGTCCCCACCCCTGGTGCTCAGGAAACCGGTTCTGCATTCATGGGCTCTGAGCATGCTGCTGGCAACATGAGTGCTTGCCATGACATCCCCCAGGTCTTTCTTCATTTCTCTTTCTGCTTCAGAGAGTGTGGGCAGGCTATGTTGGAAGTGCCCTTCCTAATTTCTTAACTCTTTGCACTAGTCTTCCTTCTGGCCTCGTCCTCAGTTCTGCCACCTTATAATTCAGTGCTTACACCACCTTCCTGCCTTTTGAAAGATCTCTTTGCCACGAGCTACAGATGGGGAATGATCGCAGAAGTACTGCATCTTATCAGTGCCTCTCATCATCCCATGTACATCCCACTTCTTTTCCAATCAGATCCTGACCCTGACAGATCCATAAGGTAGAAAGTAGTGTCTTGACTTGCTAACTTCTTTGCCTGTTGTTAATGGGGACAAAACATCAAATCAGAGCCTTAGCTGTTGGTAAACTGTGAATTAAAATGCTCAAACTACAGGGGTGCCTGAGTGGCTCAGTTGGTTAAACGTCTGACTCTTGGTTTTGGCTCAGGTCATGATCTGTTGGTTTGTGAGTTCTAGCCCTGCATCAGGTTCTGCGCTGACAGTGCAGAGCCTGCTTGGAATTCTCTCTCTTTGCCCCTACTGCGTGATCTGTCTCTCTCAAAATAAATAAACTTTAAAAATAAAATGCTCGAACTAGAAGTCACACATGAAGATTTATGGTCGCATTTTCTTTGACTGTTTGACATGGCATATTTACTAGATGGCTCTCTTCTTAAACTATTTGCATTTCTATTTTTATCCTTTGTATTATATGACTTAAGTATCCTATTAATATTTCCTAGTTGGAGGAATTAATATGAAAGAGGAACCGTTTGCATTTCTCATTTAATCTGGTCCTAAACAAAAGAAGCACTTTCTAGATTTGGGAATTTTTTTTTTTTTTTTTTTAAGTGTTGTAGGGAATACATTTAAAGTGTTAAATGTTGGGGCGCCTGGGTGGCGCAGTCGGTTAAGCGTCCGACTTCACCCAGGTCACGATCTCGCGGTCCATGAGTTCGAGCCCCGCGTCAGGCTCTGGGCTGATGGCTCAGAGCCTGGAGCCTGTTTCCGATTCTGTGTCTCCCTCTCTCTCTGCCCCTCCCCCGTTCATGCTCTGTCTCTCTCTGTCCCAAAATAAATAAAAAAAACGTTGAAAAAAAATTAAAAAAAAAAAAATAAAGTGTTAAATGTTAACCTCAAGCAGTTGGGGCTAGTGAACATAGCAGGTTTAATAGGGTTTATGAAAGTGAGCTGTGTAGCAACATAAACTATTACTCTGTACCCTTTCAGTAGAAGAGGTGTGGCAGGTTTTAAAATCTGACTAACAAATGGGCTGTATATCCTGGGAGAACAGTCCTTTTAAAAATTTCATATGAGGAGGCGCCTGGGTGGCTCTTGTCAGTTAAGCGTCTGACTCTTGGTTTCAGCTCAGGTCATGATCTCATGGTTCGTGGGTTTGAGCTGTGCATAGTTTCTGTGCTGATAGTGCAGAGCCTGCTTGGAATTCTCTCTCCCTCTCTCTCTGCCCCTCCCCTGTTCATGTTCTCACTCTCTCTCAAAATAAATAAACTTAAAAAAAATTTTTTTTAAATTTCGTGTGAGAAAATCATGTTTAGTGATGGCCGTAGAGCAGTGAGTTATAGGGAAGACATTTCCTGAGTCATCAGAGCCATGTGATTGAATTAATTTGCTTACCATCCTCTGGTTGTGGAGGGTGTAATAAATCACAAAACCATCCTGCTTGTGAAGTGTCACAGTGAGTTTCATGATACAGAAATTGTACAGCCATTGGTGTTTTTTAAACCCAGCTTCCAAACCAAAAAGTACAGGTGGAGGTGGAATGAGGAACAGAGAGTATTCCAGCCTAGTTCCTACAGTCATCTTCTCCAGCTTAAAAGGAACTGGTCATACTCAGAAGTGGAGTTGATAAGAAACGTTGCTCTAGTCTGTAAGATAGTAATTCAACTTCTTTTTTTTCCCCTTGAGTGTAGCCGTTACTCTATGGTAAGGCTGAGAGAAACAACTGAAGGTAATGTTTTCCTGCTAGGTCCATTACATTTTGGATTTCTACTAGAAGAAAAGATGTATGAGGCATTTTAGTAGAATGAACAGGAGAAGGGAGAGACTAAAAATAAAATTATCAAAGATTCTTCAAGCTATTTAAAATAGAATAGCACTAGTATTTCTTGGGACACCTAGGTGGCACAGTAGGTTAAGCGTCCAACTCTTGGTTTCGGCTCAGGTCATAATCTCACAGTTCGTGAGTTTGAGCCCCATGTAGGGCTCTGCACTTAACAGCACAGAGCCTGCTTTGGATTCCCTTGTCTCCCTCTTTCTTTGCCTCTCCCCTGCTCACACGTGCTGGGTGTGCACGTGTGCTCTCAAAGTAAATTTTAATAAATAAAAGCAAACTATTTCTGGAGAAAAATAAAATTAAAATTGAGCAAGAGATTTCCCTACCCAAACTTCTGTGACATCAGTGTTCTAGTTCATTAGAACTGTCTGGAATAGTGAATTTTCTCTCATTCACTTTTGTTCCCTGCCCATCACATTCCCTCTTTTAAACCCTTCTCACAAAAGATGACCAGATTTTTGGGCTTCCTGACACATCCTCTAACCTGTTAGTTTCTTCTTCTAAAATTCTTTGGTAGCTCCTTGGTACCTGTAAAACAAAACCTAAACCCTTAGTAGGAATTCAAGATCTTCTAATGTAGCCTCATCAAGCCTCCCACTTTGCTTGGCCTGAACTTTCCTGATACACTTTGCTTATGCTGGTCCATAGCACTACTTAACTGTCCCCAAATGTCCCTCATCTTTCCTGTCATTCAAGGCTTGACTTAAATGCTGCTGCTTCTGTGAAGTGCTTCTTAGTAGGAAGGAGCCTCCTGCTCCTCAGTACTTCCTGGTACTGCTTACTCCATTATGGTTCACCACTCTCTACCTTGATTAGAGTTGCATGTATGCATGACTTCTCTTTTCCTTAGACTGTCAGCTAGGGCAGGATCCAGTTTTTAATTTGTATCTCCAATGTTCTTGGTATCCTGGGCCCTGTACATAATGAGTACTTAACAGGCATTTGTTGAATTAATGAGTATGGAAGATTTCCTAAAATGGAGAAAGCATAGCTCTGTACCCTTATTGGTATTTTGACTTATGATTTGTCTTAAGGTATTATATAGTCCTTTTAAGTATCCATAAAAATGAGATTTTATTTTTAAAAACCTATCCTGCATATACTGGTTGAGGGGAGTGTATAGCTGTCTACACAGGGATGAGGGGTCCTATCTATTCAGCTGTCTAACAAACACATTTTAATGGATACCATCACGTGCAAGGTGCCAGGCTGTGCACCCACAAGTGGTGCCTGTGGGACACAGTGAAAAGTGCTGGGATAAGTGAAGTAGAGAGGCTGTGGGCCCACATAGGAGAGGCACATAACCCAGAAAGTGGTCAGGAAAGTTTTCCTTGCAGAACTGATGCCAAACTGAGGAGAAATGAAAGTCAAGCGAAACCAGGCAGATCAAGAAGTGAGAGGGATAAAGGGCAGTTGTGCCCCAGGCAGATAGAACAGCATGTACTAAAGACCCACAGGTAAGGGGAAACATGTGCATGTGCAGTCAAAGAACTGGGAGAAATTGGCCGTGAAGATGGAATGTGAACGTTGAATAAAGAGCAGGAAATTAGCTGGACTGGGAACATATGCATATGACTTCATATGCCACTTAGGTGCTTGGACTTCATCCTGACAGCAGTGCAACATGTCTACTGGGTTTTGTATAGAAGAGCACGTACTGTTCTGGATGTAGCATAAAAACCAAATTGCGGGGCATGGGTATGGGGGGTGTGGAGCACGAGGAGTCAGGGACACCTGTTAGGTGGCCATTGGAGTCATCAGGTGAGTAAAATACTTCCTAAACCAGGGAAGTGATTGTGGAACTGGAAATGGATAGGTCCTAAAGCAATTTAGAAGGCGATTGAGGGGTGCCTGGGTGGTTCAGTCGGTTGAGCATCCGACTTCAGCTCAGGTCATGATCTCGCAGTTTGTGAGTTTGATCCCCACATCATGCTCTGTGCTGACAGCTCAGAACCTGCTTCAGATTCTGTGCCTCCCTCTCTCTCTCTGCCTCTTCCCACCTTGTGCTCTGTCTCTCTCTCTCAAAAATAAACATTAAAAAAAGAAGAAGAAGAAGGTGATTGAATATCGGGGGACAGGGAACTGGGGACACTCCCTAGTTTCTGGCTTGGGTGACTGAGTGGATGGAGATGTTACTTGTAGCTCTTGGGACACAGGGAAGCTGTCTGCCTTACAGCCCCTCAAAATCCTTGACTTAAAGTCAGACACAAGTGGATCTGCCTCTTGGTTGACAGGCCCTCTAGAGCATTGGTTCCTAAACTTGAGCTGTGTCAGCATCACTGGATTGCTGAGCCCTGTCCTAGAATTTTTCATTTAGAAGGTCTGAGGTAAGACCGGAGAATTTGCATCTGGAACAAGCTTCCAGAAGATTCAGGTGGTCCAGGTCCACCAGCTGTTTTTATGTGAAAATAAATCACCTGGGGATCTTATTTAAATGCAGACTCTGATATTTTTGGTGTAGGTTAAAGGCCGAGATTCTGTAATTCTAAAAGGTCCCAGATGATGTTAACATGGCTGGTCCAGGAATCACACTTTGAGAAGAACAGTGGTCTCAACCTTGGCTGCTCACTGGAATCATTGAGAAGCTTTAAAAAAAAAACAGTCATGCCTTGGTTCCATGCTCAGGGATTCTCATTTAATTGCTCTGTGGTGATGGTGACAATACTGTATTATAATACTAGAAAATAGCTAAGAGAGTTGATCTTAAAAGTTCTCATCACACAGACGAAAAAGTTAACTATGTGAAGTGATGGATGTGTTAAATAACCTAATTATGGTTATCATTCTGCAGTATGTGCATATATGAGATCATTACATTATACACCTTAAACTTACAGAATGTTATTTGTTAATTATATCTCCGTAATGCTGAGGGGAAAAAAAACTGTTCTGTGGTGCAGCCCCAGTACTAGGATCTTTTAAAGCTTCTGGGTGATTCTGATAAGCACCCGGGATTGAAAACCATTGGTCTAGATCAGAGAGACTTCGTGCCTCCACACAACTTAAAAGTCAAAATGAAGAATCAACCAACTCTTTCTCAAAAGTGTGTAGAAGTGTTGGCTTCCTGTCACCTCAGAGACCTGTATCTGTGGATTAGATGGAGTTTGAAGGGCCAAAACAGAGATAGTCCTCCACCTTTTATTTCATGTTCCAGAGTATGCCAAACACAGGAATCTGTTAAAAGTGGAAAATTTATAGTTTATACTGTTTGGAAACACTACAGTACTGAGAGTTAGCTCAGATGTATTTGAAATTCAGTTTGTTGGAGATAAAAATGAAGCTAGTAAGAGCTGTAAAAATGTTAGTTCTGTGTGCCTCTCAACAAACTTGCAGAATTTATGCCAGCTTTGCCCACCTGACCTTTGTCCCTTCTGCCTTCTAGCCTTCTAGCTTCTTTGTAACTATATATTTCCCCAGTCATTGATTCTCATGAACAGAATGGAAGATGCAAGGAATTTTTTCTTTATATTTGCTAATGCTTAGGTAGGTCATCAGTAGGCCCATTAACTAGTAAATATATTCTAGTGTGTTTTTCTAAGTGTCGTATAGAAATGTCCTCAGAATATATTCAAGCTGTACAAAAACTCAAAAGGCTTCCAAATCGTGGTCATCACTGAATTGGTCATTATATCGTATTCCAGAGTGCTCTTACTTTTAACACTGTTCTAGCAAGCATATTTATCTGGTTTCATATATAAACTTACTGTATATAAAAAGGTGTCATAAGCTATATGAGGTAGGAGGTAATTCAGTGTGTGACATTAAAGGGGAAAGAAAGGTAAACAAATGAACTAGTGACACAGAACAAACAAAACCAGCAATTGATAGTCAGGAGTAGAAATGTAGTAACCCTATCTTCCCACTCACCATGGTGAATATAATACATTATGGTTCATTATGGTGAATTAAACTCACTATGTTACAGTTTCAAAGGCAAAAAAGTATATAAAACTTTTTTAAAAAGACTATATTAGCAGCACCTGAGTGGCTCAATTGGCTAAGTGTCCGACTTCGGCTCAAGTCATGATCTCACAGTTCGTGGGGTCGAGCCCTGTGTTAGGCTCTGTGCTGATAGCTCAGAGCCTGGAGTGTGTTTCAGATTCTGTGTCTTCCTCTCTCTGCCCTTCCCCCGCTCGTGCTCTGGCTCTCTCTGTCTCTCAAAAATAAATAAATGTAAAAAAAAAATTTTTAAGACTGTATTATAGAAAATGTATGCCTATCTAAGAACAGAGATAATTATTACGAACTTCCATGCACCTGTCACCCAGCTTCAACAATTATCAGTGTGTTGTTATTCTTAGTTCATGTGTAATCCTGTCTGTTTTCTTTTGAAGCTCATTCCAGATATCTTAACATTCATTTCATCTACAAATAACTTCAGTATATATGTTTCTAAAAGATAAGGACATTTCCCTCACCAACTTCAAAGCCATTATCATACCTAAAAATATTAATAGTACAATGCAATACTTTTTTTAAAAGATTTCTATTAAAGTTATTAAAATCAAATTTGGGTTCTGCAAGGAATCCCCTCTATCTGGAAAAAATCTGCTTCAAAACTCCCATGTTGTTTAGCATATAAAAATAAGATTGTGTAAATAAATAGTCATTTTCCTAATTGAAATTTGAATGTATGCAATATAATGTGAATTTTTGAAACTATTATGTGCTTTTTTTGATTTAACAGCTTTTAACCTGGAGACTTGTCGGCTTATGGTGTCAATGCTGGATGTATCCTTTACTTTGATTGATATCTAGAGTGTTTTTTTCTGATCACCCTCCCCCCCCAAAAAAAAATTCTTCCTAAAAGAATTTATCTAGGAATTAATACCCAGTAAACACAAGGTGACAGATGACCACAAAAAAAGTTTTCTGAAATCATTAGCTTTTAAGATGTAGTTTGGTGTGAAAAAGGAAAGGAGCTCAGTAAATAGAATGTTGGTTCCTCAAGAATTCAAGGAAGCATCAGAGAACACCTATAGAAATCAGAGTGGTCTGGCAAGGTTTTTTGCTTTAACAGTGAGCTATGCATGATTCATACCTGACCTTCAGGCAGTGGAATTTCTCACATCACAGTTACTGCACTCAGGTTAGCTAGTGGTGACCCTGCAGTGCCTTTCATCCCACCTCATTTTCCAAAAGTGAAAACCCTGCGTCTGGAAGGGCCCAGCAAAGGAATGTTAAAGCCAAGACCCCAGGACCCTAGCAGCATCACCTGGGGCGCCCAGAAAGTGCGGCACAGTTCCAGGAACTCTGTTTTTTACCTGTGGCTCACAGTGGCCACATTATTTCACTGTAATCACCTCACATAGATTATCTTTTTCCCACAGTGGAAATACGTACTCAGCTTTTCTCCCTAGGCCCTTTTTATTATCTCATTGGAGTATGTTTTTATTATATCACACTAAGAAGAACATACAACATTTTTAACCTTTTTAGCAGAAAGATCATTATATTCCCTTATCCTTGATCTTGAATCGTTACAAAATGTTGCAAAATAAAGATACTCTAATCCTTGATTATAATTCAGAGAGATATGTCAGGCACAATGGGTTTCAATGAATTTAAAGAACTCTGGGCCGTGCTGAACGGCTGGAGACAACACTTCACCAGTTTTGACAGTGACAGGAGTGGAACAGTGGACCCTCAAGAACTGCAGAAGGCCCTAACCACAATGGGTGGGTATGGCTAACTTGAGCCACCTGGTCGGCATAATTCTGTGTTAATTTCTAAAACTAAGTGCTATGGGAAGGCAGTTTCTGATTTCTAGAAGAAGTGTATATTCATAATTACATGATACATACATAGTTGCTAGTGTGTATTCGTAATTAAAATGAGTGTGCCCCCTGTCTGAAAAAAATTGTGCTTGATTATTTTCAACGGTCTTCTTGTAATCCTTTCACGTTTTTTTCACTGGGTGATTTTCCTTCCTTCAGGATTTCGGTTGAGTCCCCAAGCTGTGAATTCAATTGCAAAACGATACAGCACCAATGGCAAGATCACCTTTGATGACTACATCGCCTGCTGTGTGAAACTGCGAGCTCTGACAGGTGTGTTCTTTGAGATGGTGTCTCTCCAAGGGCCAAGAAGACACAACTTGCATGACATTTCATTTTCAGTGTTCTGAACTTCTTTTGTCCCTGATCACTCTTTCCACCCCCCCTCATTTCAATGGCTTTTTTTTTTTTTTTTTTAATTTTTTTTTTCAACGTTTTTTATTTATTTTTGGGACAGAGAGAGACAGAGCATGAACGGGGGAGGGGCAGAGAGAGAGGGAGACACAGAATCGGAAACAGGCTCCAGGCTCTGAGCCATCAGCCCAGAGCCCGACGCGGGGCTCGAACTCACGGACCGCGAGATCGTGACCTGGCTGAAGTCGGACGCTTAACCGACTGCGCCACCCAGGCGCCCCTCAATGGCTTTTTTAACACTGCTATTGAACCTATCTAGCAGAGTAATTGTGTTTTTTGTTTTCAGAAATTCTTTCAGATTAGTGGTAATCTGCCATTAAAATAATCTTAACTTTCACAAAATATTCCAAAATATGATAAGCTAATTTGTGCACTTTTGATCAGAGTATGAGTAGTATTCTGTGATTTCTCCCTATAATGTAAATATGTGAAGAGAGTAAAATTACTCATTTGTATTTTAAATGGTAGTCATTTAAATGGTAGTGATATTAAATGGTAGAACGTACTTCTTAGATGAGGCTATATTAGTAATCTCTACTTTTCTATCCCCTTTTTCTTTTGTATATTTTTGTTGTTCCAGTCTTCTCTTTAGTCTTTTTTACTCTTTTTAAAATGTGGTTTTGTAATTTTTTTTTTTTTTTTTTGCATCCTAACAAAAATTTGTGGTCAGTTTTTTTAATTTAAATTCAAGTTAACTTACAGTGTAGTAGTAGTTTCAGGAGAATTTAGTGACTCATCACTTACATATGACACCCAGTGTTCATCCCAACAAGTGCCCTCCTTAATGCCCATCACTCATTTAGCCCATTCCCCCTACCCATCTCTCCTCCAGCAACCCTCAGTTTCCGTATTTAAGAGTCTCATGGTTTGCCTCCTTCTCTGTTTTTTTCTTATTTTTCCTTCCTTTCCCCTATGTTCATCTGTTGTGTTTTTTAAATTCCACATATGTGTAAAATCATATTACATTTGTCTTTCTCTGACTTATTTCACTTAGCATAATATACTCTAGTTCCATCCACGTTGCAGGTAGCAAGATTTCATTCTTTTTGATTATTAAAGTAAATTCTTTTCAATAGCACAGAGCTCAGATAGGTGAAATATTTTATTACAGCCCGTTTGTCATATTAGGGACTCCCATCTATTCATTTCCTAATTAAACATTATCTATGTTATTAACAAGTTTGAAATTCTGTGTTTTTATCACAAGTAATGGCCTTGGAGGTCACATGGCTTTTACTGACTTTGGGATAAGATGCTTTCTTCCAGCTGCACATTGAAAAAGACAGTTGACTAACTTCTACATTGTTGTATTACTTTGTTGTTTATTAAATTTATTCATGTTCATTGTAGTTGGCTTCTTTGCTGTGGTCTTTTGTTTATGTTAGCTGGTTTTACAACGCACATGTTTCTACAGTTTGAACCCAATGCCAAAATAAGTAACTATTGTGATTTCAGATGTTACAAAAATAACCATAAATTTTACTGTGGTGTTTTACAGACAGCTTCCGAAGACGGGATACTGCTCAGCAAGGTGTTGTGAATTTCCCATATGATGATGTAAGTCTCCGTAAATTCACAATTGGGCATCCCTTTTGAAGTGAGCCATTAAGAGTATCTTAAGGATGCAGAGTAATGAAGGATTAAATGATCAGGAGTTACCGTTCAAAATTTATCAATTTCATTTATTTTTTTTTTTTTTTTTTTTAATTTTTTTTAACATTTATTTATTTTTGAGACAGAGAGAGACAGAGCATGAATGGGGGAGGGTCAGAGAGAGGGAGATACAGAATCTGAAGCAGGCTCCAGGCTCTGAGCTGTCAGCACTGAGCCCGACGCGGGGCTCGAACTCACGGACCATGAGATCGTGACCTGAGCCGAAGTCGGACACTTAACCGACCGAGCCACCCAGGTGCCCCTCAATTTCATTTATTATTAGTCTTACTCATAGACCACTGTTTGATTCGCATTAAAAGACTTGGTTCAAAGCCCAAATGGTCTCACTTGCTGGTAGGGTCACTTAGGCAGGTTTCTTCATTGCTCCAAGACTATTTGAGGAGAGGAAGTAGTAATGCCTTCTTCCCTGGGCTGTTGTGAGATTTCAATCAGAAATGTCCCTGAAAACATCATGCAGATATTGCTGTTTTTGGCTTCATTGAATAAATATCTCAGTCACTGAGAAGTAAATTTAACAACTCCAAGCTGTACCTGACACACCCATGTTCTTCATTGAGGCTATAAAGCACAAACTTAAGTTGCAATTTAAAACAATGTATTTACTAAACAGCCACACTAAATGTGATAGGACAAGGCAAGGCCACGTAACCAATGTGAACATAGCCAGTTGTCATCTCTGATGGCATTAGCTGAATACACATAACTAGGGAGATGCTTAGTTGTTCTTCTATTTTTTGGTCAGCTATGGACTTTAAAAAATTGCTTTCAGAATAGCAGTCACTGTGATAACTGAATGTTCTAAAAAAGGTTTCTCTGCTACAAAATGCAAGGATGCACATATTTTCAGTTTGGCAGCTGCCACAGTTCAGATCATTTAAAAAGGCTTATGTGTAAGTATGTTTATTTCTTCTGCTTAAAGGTGTGTTTTCATTAGTGTGTATCAGTGTCTCGGGTGACAGTCCTGTCATTCTTTCCAAAGATGGAAAAGCAGCCTATGGAGTGGGAAGTGCATGGACTTTGGCCTCCGATGGGCCCTTAGGAGATTTTAAATGTTCCCTTTTATCTGAAAGTGATCATTAGCTTGGCCTTGTAGGAATGCTGTAGGGATTAGCATACACAGTGCCTCACTGGTGTCGGAGGAATGAGAAAGAAAATTGATAGAAAAGCAGAGTGTTGGTGTTTATGTGAAGCAAACGTTTCACAGCAAATGCTGATGCCTCTCAACTTGGGTTTCTGAATTGCAGAGGAAAGGTCATATATTCCGTTTCTGTGTATACACATCCTTGCATGCTAGGATTTATTTGCAATTAAGCAGATTTTAAGGGCATAACCTATTTAAAAGGTGCTGGTGCCAGAGCAGTGGGGTACTACTGTGTAGTTTGGAGGTCCCCAGGTGATTTAACAGTATCAACTGTTATTTCTGAGTGGGTACCTTTTACCATGACCATTACCATTTCTAGAGTCTGAGATATTTGGAATTTAAATATTCGTTATCCATTGAAGTGAAGTCTGCTTTCTGTAAGAAGAGAAACCCACTCGATTTTCTATTAGACTGCTTCCCCTACAAACATGAACCTTTCTGTCTATCATGTACTTTTATTTTAGAAATGGATGTTTCTTGATCCATAATTCAATTTAGGAAAACAAAATGTAAACTGCTGAAAAATAAGCTAGGGTGTACTCAGTGCCACAATGTGTGCAGGGTAACGTGGACTTGGTCTCTCTTTCAGTTTATTCAGTGCGTCATGAGTGTTTAAATCAAGAGGAAGCTGCATGAACATAACCGACATTCCGACTGGAGTCCTCTTTTGCCTTTGCCTTCAGTAACGTGTGTAACTTGCATCACTGCTTTTCCTTAAGGGCCGTCATAAACGTTTATTACTTTATGTACAACTGAAGTTTTTAGTATTGATAATAAATTCTTTGGAATTTTACTAATACGAGATCGGGTCTCTTATACCATTTAGAACTTCGTTGAGCCATTGTCAGTGATGCCTTATTTTGTTGCTGAGCCTCTTTTATGTAAATTTCAGCATGCAAAATGTTTAAGGCACATTATGTATTTTTCATTGTAAGATACTTTAAAATCTTCCCATCAGACTATATTGTTCTTCTCTTTCCTAGAAGAGATTTTACATGGTATTGAAGGCCTTATGTGTGGAGTATTCTTATCATGTAAATGATTTATACCGTCAGGCTTCACCTTAGTGGAAACTTAAGAACAGGCTTTAAGGCTTACACATTTTTGATGGCCACACAATTGGACAGGGAGCATGAGTGATTATTTTCTGCCTCTTTAACACCTGTTGAACCATTTGAGTGGCAAATACTATCTGTCACCAAGTTTGTCATCATCCACCTAGACCTTTATTAACTGCACTTAAAAATCTTGTAAATTATGGACTTAACTATGTAAAAAAAGAAAACTGATGGAAAGAAACCTAAGGGAATATATGAAAATATTAACTATGGTCATTTTTGGCTTATGAGATTCTAGGTGACTTGAATTTCCTTGATAGATTTTAGTATTTTCCAAGTTTTCTATAATGTGTGTGCTTTCCTTCTAAAATCAGAAGATAATTTTTAAAATATTGATAGATCCATTTTGATAGGCCACGCATTCACACTCACATTATAAAATATACACAGAAAAAGGACTGGAAGAGAGGACCAAGATATTGATGTTGCTACCACTGGCAGTCAGGGTCATGAGTTCATTTTCTTCCTTCTTACTGTTGTTCCAAATAATCTCTGATAAGCAAGTATTGCATTTATAATGGAAGACTTTTTTTTAATTTTTAAACCACGTGCTTTTAAGTAGGATCTGGAGTCCAATACCGGCTGTTTCTCTTCCTGAATATGTAAATTAATCATCTCAGATAATCTCAGAGCCTCAGTTTCCCCATCTTTGCAAAGGAGATTAATACTCCATGGGATAGTTCTGAACATGAAAAAGTGTGTTGGTTTAATAAGCACCAATAAAGTTTCCGTTTCTTGGATTTAAAGCTGGTCTGGTTTGCTCTTTTTTGCGAGAGAGCACAAGAGGTGAAACATGATGCGGTTGGCCTATTTTCTCCCTGCCAGTAGAATATCTGTCTTATTTTAGGGCTCCAGTGTGATAGCTACCATTCAGATGATCAATTATTTGTCACCAATGAGAAAACATTTCTAAGCATCTTCAGCCTCATTTCACTTGGTTATTTTTTCAAATATTGCTAAAATATATTAAATTTATAAATATTTAGCCTTAAGTGTGTCAAGTATTCACACCTGGACTACATAATGTGAGGCAGCCTGCTTTATATTACACAGTGTCTCTAGGTTTCACTCCAGATACACTGTGAGACCATAAAGCTTGGCTTGAGCCTGAGCTTTCTAGCAAAGGGCTAAGGAAGGGTCAGAGGACCAGGAGGCAGAGAACTCATTGTTAAAGCCCCAGTGCCTGCTGTTTGATTCAGACTCACTAGGATCCCACGAGGAAGGGATAGTTAAAGGAAATGGTCATTTCCTGGGTGACCCTAATGTGATAAGGAAGAAGGCCTACACTAGCCCAAAGTTACAGACCATGTTTGAACTATCCTCCTGCTCTGGTAAGTCCCACAGCGTGCTGCATCAATCATGGTTCTGAATTTGCTTTTTGGGTAAATGCTGAAGTATTGCAAAACCGTGTCTCTTGAAACATTCAATTTTAGTTTTAATTATTGATACCTTGTAGCAATCTCCTTATCTCTTCCACTTCTGCTTTCATAGTGTCTTTCCAAAAGTGTGGAGCCTCATCTTCAGTATGTCCCCACAGTTAGAACGTTTGCTTCCCCTTGACAAATTTGACATATCCATCCGTGTTCTTCAATTACAGCCAAAGTCTTCATTACAAGTGAATCTCGGGTTGCCTTATTCCTATTTTATGTTGGGTTCTGTGTTTCATTCACTATATACTTCCAGTGTAGTCTCACCCAATTCTTAAAACTGTTTCTTGATCTGTTCTTCTTAAAAGCATCTAGCTGGAGTATGGTCAAGCTGTGAGCCCGAGCTTGACCACTTCAATTATTTAGAGACGAAGTTCCTCAAAAAATGCCAACTCATCTTTGGAGATAATGTGAGTTAGTCTTGTGTTTCAGGAGATTCATGATTTATAAAGTACCTATATGTAACCAGTTCTGACGCACTCCATTGGAATGTGGCTGCAGAAGCCGGATTTATACCACAGCAGCCCTATATAATTAACCACAGTCCTCTCTCCCTTTGAGCCAAAGTGGAGGTGAGACTGCATTTCAGCATGATGCTCCAGGTGGTACTGTCTGTCCATGAGAGGCACGTGAGCTAAAACTTGTGCTATCCCAACTAGACTTTGCTTTTGCTCACCCGAGTGTGTTACTGTTTCAGTGTTCATCTGAATTCTTCTATGCCTAAAATATTACAAATACAAGAAATGGAGCTATATGTAATCCTAAATTTTTTTAATCTAATAAACATACAAACTCTAGTCAATGACTTCTGTTATCCTCACGTTAAAACTACTTTGGGGGTGCCTGGGTGGTTCATTTGGTTAAGCGTCTGACTTATGCTGAGGTCATGATCTCACTCTCCAGGAGTTCGAGCCCTGCATCGCACTCTGTGCTTACAGCTCAGAGCCTGCAGCCTGCTTCAAATTCTGTGTCTCCCTCTCTCTCTGTCCCTCCTCCACTCCTGCTGTCTCTCAAAAATAAACATTAAAAATAATAATTAAAAAAAAACAGTAGTCTGACTACTTACAACTACTTTTTTCTCTGTGAGAAAATGGCTCTGTGAGAGACAAACAGCTAGGTGGACCAGTGTTTTAGGCAGTGAATCTCCTGAACCTAAGCCAAGTGCATCCAAAGCCCAATGCTTTAGAGTCTAACACAGGTGAGCTTATTCTATTAAATAAGCACCACTGCCCGGGCTCTGGGTCAGGATTCAGGAAACAGATCCATGTTAGGGTCAGAGAGGAAGTGCTTATGAGGCAAGGCAAGTGGATAACGGGAGACTCCACCTGTCACTCAGCTGAGGAAACTGTCCAACAAAGTGAGCAACCAGGCTTTGCTACAGGATCTCTGTACTTCTCATGCTTCTGAAAGAAACCACGATCGGGAGAAAAAACAGGATTAAAGGGAGTCAGGCATCAAAATAACATAAAATCTTTTATTGAAAGTCACTTTATTGATGTTACAATGAGAGTAACATAGAAAACTGTGGTATCTTTTTAGCTTCAGAAGTGAATACAAATAAAATTGTGCCAGAAATTTGAACCTCAAGTTACAGTGACCTTTAAAAACAGTTAAGGTTTTTGTATACCTACAATATAAGAACAACTTGATAATTTGAACAGCCATAAAACACATCACGCTTGCTCAGGAAAGCAGTTGCCATAAACATTTCAGTTGGTGATTGCCAAAACCCAATTTTTAAAATAGCTTAAGACCTGAAGTGCAGAGGAGCAGAGAGAATATATTAAAATGAAGCCAATCTCAGGTATATACACAGGATTACCTGGTTACCAAAAGTGAAATCATGCCGATAATAACACTTCCCCACGAAGTGGCTTCCACTATCTGTAGATGGACATCACCCCTTAAGATGATGGTTGTGGAAAACACTAGCGCAGACCTACCTTGGCTAACATATAAGCTGCTATGTTTAGTTAGAATGCCCAGTTCCTAAAAGAAGTTGTCTTTTTGGGATGCTAGATTGGAGGGGTAAGTCTCTTCCAGCAAGTTTAAAAAGGACATACGTGCTTAGTTATCCTGAATAAACCTTTTGTTAAGCACTTTAGAAGTTAGTGTTAAAAAAAAAAAAAGTTTCCCATATAAAACAAAGGTGTTGGGTCATTTTTACCCATTAAAAAGACTGGCTGTAGAATCACAGATTTTGTGCTAGATTAGAAAAGAAAGTGGGGTTTCTAATCAGGCAGTGATACACATGTATAATTTAGCAAGAACTCTTGTATCATAACTGAATAAATTATTAATTCATATCAGCACTTTCCATAATGTGTTATCTGGTATAACTTAGCACCGCTATGTTTAAAGATTTGGGGGCTATTTGCATTATTTTAGAGTTTGACCATTACAACACAAAAAACCCACATCTGACACTTTTTTAACTTGAGAGGAAAATGTCCTTTTCTTCATAAACTCTTTGAAAACTTTACTGATGATTTTGTAAGTGCATTATCTTAAGATTGCTAGTCTCATTGTATGCCTTTTTGTAAAAAAAAAAAAAAAAAAAAAAAAAAAGAAAGAAAGAAAGAAAAAAAAACCCACCCTACATTTTCCCTGGTTTTGATTTTAAGGATACCTAAAAACATGAAATAATGGTGCCCTGGAGCAAAACTCTGCCAGCCTTGAAGTACGTCTCCATTCAATACAGGTTTTATGAACAATTCAATAGGGACACACTGAGCAAGGGTGACAGGCCCAACATGTACTGGGCCCATAAAGTATTTATAGAGCCAACACTCAGTAAAACTGCAAAGTATACCAGTCTGTCGTAGGCACTCAGCCCCTCTGTCCCCACCACACCCCTAGTGATCACCTTCTGCACACCTGGCTTCTGGGTTCATGTGCGTCTCCATTCTGCTCCTGTGTCAAGACTAAATACCCCGTGACCTCCCAAGGCTCACTACTTTCTACCCCCGCTCCATCCTGAAATATACCCAAGGACCAATCTCTTAGTGACTTCTAAATGTTGCATAATCCATGCCCAGTTGCCAGTGAGAGAAGACTAAGGTGCCTCTCTTCCTCCTATTCTTCACCCCGTGGTTCTCCCCAGTGCCAGTTTAGCCAAGAAGGGACTTACCTCCATGACAGTGAGGAGAAAAGGGCTGGCAAGCTACTGAAGAGGAGTAGGAAGGGTTTGGAAGCATCTCTCAGACTCCGTAGGGAGGATGCTTACTGTTTGTCAGGCCCTGGAGATAAAGGACAAAAATGCCAGGCAGGTTTTTGTTTTTGAATGTTTTGCTTTTCTACTTATAAACTGAACCAGATGGTGTTCCATGTTAGGGGCTCTGACAAAGCCATGAATAAAACATGAAGAGAAATACTATGCCCTGATTTCTAAAGTCCTGCTGTATCTTCGTTTGATGAACATCTGGGAAAGCTCCTCTCAGCATTAAAGGCACCTGCCTGCACAGCATATGCTATCAGCATGTGCCCAGAGTTCTAGCACATGCGGCTGTGCACACACGCATACAGACACCCAGATCGTGGGCTGCTGCCTCTTAACTGATTCATAAGAGCAGTCTGGGCCCCTCACAATCCAACAGGGGAAGCTATTTATGAAAGTGCTTAGTGCTCCTATGCCAGGAGGAAATGTGCTGCATCCAAAATCAGAACAGTTTTTATCCATTCAGAAAATAACTGAGGGGACAAACAACAACAACAAAAAATTAACAAGCCTCAAATTAAGCCCTATTCCACAGAAATATCTGCCTTTCATATATTTTAAGCTAGTAGAATGAGAAATTCACCTTGACTCCATTGAACAACAACGAAAATGTGCGTAGCAGTTTTAAGGGAAAACGAAAGCGAAAGGAAAAGGACCATCAGGACCCTGAAATGTAGATGTTATGCCGCCAGTGGAAGTCAGAACATTTCATGAAAAACTGATGGCAACTTACCAAGTTGGTAGGATGGAATTTATAATACGCTGTCCAAGGGGGCGCCCTTGACAGCAGCTGGCAGTGGTGTCCTAGTCAGGCTGTGGCAGCAAGCGGCTGGCCACCCTTCGTTCCTTCAGTCCACTGAGTGCCACATCTCGGCACTGCCAGCTACTCAGTATCCTCCCAATAAATTACCCTTCCTTTACGTTTAAGTAAAATAAAGTAAAATAGTCTTCTCTTTAGGTAAGGATTTATTATGTTGAGTAACACGAGGAAATATTAAAACACTAAATATATAAGTAGAAGTACATGACAACAGGAAATGAAGAATGGATGAAATAAACACGCTCGATTTCATAAAGGAGGGCATAAAAATACTGCATTTCCTCCAGCCCATAGGTAACTAAAAAGTAAAGAACAAAGTCCAAAAAAGCAAAAGGTAAAGAGATCTGGGACAATTGACAGTTTAAATTATGCAAATTTGCAAGGGAATCAACAACAACAACAACAACAACAAACATAAGGCTGTGATGAAAATCAAACATAAATAGTCCTTTTCGGGAAGTGCACAAAAGATCTAATTTTATCAGCAACTTCTTTTAGAAACCCTATCCATCTTATGCACAGAAATCTATACCAGAGTGACTTTATACATAAAGACAATTTTAAAAGCCTTTTTAAAGCCAGGAGAAAAAGAACCTAGTATCACTTAATAAAGCACCTATCTCAAGTATTTTTGGCATTTCAACCCTACATTTACTTTATTAGTCAAAAATTTTTAAAGAACAGCCCTGGGTTTCTTTAAACTATAGAGCAACTAAGGTAAACTGAAGGCCCTCGCTCTGCTGTGCTGTTTGAGTGGGTTCCTTTCCACAGACTGCACGTGACCTGGGATCACTTTCCAGCTGAGGGACTCCTGAGGAGGACGCTACTTCCTGACTAAAGAAAGAGTTGGCTGGACACAGACCGGTAAGTCTGACCTCAGTTCCTTCAGGGGCTCCCTCTTACCCCCACCCCCTTGTTATCATTCTTAATAAAGAGATTTCAATGTTTAAGTCAGAGTTTGCTATACTGCAATGTCTGTGGACAAATGGACCATTGCAGGCAGCACGGTTGTCAATCTGAAGTTTTATCTATGCAAAAAACTTTAGAAAGAAAAGAAAAAGGCATACAATGGAACAGAAAGGCCAATGAACCACTCTTCTCTGCTTGGCGTCAGAGTTCTATAATTGACTGGGGGCTATAAATATTAGTTGCGTGATACAAACCGCTCTGATGACCTCAAAGTTCCTCTCCAAAATATATTAAAAAGTTCTAATGCTGTGCTTGTGTTTAGTGCCATAGGTCCATTTTCCTGTTTCAGTGGATGAAAAGTCATAAATATTTAGATTTAATACATCTAAATACCAACCATGAGTACCCGTATAGGTATTTCTCAAAAGTATCCACTAAGATTATAAACTTGTCAGAGAATTCTGCAAATGGCTATAAGAATGTTCAAACATTCTTAGGCAGATACCCAGAACAGAACATTAAAGCTACCATAAAATCATAATCTTCCTGCAAATAAAACAAATGCTTTTCATTCAGTTCCACCTGAAGGTTATTATCAAGGAGCCTGACTATAAATAACTATGCCTTACAAAAGACATGTTACAATGACTTTTACTTGAAATAATAATTTTCATGTAAAAATAATTGAGAAAGTAAGGAAAGTGTATGGGAGGGAATCTGTTGACAAGTAGCTCCCCATTTGTAAATTCTTTCAAATTAGGGTTTATGTAACCATAACTAGGAAGCATATTTACACAAGGTACCTTACATTCAAATCTATAAACTCTTTTATAGTCAAAATAAATCTTATAACATTAGCATTTTATACACTCAATACCAGAAAATATTCAGTGCACATTAAAGTGATCTTGGTCAAAAGCCACTTTATTTGCTACATCTTTAAATCTGTCTGCCCTCCTGCCCTTCATTTGAGCTACATGGCATCGTCACCCAACACTCACCCAAATCTTAATCTGATGGATCATTTTATTGTAGTATCGACAATTACATCCCTTCCTGTCATGAAAAATGCCATTTACAAACACTTTATAGTTTTGAGTGATTAAATTTCTTGTCAAACATTTTCAAAGACTTTCAGAAGAGAGGTCTGTTACAGAAGACAAAAACCATAGAATATAAAATACTGCCTCTAACGTGGCCCTTCAGTTTGGGCATCTAAGATGACTATATGTGAAGATGAAATGGATTTTGACCATGGACACTACTGGGAGAGATCAAATTTAGGAGAATATTTCTGAAATCTTGTCTCCAGATTCCATTCCTCTCAAGAAAAAGGAAAGAAAATGAGGAAATTCAGAAGTACTCTTCACATCAAAGCATTGGATTGATCCCATCAATTTTGGAGTTCACTAGAGTAGTCTTTCCTGGGGAAGTTTTCTTTTAGAATGACAGAGCTGCGTTGTAACAGCTATCCAACTTTGGTTTTAAAGAAGGGACTTTAACATAGATTTCTCACTTTTCTATGGATTAAAAAAAAAAAAAAAAAAAAGAGTTCAAAACGTCAGATCTTTCCCCCTGCCAGCTGTTTGGGTAACTTCACAGTTGCCGCACACTTGTGGCTTTAGGTTTCTTCTAACCCTCTGTGGCCTGTTGAGGCTTCCCGCCCAGTTGGTAGAACCTCCATCACCTTGCTTCCACATCAGTGCGGAATGACCTGTTGGACTCACATCCTACTGATGATAAATATCCTTGATAAACAGTGTAAAAGTTGGTTTTATTAAAACAAGCTATTCATCTTACAGATAAAGGTAGCTAAAAAGTTTTGTCAAAGAACAAAAATTGAGGCCACAAAGGGTTAGAGTGTCGGCAAGTCGGAAGCTATCAATGTATCAGGGGCCCCGGTCTCATGTGTCTTTGGTACACTTGCTTAAGGTCAGCAGGACATGCTGCTGAGGGGCTCACGGGCCTCCAGGGTGAGACTAGGCGTGCTCTGATACTGAAAGACAACAGCTGCCGAGGCAGACACTGGCTGGAGGACTCCCAGGGAGCAGCCATCAGCTTCAGAGTGAGTGCCTGGAGGCCGGAGACTGGCTACACTACTGAGCTCCTGCCCCAGCCAATGTGGAAGCCCCAGATTTGCTGGGCATTTTCTTCTCTGGTTCAATTAATCACTCAAGAAAACTGCCTCCAGGCTGTGCACAGCTTAAAGGGATATCACAGGTTTTGGAGGACAAATACCAATTACAGAGAGAGACACTTAGGGCACTGACCACTATATTTACAACATCATCTGTTTATCATCTTTAAAGACCATTTGATGGATGATGACGATGTGCCTGTTACTGATTATTTTTAGGCATTTGGCAAAATACACTTGTGTGTAACAGTTGCTTTTTTTATTTTAAAAATGTTTACATATGTACAATTGTCCTTGTATGCTGATATAAATATGAAAAGTAAAAAAACAAAAATAAAGATACATGTTTAGAGTAAGCATATGGGATATTGGCCTCTCAAGCTTTAAAGTCCTGCAGAAAAATCCTATATGCCTTAGCCCTGCATGCTAGTTTCTATTATGGGATGTTGTTTCCTTAAATGTGGAAAGCAATAAACAGAAGCTTCATGCACATAGCATTACTGTCTACAATGAGGATGTGCTTCAGAATGTCAGTTCTGAATCCACTATTGTCCCTTAGGAAACTTGCTACATTTGGGTCATGAGTTAATTTTAGTGAGATTTCTACATGTATCTGTCATGCGGATTATCCATTAACATACCGGTACCTTTATTTTTCCATGTTATAGTGTAACATTTCAGTAGTTCTTTTCATGGTTCAGTTAAATCCTAAGCCAATGACAAAAAGAAAATGGTATCCAGACGTGAGACTCGGCTTCCTCTCCTCTGTGGCATCTCAGAGGGTCTGTATTGTCTGAAGAGCAGATAGATTTGCAGTGATTCTGTGAGGCTGGGTTTCTATAAAAGTTGAAGTAAACAGTTTTGATGTATCACATGTAAACAGTGGATCTTAAATGGATGTCTCCCATAGCTGCACAACAGAGAAAAGCAAAATTGCACATTATGAAAGCAGGAAAACAGGCATATTTTTTTAATGTTTATTTGAGAGAGAGAGAGAGAGAGAGAGAGAGCATGAGCAGGGGAGGAGCAGAGAGAGAGGGAGACACAGAATCAGAAGCAGGCTCCACGCTGTCAGCACAGAGCCCTATGTGGGGCTCAAACCCACGAGCCGTGAGATCATAACCTGAGCTGAAGTCAGATGCTTTACTGAGCCATCCAAGTGCACTGGAAACAGGCCTATTCTGAGCTATGAAGATGAAAAAGATGAAAAAGAGTTGGTGATTCCATCCATACTTATGTGGTTGTGGAAGCACACTCTTATGACATCTAATGAACGGATAAAATAAACGCTCTAATTTTTAGCTTTCTCCTTCCTCTAAACCTGTGTTTCAATCTTGTTAGCAATTGCCACCTTTTAATACCAAACCCGTCAATCTTCATTTACTGTTACTCAAAAATTTGAATAGATTAAATATTATGTCTCGAATGAAATAAAATAATTTAAAATATTATTTTTTTAAATCATATATACACTCCTTTTCCCCAGGATTCTGATATGGCCTTCTAGAGTAGTGGTTCTCGACCCACCTGCACATTTCAATGATCTGAGGAGGTTTTAAAAATCCTACTGCCCAGGCCACTCATCAGACCAACTAACTCAAAATCTCTCTGGGTCTCTGGGTGGGATTCAGGCATCAGCATAATCTAGAAGCCCTTCAAACAATTCCCATTACGGCCAGTACTGAGAAGTACTGACCTCGGGAAAGTGTGATTCTATCAATACTACTACCACCCACTTAGAAATCACTGCTGTGGGCCTATGACCAGGCCATCCGCTCTCCAAATCCATCACTGTCTCCTAGAAAATTGTCCTTTCCCAGGAAACAAAGCACCCATGACATGATGTCAATTCCTTACTTCCCTTACCTCTTCCCCTCCTTACCTCTCCCATCAGTTCTGTACACTGTCCTGTTCATATCTAATTTCTACAGCATTCAGTAATTGCTTTAATGGACTATAAACAACTTTGGAATGATCAAATATGAATGCAACTCAGCTCACCAGAGTGGCTAATTTAAAAGAAGAAGAAGAAGAAGAAGAAGAAGAAGAAGAAGAAGAAGAAGAAGAAGAAGAAGAAGACGACAACGACGAAGAAGACCTGGCTGATAAAATATTGCTTCCAGGCAATATGATTTGGGTACACTTTTATAAACATGAACAAAGAAAGTCTAGAGACCAGTGTGACTTAAGTTACATCCAAATTAATCCAAATTCCATTTTTACTGAAATCTAGAGCATGTCATTGTATACCTAATGAGATTCTGGGACAGAAAAAGGAGAAACGGCTAAGTGACTATGTGGATGTTTCTACATAGTTCCCTATTTAATAGGTTCTCTTGAATCTTCATGGAAATCTTGTTCTCAATAGTCATGTTGGCTACTCCACAAAGACTATGGTAGAGACGCCTGTGTTCTCCCCCTTTGGAGGACAAATCTCTCAACTCTAAGGATGTTTGTGTGTGTGAATGACCCCTGTTGGTGGAGAATAGTGAAAATGAATGGTTAAACAGGACGTTTGCTAGGTAAGAACATCTGGATTGACACTCAGATGATGGTATGGAGTGGTAAAGGGTTCAGGCTTCAGCTTCAGTGAGTCCAGTTTTCTCTCAAATGGTTAAGAAAATTAGTGACAGCTTGCAGAAAGGGGAACAGAGGGATTACACTGGTGGGACACTGGTGGAACCTGAAGATCACCATCATCCCATTGAGGAAAAAGGAGCGAAGAATTTTCCAAGTCATCACTTTTAGGAACAGACATGACTGTGGCCGTTTCTAATTTCTAGATGACTATAACGGAGGGGTTGCTGGTAAAAAAGATCTGCTTGTTTGATAACTCCCCAGCCCTCCAAGACAGGCCAGAGATGGGGGCTGCCTATTCTTCAGGATTCTGCTATGTGCTCATGTGGATGTTCATGGTGAACGTAGCCATGGGCCTTTCACACTGTCCCCGGGGTTACAGTCTTCACTGTTGCCCCATTCATCCCCAGGAAGAGGCCACGAGCCGGCCATGTCCTCTGGGGAGCTGTCATTTCCAGGGCTTTCCTGTGGGAACAATAACCTGCACCCTGGCATGACAACAGGTGAGAGAATATCCCCAAGTAGACAGAGCAAAACAGCAATGTAAACAATTTATCAGAGGTAAAAAGTAGGGTGTTATACTTTGACAATTCTCTGAGGAAGGATGACAGCCTTGGATTTCTTTACCACATACTCGTGTCATGAACAACTGGATGCCTATTAACGATTCTGTTTTTTACAGCCAGAAAGCTGAGTGCTGGGAATCTGAATTTTCTTCTTCCTTTCCATCTTTTACCATTACCCATATGAACACAGGAAGCTAACTTGTCACGTAATTCACAAAACACCACTGCTTGGTTTTAAAGTCTTTTTGATCATAGTAATCTAATCTGCTTTTAGCGAGTTTTCTTACTGACTGCGAGTGGATCGAGTTAAAATTTGAATGATTCGTGTATACCTTGAACCCCATTACTTAAGCCATCAAAGAGGCTCTGAAATATCTTTCTACACCAAAAAACCTAGGAACCCGAGACCCACTAGCAGATAAATCTGCCCAGGCTTTTAAAGCTCCATTTTTTTTTAATTTTATTGCAAAATTATTTCTGAAAAGATCAACATTACACTGTAACTGACCACAACAGAACTTGGATACCAATAAAAGTATTCTTTAGTTATATCTCTCATTTAAGCCTCTCTGAGGGCCAGTCTGCCTCTCTAAATTCAACTATCTCTCAAATTTCACATAATGGATGTATTCTGGGAATACTGTGAGGCTGAGCAGAACCATAATTAAAGTTATAAAAGAGGACTCAGTATTTAAGGAAACTTCTGGCACACCTGAAGCTAATATAACACTGCAGACAATACTAAATTATATTACTAGATTATAGTAATATATTACTTCATTTAAAAAATAAAGTAGAAAGGAATTGGTTCTTCTATGTGAAGACCCAATGACAAATTTAAAAAAAAGTAAATAAATAATAAATAAATAAAACTTATGGTTAACCATATTTTTATATAATCAGTTCTTATGTGTTTTTAAATATGGCTTTTTAGGGGTGCCTGGGTGGCTCAGTTGGTTAATTGCCTGACTCCAGCTCAGGTCATGATCTCCCTGTCCATGAGTTTGAGCCCTGAGTCAGGCTCTGTGCTGACAGCTCAGAGCCTGGAGCTGGCTTTGGATTCCGTTGCCTCTGTCTCTCTTTATCCCTCCCCCATTTGTGCTCTGTCTCTCTCTCTCTCTCTCTCTCTCTCTCTCTCTCTCTCTCAAAAATAAATAAATGTTAAAAAAATAAAATAAATCTGTCTTTTTAAAATATAAGAGGTTGCTAAATTTTACCATACCCATTGCCATATTTTTTTAATATTAGAGATTTTCTTTTTTTTTTTAATTTTTTTTTTTAACGTTTTATTTATTTTTGAGACAGAGAGAGACAGAGCATGAACAGGGAGGGTCAGAGAGAGGGAAACACAGAATCTGAAGCAGGCTCCAGGCTCTGAGCTGTCAGCACAGAGACCGACGCGGAGCTCGAACTCACGGACCGCGAGATCATGACCTGAGCTGAAGTCCGACGCTTAACCGACTGAGCCACCCAGGCGCCCCAATATTAGAGATTTTCATATGTATCCAAATTCCACCCCTGCCTCTAAGCCACTGGTCTAACTTTCTGTCACAGGTTCTGATTTCTAAAGTCCTATTGGGTATTATTAGCCAGTAAAAGGCCTGAGTAAGCAAATTAGGCATGAAGATGAGGCTAGTTTATTTCATCTCTGGCATTTCCAGGTATATTAAAAAACTGATAAAAACAAAACACATTCTGTTTTGTTTATTCCAGGCTGTCATATAGAAGCTATGAAGTATAATAAAAGATATAAATACATAGCAATGAATGATTAAAACATACCAAATATCACTAGAATTCAGTAAACTCATTTGCAAATATAAATCTGAGCCCCATACCCCAAGAATCTTCTATTTTTCAATGGAATCTTGAAAATCTTCCCCCCCCCCTTTTTTTTTATAAAGAAGGAAAAACAGTTCTCTCTTTTAAAGCATGAACTCATAGATAAACGATAATGACTGAGGCTATTAGTGTATATTCCACATACCCTGGCACTTTGTCGGTTCACTTTCTTCTCTTCATCAGGAAGTGGAGGCATTGGGTATGGGTATTTTCTGCTGGAGGCAATAGACCCAGTTGATGAAGAAGGAGACTTGGCAGGAGATAGAGTCCTGAGATGTTGAGAACACATGGAATAAATACTATGTGACTGCCTAACATCTCTTTCAAATATCTGAAAAGTAGGTTCAAAACAATCCCTCTGATTGCAATTTTCATAGGCCACTACTGCAAAGGTTTAACTACTGGGAGATTCTCTGTTCTTCACAACACTGGAATGCTGGAATTTTATTTTCCTAATGTCATAACTGCAATGGATTATTTAAATGTTAGCACACAGAATCAGACTCTTCAACTAGAAAAGCCAATCATGAAGTTTCCTATAGAATAGATAAAAAGCTAAAATGGAGAAGGGGCAAAATTATTCTAAGAGCTCATAATGGTAAATTAAATGTACAACATAGGAATATTCTGCCTTGTTTTTACCACTTAATGTAAAACATGTTTTAGTACAGTAATTCCAATTATATTTTTAAGTTCTGAAAATACAATACAATTGATACATTTGTTAGTTGCTAAGTCACACACCAGTTTACACATAACTCATGCATTCAGAGGCCAGTGTGTTAGTTGTGAAAGAACAAAGGCAAATAGAGGGGTTTTAATAATAAATTAGTAAACATGCAAGCAGTAAGGAGTGCAGAGTTCCAGCCAAACAACGAGTCTGATGAGAACATACAAAAATGGTCTGATCAGTCCCTACAATCAGCATTTCTGGACAGGGAGGGTTTTGTGCCACAGAAGTAGATCTTGCTAACTCATGTAGGGTGTACTTCTCATGCTAATAAGGTGGCTACACTTTAGTGACTGGAATTTTACTGAAACGAACACAAAACACAAATACCCTTCCTATTTAGATAACGTGTATTATCTCCATCATGAAGACATTCCTTATGAAAGATACGCATGAGTTGTGATGTATTCTGCTCTTCTGTATTCTGCCTGTGCAGTGGTAATATGTGTGACTAGGCTGAGCTCACAGGAAGTGCCCACATCTGTTATCTTGTCTTCAAAGTAAAAAAAAACAAAAACAAAAACAAAAAAACAGCTGAGAGTTTGTTCACTTACACCATATCAAAGGGAAACAGATGTGCTGATTCAGCAGTACCTATCCATTCACAAATGTTACCACTCCACATCTATGACTGCTCAGCTCCCAGTGTCTGGTGGCTGTGAGCCACACCGCTGAAGTGGTTACACAGCCACGTCAGAGCACAGGTATTATTGCCGCAGGAGGCACCTCACCTGCTGGGGGGACTGACAGCCTGGGAGTGTCAGCAGCAGGGCGGTGCTGGGCAGGGGAAGATCCACTGCACTGCATGCAAAGGCATCAAGAGGGTTCTTCTTTCCCCCTTGTTGTAAATTTTGGTTCCCATCCATATATTATGCTTTGCTCTAGTTCTCCTGTAGTCTTCAAACCAGCTTCCATGTTATAGACACCAAATTCAAGCTGAGGTTTGAAAATACTTTTTCCTACAAGTCCTGAGATTCAAGTGACCCTTCTCACTCAATTGTAAGAATCAATACTGCTTTAACTTGGTTTTAATCTGTAACTCCTAACACTTCCTCTAGTTTTGGGAAATGTCCAGGACCAGTGTGAACTGGTCTAATGTTCTAGCAGTGTGAATAGTCACAATATCACAGATATTTGACTTCTCTTGTGCTGATGCTCCCCACTACAGAGCAGATGGGTAAAACTAAGAATACAAGTACTTCAAATCCTTCGAAAGACTATTAAGGCAGTGTATTACTACTGCATTTTTTTTTCTAATGCAGAAATTAAGGATGTTTTTAATTTTAAGAAAACACTGCCAATATGACTATGACCTTTAAGAAACATTCAGTGTGTGTAGAATGAGGATAAGTTTTTGTATTTAGATATTTAAATACATATTTCTCAAACAAGGGATGTTAACCTGGGTTCAGATTTTTAGCCTAATCACTACTGGTAAGAAACCCAAGTTCAGGAAAGCTAGTCAGGTACACAAAGAAATAAATCTTGTTTACTTTAGGGGAACATGCAAAATGAGTCCTCTTCTTAACTTGCTACAGTGTGGATGTGTCCATAGCATGAGCTGTTAGCTTACAGCTTCACAGTCATGCCAGTCATTCACTTGGCCATGAGTCCAAATGACCAGCTCTACACACATACCAGGCCATCCCAATGAGAGGTGCTGGAATATTTCCTCCAAATATTTTTCCATGGCCAAAGCCAATGGTGAGTGAAAACAAAACAGAAGATATTCTCCAGATCCCCCAAGAGATTGCATGTATACTTCCTCTCACATGAATACGCCAGCTAGCTGACACTTTGGACTGACCCTAAGGGGAAGAAAAGCCAAGCAGGATGGTTTTAGTAGGGGCAAGGGGCATCATGTCCTGGAGGTTGGGTGGTGTGTGACTGCATATTATTTTGAGGGGTTATTCAGCACCAGAACAGGAGTCAGAATAAGAGCAGAGAACAAGGTGGGGTAAATCAGCTTCGGGAAATAAAAGCAAACTAAAATTTTGTAACAAATGTCTAAAGAGAGATTTCTGCCTCCACGATCTTTTCTGACCCTGGCTACTTGCCTGGTAGTTCCAATCTGGCATTTACTGAAAACCAGGCACTGGCCCAGCTCATTCACTTAGAAAGTAATCTTTGAACAAATGTTAATGATTATCATTACAGCATTTTAAAAAACCATAATAACCTTAATGGGTGCCATTTAAGGCTACACAATGAATGTGTGCCTGTGTGCCCATGGATTGTGGTCTATCTTGGGGCCACAGGAGACTTGCTGGGCTTGCCTTTTTTAAACATGTCTGTAAGGCCATGCTAAGCTCAGTTCTGCCCCCCAGGAATGGCTGAAACCACACCAGTCACATATGAGGGACACAGGTCCACCCTTACTCACTTGTCTTTGTTCAGATGCAAATTTTATATAATCCAGAAGGATTTATAATGTGTCCTAGGATAGAATTTAAATAGTCACTATACCCCCTGCTATTCTTAAGTAATTACAGAGAAGTAGAAAGGGAACAGATTTTGGAGTCACAGCCAAGCTGATAATTCTGATTCTTATACTTACTAGCTGTGCTACCCTGAGTTACTTGTTGTGTCTCAGTTTCCTCTATCCATAGAAAGGGAGTAAGAATGCCCAAATATCATGATGTGGTAAGAGATAAAGGTATATAGCAGGCACTCGATACAGGATAATTATTTCCGGTTTCTTTTCAGAGCTACTGCATTTTCCGTAAGATCATGGGACTCTGAGTAATCAAATGCATAATACTCCAGAGAAAAGATACCTGCTCAGAGCTTGGAAAGCACTGTCACCAACAGAACTGCCCCCAGGGTGTGGGTATGGGGAGATAATGCTCTTGTCCTGCTTGATGTGAGTGTATGCTGGCAACCATTTGAGCAACCAGTGTCAGATACAGAACTGCGTAAGGGAGCACAGCTGAGGCACTACCATCACTCAAAACTTTTTGGCATTTGCTTTTCTCTTCATAGTGATGAGGATGTAGTATTTTAAATGCTGGGCTATACTTTGGACCAGTTTGTAGCACTCACAAAGTCCCCACTGTGTTTTGATTAAGGATGCCACAAAGCCCACACCACATGGGTGATTAATAAAATGACCTTTGCCCCCATCGGTGTTTTGGCAGGAGAGGGAATCCCAAATAACCTGGTGACTGTTGAAGCATATCTGAGCTTAAGCACAGGGCTGGCAAAGCATAAGCCAAAGTGTGAATGCACTTCGGCCCTCTATGTAAGGACTGGCTTGGACGGAGGGTGGATGAAATTCTCTCTGTTGTGTTAGAATCATTGTGCTAAAAGCTCTGGGGCATCTTCGATTATTCACGACTTTCACAAAAATTGTGCATTAGTTTTCAGGTCCTACCAACATAATGCTTATTAATCCTAAAATGAGAGTTACATTATAAACCTCCACTGGATTTTATCTAGCCTTTAAATACAAATACGGACTTTAATAATTAATTCATAATGTTGCCATCCACCGTGGGAGGTGACATCTAATTCTAAAAGAGGAGATAAAGAAACCCTCTAAAATTGCCCTTGCAGCTTTGCACGTGCAACCAGGGGTGCTAAAGCATTTCCCCATCCAAATTGCGTTTAGTCATGCAGCTTCTGGGCAGACCTGGGTGCTGATTTTAAGAAATGTGAACTCTTCTCTGGGAGCCACATCAACTACTCAGCTGACCCAGGGGAGGTGAAACAACTCTTCCGGGGTACCATTTCACAAATTAGTGTTGCAAAGATGCTAGGTCCATTTAGGGATAAAAGTCCTAGCCCATATGCGACCAAAGTCATTCTGTTTGGGTTCCATGGCTGATACAAATTACAATCTGCCCACAAGCCTGAGGAAGATAGACAGGAGAAATAGGACTGCAGGTGAGCCAAGATTCCAAATAACATTCAAAATAATCTTACCTGTCTTCCTGACGCTGGCCATCTTGAGAGCTACAGGTGAGGGTGGGATGTTTGAATGTGAGTGTATGTGTATGAGGTTCAGTGTGAGAAAGTGGTAAAAGCAGAGGAACAGGGCAGAAGGGAAAGATGGGGTATAAAAGCAGGATATATTGTGTGAGCAGGCAGGGTTATGCTTTCCTTGGGGCGTATGCAAATGTATGGATCAAAATAAAATGCAAGTAGGGTCTAATCATTTTCTCAAACTATACATGTCTAAACTAAATGGTACACTGGAAGAGAAAGTCCACCTTATATGGGTGCTGAGAGTTAAACACACGTACATATTTTGATATCTATTAAATGCTGACCCAAGTCATGGCAAAAAGTAATCTGAAAGCTAATTGTGTTCAGAAGAGGTCGTAATTGAGTCCATATTTCTTCTTTACATTAGTTGTCCACAAAGTAGTCAGATATAAACTGGACATTTACCTCTAGGATACCACTTTGGTATTAGAAAGAGTGAAAAAATGCCATTAAGAGCTCTTGGAAATTCTCTCTGACCTCTGACGTTAGATTGAGCTACAGTGGATTGAGTAAATTCTAGAGTTTCTAAAATGTAGGGATACTCTGCTCTTCTGTGAACCAAGAACATGTTTTCAGTCTTCTTCCTGCTCTGTCTGAAGTGTTATACAACAAGCATTCTACTAGCATAAAAAGTGCCTTGAATGTTTTGTTGCAAATCTGTAAAGTACTTCTCGGCACTGCCCTTGTCTGGGAGCAAACTGTTGTACTGAAAATGAAACCTAAATTCATCCAATCTACTCTCTTGTGGTCAAGATTCTCTGGATAATTTTAAGTTCCATTAAATCACTGGTTTTACTCAAAGTAAAATTCCACTACATTTCATTTAGTTTCTTTTCATGTTTTCCCTTAAGTTTCCTCGTACGTACTATGCACTCTTAAGGCAGTAAGTAGGAAAAATGCACTATGAAACTGCTAAATTCTAGACATTAAATTGTTCAGGTTAATAGTGCTTCTTTATTAGTGGAAAGTATGTTTCATGCCCACAGAACACTACATAGCATAAAATGAAGATAAAGCTACTAAAAAAGCTCAAGATGGTGATGGGGACATGCACTAAATGGCAACCCTTTCAAATGGCTTCATTTGAAACATTCAGGAAAAAAAAAAACAAAAAACAAAAAACTAGACTTGCTCACGAAGCCAGAAACAGAGATCAAAAGGCAGCAAATAAACAAGGACCCTTTCCACCTATGGGAACTTGTATTGGGAGATACAAGATAGAGAGCCAGTCACACTACAGTATTTGTATGTGCTGGGAGAGTTTGAAAAGGATATAAAATTAATTTATAAAATACCTAAAGTATGGTCCTTCAGTGTTTTTATTCACATCTTCTACCCACTTAGCTACATTATAGTCTCTTTTGAACCATGGGTTTAAATACCTGCAGAAAGCAATGGAAGGAACAAAGAAAGCAGAACAAGATAGAAAATCTGAAAATACACAGCACAAGCTTAGCAAGGATGTTCTTCACCCTCCAAATGCAAGTGACTATGGCAAATAAACCAGGATGGATGTTGGGTGATTATGAGGCAGTCTGTACAATGACATGAGAATAAACTCAGCTACAAGGCTCGAGGCATTCTAGAATGTATTCAACATTGCAGGGAAAATCTTTCCAGTGGTTTCCCCAAGTGGATCAGAAGCGGCCTTCCAATCATAGTACTGTCAGTAATCTCATTCACCCACCTCCAAAGTGGCTTTTTCCAGGCCACCTCTCATTTGGTTCCTTGGTTTTCAAATGATAACGATGCTTTTTGAGAATATTCAGATGGCTGCAATTCCAACCTGGTGTTTGGGTATATAATGCCCCAAGAACAATTAAAAGGAGCAAAGTTCTCTTTCCAGTATGAAAAAAAGACTTTACAAGGCCTTGGTCTCACGGTCTCACTCCAGACAGCAGATCCTAAGCTGGAGTTAAAGATAGGTGCCTCAGCCGGCTCTATCAAGAGCAGACAGGGCCCCTGCTCTTCTGATCCTGGAACCCCAAAACACATTAAGTGTGGTCCAAACAGGCCTGCACGACCTTTAAGTTGGGCTCCGCAATTTTAGTTGTAGCTGCAAAACTCCTTCCTTTTCTTCATGCACTCCAGACTAAAGTGTTCATGTTTGCATTAGCAAATGGACCTCAGAAGTTGCCTTCTGAGTGTCTGATCATGAACTTGTGTCACTGCCAGAGGATACTAATGACCTTAATTAGCATTTCCATGATGGATCTGGCAAAGTCTCCATCAGAATTACTGTGCAAAGGAAAATGTAAAAAGGTGGTAAAACTGGGAGTGCAAGTCTGTTTTTGTTTTGGGGGGGTTTCCCCCCGCCCCTCCCACTAGAGTTTTCTTTGATTTACTCAGGGAGCCAAGCAAAAACACATCCTCTTTAGAATGTGCCCTTGTAAAATAAAAACAGATTCAACAAATTCAGTGTTGGAATCATTTGCAGGTTCTACTGAGTTTTCTCATTTAAAAAGTAACTCCTAGAGATACTATAGATAACGAAGATGCAAGCTCCATCAAATTTTGCAAGTCATTTGGAAACAAACCAAGGGAAAGGTAAAATACACTATTTGTTTGGGGTTAAACTTTGCTTCTTTCTACCATGTTTGGTTTCAGTTTGTAAATACACTTAAATCATGACATTTCCAGACATATAAACAAAAGTAGATTACTTTTTCCATAGTCCTTTCCCTCATTTTTAGCTATAACCAATGAAGTTCCCTCCTAAGAGAAGGGTTTGGTTGCCTTTTATGGCTGTAAGACCATTTTTGCTAAGACAGTGTTCCCTGACTCAGGAACAATTTCACACTAGTTTTGCCTTTAGCCACAATCATTGCCAACTTGCACTTTTCACAGAGATAGCCAATTAAAACTTGCATAAAAATTTCCACCGAGACTTTGAACAAAAAGAAAATGTCAAAAAGCAAGTGCAGCCACAGATGAAGGCTAGTGAATGCTCTGGCCTGGGGAAAACCGTAGAAAAAGCCCATGCAGCTGTTATCAGGTGAAACATAGCCACACAGCAAACTGAGTCACCCACAGGCAGCTTCCAGGAGGAGACGTGTGTTCCTTTCACTGACAATCTTAGAAGCTCAAAGGACTGATGCCATGGCTGTTTCATGATACCTACAGCTACATGGCTTGGCTTGTACATGATGGACCTTTTCTTCCATTTCAAGGAGCATCTCAGAAGGCTGTGATCACTTCACTAGAGGTCACTGAAGAGAGCTCTCAAAGGTTGTTCCTTCTGGGGATCTGCCCGTTAAAGTGTCTTCACAGTGGGCTTCCTAGCATCTCTAGGTGGCGGTGGTGGAAGTAATGAGAGTTTATCAAACCGCTATAAACCTGCCTATGTGGCTTGACTTGGCTTGTAGCGCAACATGCAAAAAAATGCGTTAGACAGGGTAGGAGAGCTCTTTGTGTTCTCCAGGATGGAAAGGCAGAGGAAAATTAGCTTGTGCTGGCTGGACCAGGACCATGTCCAAGCAGACATTGGGGGTCAGTCAGAGATCAAATGACCCCATTCTCAGCCAAGGAAGGGACTAGGAGGGAGATTAAGTGGCAGCCCAGAATGAAGGGGCAGGTGGAGACTGACCTGTGATCCAGACTCCCTGTCTGGGGGCTGTCAGAGCCCCCTGGGCTTATGCCTTGGGATGGGACTGTCTGGGCGAGGGAGTGCCCAGGCTCAGGTGCTTGGGGCTCCCTCCTGTAAAAACACAATATATAATACAAAGTCTAAGCCAAAACCTTCTTTTCACAGCATGTACAACAGTGAGGAAGATGCAAAAACGTTGAGTGTCAAAACAATACAATAAACAAGGACATTTTATGTTGTTAATTAGTAGGGTATGCATTTGTGGTGAATGCTTTAAATCATGTCCTGATGTTTTATCATCCCTGGGGATGATGGGTACTAAAGGGGATATGGAAATAATGAACCTGATGATACCTTTTAACCTAAAAAATAAAAAAAAGGTATGTTTGTCTGTGGTCATTCTGCTCCTCTTATAGTCCCACAAATTATATTGTTGTATCAGAAGCAAGAGGGATTATTTAACGAATATAGAAAGGTATAAAAAATGACTGTCAATGTAATTCCTAAGATGCTACGTATTAGGATTCCTTTTAAGAAAAAACAAAATATGTATGTATATAGTGCCCATATAACAAGGTATGTGAGAATAGTGGTAAACTTCACAGGCTTGGTTCCATTTAATTAATATGAGTCATGTAACCCAAATGCAGAAAGTGAAAAATCTGAGGGAGTCATTACTACTTTTTCTCACAAAGGTGATTCCACTATGACATCTTATTAAATATTATAGCGTTATCTCACAGGCAAGAGATTTATTAAGGGCTGTCTAGTATTATAATTTTCATCATATGATATGAGCGGGAATTCTACAGAAAAAATTTTCAAAATAAGTGACTGCACTAGCAAATATTGTATGAATCTTGCTAAACACCAAGTGCTGTTTGGGTCCTAAACACATAGCTTTACTATGATGTTGATCTATTTCCACTCGGGAGTTTTCAAAGCCTTATTATAGGAAATATCATTAAAACGCTAACCAGCACACAAAGGAAGTTCTGAAGAACACTTGACAGTTTTATCTGTATTCTTGTGAGCAACTGAGATGAGCTAAGGAGCTCTTACCAGGTGACCTCATGCAAAACAAATCAAACAACATTCCAAGAAGAGTTTATCCACAATGAGCCCTAAAGCATCCAAGCGCTTTGGGAAATGTTTAAGATAAACTCTAACAGATTAGTTATTTATGATGGAGTTCTATGATGCCATTCTGGACCATGCAATGGTATCACTTAAACCTATATTTTGTTTCTAAGGTAAAGTGTCCTCTAGCAAACTTTGACAAGCCACTTACAAGACAATACCATCAGCAGGAAGGTCCAAATTTCAGGGCACTGTTATTATTCCTGGACTGAAAAAGGCAGGGTATATGATGGAAAAGCTAACATAAGTTTCTGACAAGCAGTTAACAAATACCTGCTATTCAGATTTTTAAAGTATTAAGGCATGAAGAAGCAATAGTGATCCTGAAAACAATAACTAGCACTATAGTGAGAAATAAGTTAAAAAAAAAAAAAAACTTTAGGTAGGTCAAAAAAGTACAGTTAATGAAAACCTGGTGGCAAGGAAGTTCCAGAAGCATACCAAGGGTGTGTTTTATTCCTCGACGTCAGGTTTGAGGAAGCTTACTTTTGCTGTACTTTCTTAAGTGAAGAAACAAACAAAAACAGTGCATGGTGTTTACCTCGTTAGAAGTAACTTTAAATGTAACTTGTGATCCCACCCCCCACTAAAAAAAAATGTGTGGCTATCATTTAAAACGGACAGTATTGCACTTAGTGACAATGATTCCGTTAAAGAGCAAGTTTTGGGTAAGTGCCCTTTTAAATGTCCTCAGAAGGAAGATTTAAAAGGGAAGTGTATTCCATTAGTCTGAGAGAATGCTTAGATTGCAGCCATGAAGCCCTCGGAGCGGTGGTTTCACACTGGGAGCAGTATCATGCTCAAGGACGGTGGGAATTTCCCCCTGATGCTTCTAGGCTGTGTGAATACTGGGAAGAGGAAGGGTGACCCCTCTGGAATGGCTGGACCCCGGGTGATGAGAAGAAAGGAATGTTATCAAAATTCCCTTCAAAAGGAACCAAGACACCACAATGGCAGGTTACTGGAGGAAAAAGCCTGCAGCGAGGGTGGGAACCCCGCTAGCAGTGAATATTGGTTTGGGCACAGTTGCGGAGATGCCTATGTAAAAGAGAAAAGCCATGGTTAATTTTAAAACGGCAAAAAGGAATTAAAAAGACAAAACCAAGACCAGAGGCATGGTTTACAGTTCTTTGATGATCTCGTTAATTAACTTTTCACACTAATTGCATAGGACCTTGGAATGCCTTTTTCCATTAGAGGTGTAGACTTACTCAGTTGAATTAGACCGAGGTCTAAATCTTTTGCCTCTGATTTTCTTTCTGTTGCCTCCCAGGTTACCTGAAAAAGATGGTTTATGGCTAGATTCGCATATAAATGAACAACTGCCATATGTTTAATCACACAGTATTTCAAGTGGTAATATTCCCAGCCAGTCCCACCCAGAACACAGGGCTGTATAGCACATACAGCCTTCTGACTTTGTCCAGAGCCCTGGTACTAGTGAATCCCATCATTTCTCAACCAAGAAAAAAAGACATGGACTTTCATAATAAATGCCCTCATCTCTGTTGGGAGAAGAGCTAAAGAGCTTACAGGAAAGAACAAATCTTTACAACCAAGAACCACAAAATGTAAAATTTGGGTTCTGCAAACAGACACACTAGCTGTTCAAAATGCCGCCCTCTACCTTGCCAAGAGTTACTTCGAGGTCGTCCATTTTCACAGATGTCTGAAATGTGTTTTGTGTCTGGGATCCTTTCACTCCAAGAATGAGAAAGCCCATTAGACCTGAAATTGAAAATGTATATATACTGTTCAAAAATACAATCAAGTGAATGCTTTAAAATCAGTAAGCAAAATCTCTAAGCACTACTGTGCATTAAATAAATCAAGAAAGAAAAAAATCTGAAATGAAAGAATGAAGAGAACATGAAAGTCTTCATGAAGAAGGCAGAATTACACAACATTCAATGTAAGAAAAGTCAAATACAATGGAACCCCATTACAATAGTTTATAGTTGAAAAGTACCAGCACACAGTGCAAGCCAATCACATTGCCAGCAACCACATGTAACAAATTCACTACATATTTCAGCTATATAACTGGAGCAGAAGAGTTATAATGGGGTCCCACTATAGATGTTTCTTAACTGTAAAGCAATGGTTTTCATTCAAATATTATGAGAACATGGACTTCCAAGAGATTTCACTAAGATCTGTTCAACTGAACCTAGTCAACGTTTACCAAAGTAACATTCAGGTTTTTTAAAACAATAAAACTATTTTCTGAGAATTGGCATTTTCTCCACAAATACGGCCACCTCAAAATGTAGTGTTGTTAGTTAACTGTCCAATAACTGAACTAAATCACATGTTTATGCTGGAAGTATCTCTCACAAAGCCCATGTACCATGATGCCCTTGTGCTATCTGTGTCCTGCCATCTTAAATAAACTGTCTACAGAAGCAAAATTCATACACCTACCACATAAAAAAAGTATTTTGACAAACTATATATACTTAGGAAGAGTTACATAATTTGATACCATTTTTAAATGCTTAAAAGTCATAACCCATTTTTCTAAAATCTGGAAATTATTCTAGTCAATATTTTAAGTTCTTCTTGAGATACATTAGAAAATAGCACTATGCTTAAAATATTTTCCATACGTCATTCCAGTTAATCACTAATAAACGTCCATTTTAAAAGGAATCTTCTACAGATGAATGAAAACAAATGGAACTCAGCACAATTATTACATATTAATTCCCCAAATTAGGATTTTTGCAATGTAAATTTGCTAATTATAGAATGAATCTTATTTTGTACAGAAGGACAACAGAAATTCCATTGGAATACATTGATTTCTCTGCTTATTTACCATCTTATTTAATTTAAAATTAAATATGTGACCAAGAAAATATTTATATACAGGCAGAATTTAGATCTTATTCTCTTAGCCAAAAAAATTCCCAATATGTTAAAAAAAAAATAAAAATTTGGGGGCATCTTATAGATTTGTACTCCTTGTGCAAAAACTAATATTTTTACTTTTGCTCTAAGCTATGTTATCTGAGTAAAAACAATCCTTCATGCTTAAGATAGTTCTACATAAAGAAGAGTTCCCAGATTTACTGATTCTTTCTTTTCTCCTTTGTGATTGTTTACTGAGTGAAATCCATTGCAGAATTTTTACAGATGATTCACTTATTTAGAATTCCAGAAGAGATCACATTTCTTCTAAACAAACTAGAAATTTCCACTTCAGTCTACAAAGTAAGTACTGTGCCCAAAGTAATGTACTGGGCTATCAAAAATTTTTTTCTATATATTACACCAACAATATTAAAGAAACTTTTCCACAGGAATATTTTAGCTTTCTTGAATGTGAATGGAGGTCTAATTTCCTAAAACATTCCAACTATTTATTTCTTCTACCAGTTTATTTTATTAAGCAATTATACAGCATGCAGAATTTTAACTGGTCTTATTCATCTTAAGATCCTGGATAAAGAATATAAGATCAAAGTTTAAAACATATAAATAATATATTAACCCCATTTGTCCTATTATAAAACTCAGGCAAATATATTTAAATATACTTAAATTAATTTGGCAACCAAACTCTAAATTAGAAAGTCTAGAAATAATCATTCCAGGAATAAAAAGCAAAATCATAATATTCAAATATACAATTCACAGAAAAGCGATCTTTTTTTTTTTTTTTTTTCACAGCAAGCTTAGCTTTGGTATATTTAAAATTTTTAAATATTCAACACAACACTTATATTACCAACTTAACAACTGCTTTACGGAAGCATGACAGTAACCTTTTTCTTTGACTACCAAACATGACATAAAGCTCACCATTTAAAATATTATCACATACTATGAATAGTTTCTCAAGCCATATAAGAGCAAGATTGAAAAACCCTATGATTTCTATATAGATTTAGGATTGCTGTTCATTTAGTTCAGTTTTGTTTTGATTTCTGGCCTGATTTGTTTGAGTGGTTCTGAGCATATGGCATTTTGAAGCACAGTAATCAAAGAACAAAGGATACTATTTGTTAACATTCAAGAAAGAAGGAAGAAGTAATCAAACCTGCTGCAAAATAATGAAATGTTCTGACTAATGGAATAATGTGTGATGGAACAGGCAGAAATCTGAAAATGCGACAGAAAAGCAGACCTCTTCTTAGAACTAGATGCTGAGTTTGTGCTGATTCCGGGAGGAATGTCGCTATAAAAAGAGTCACCATCTCCAGGCTTTTTTACATAATCTCCCTGGGGTAACTGTCTAAGGCATAATAAACATTTCAGAGTCAGAAAACAAGACACACACATGAACACAGACATATACAAATATTATTTTAGGAAAAAAAGAGGTAGGGGTAATGATCTACATGAACCAAATCTATAACAACACATAAGATTATTAATAAATGTGACAAGTTTAAGTAAGTCATTCTAACTGCCAAGGTCAGAAATGCAATCGCTTAAGTCTTTACAGTCTGGATGAATAAAGCTTTGCTTCAGGGGAAAACTATGGAAAGATGAGGTTTTTCATTGTAACTTTATTATACTTGAAGATGACTGCAGTTTTGTCTGAAAATAAATAAATAAATAAATAAATAAATAAATAAATAAATGGTGCTGAAGGAGACATGTCGGGACAGACAGTCCCTGTCCCTCATAAGGCATAGTTTTGTTTTTGTTTTTTTTACTGTCATGAATAAACTATTTATGATTTCTAAATGTGATATAATGTAACCTTAATTGGTCTTCAAATAACAGATTAATTTCTAAGCCATGTCTATAATTTAATCCAAGTAAATTCTTATTAATCTGTTCAATTTGGAGTTTCACTGTTCATTTAAGAGGAATATGAAGAAACTGAAAGAGATTCAAACATCAATCAAAAATGTAATTCTATAACTGCACAGGAGAATATGTGAAGGAAGATGATTTAGCAAGAGGAAGAAGGGGTTGAAAACAATTCTTGTTGAGACTACAGGAAGATATTTATAGGTAGTTGGTGGGTGACCTCAGTTCTCTGTCTCCACCATAGAAGGATTACAACAAAGGAAGATCTACTTACTCTGTACTATTACTGACCCCACTTGCTCTGATTTTGAATTAACTACGATTAAAACAGAATTTTATTACTTTTCCTAAGGGAGGAGGGTAGAAAACTATAGAACGGACCACTCAATCTCAATAACCAATCATCGGCCAGTGCATGGACCGCAAACAGCCATGTGCATCCAAAACTTGATTCAGTTCCATTCAGAATCATTGTGGAAGGTGCCACAAACTGGTGCTGGATTGAGAATTTTAAAAAGAATATACTTAAAAAGGTATCCAACGAAGGCCACAGTTGCTAACTGCTTTTCCTACTTGGTCTTTCCTTAGTTACCATGCTTACCTTGGTTACTTGCTGATGCTAAATTCTATTTTATTTTTTTTCTATTTAAAAAAAATTTTTTTTAATGTTTATTTATTTTTGACAGAGAGACAGAGCATGAGTGGGGGAGGGGCAGAGAGAGAGAGAGACACAGAATCCGAAGCAGGCTCCAGGCTTTGAGCTGTCAGCACAGAGCCCGACGCGGGGCTCGAACTCACAGACCGCAAGATCATGCCCTGAGCTGAAGTCGGATGCTCAACCGACTGAGCCACCCACCCAGGCACCCCTAAATTCTATTTTTAAAAAATGCTACTTTCAGATATTTGCCTTGCTTGTACTAATTCCCATTCTGTTTAAAATGTTTACAGTACTGGATCATTCTTTCTTTGGAATGACTGAATACTTCTCTCATATTTTTTCAATCCTATATACTCACACACCTCCATAAATTAAATTTTCAACCCATACGAAGCACATATAATAATTTATGTGATCCTCCCCTTCAAAGAAAGTCAAATTTCTCATTAGAATTGTATGTAAGACTAATTTTACCTATAACTCTGTGACACATATTCCTTCAAAATATTTTTAACCCCTTACGTGACTTCAGCTGATAATTATAACCTTTTTTCTTTTTCCCAGTATATTACAAAACATTAATTTTTTATAAGAAATAAGGCAATTTCCCCATATTCATAGTGTTAATAAGACAGAGGTGGTTGGATGGCTCAGCCACTTAAGCGTCCAGCTTTGGCTCAGGTCATGATCTTATGTTGGGCTTTGTGCTGACAGCTCAGAGCCTGAAACCTCCTTGTGAGTTCAAGCTTTGCATCAAGACCTGCTCCAGCTCAAAGCCTGGAGCCTGCTTTGGATTCTGTGTCTCCCTCTCTCTGCCCTTCCCCTACTCATGTGCACACACTCTCTCTCCCTCTCTCCCAAAAATAAACATTAAAAAATTATAAAAATATAGTAATACAGGACAAATGATACATATTCTTATTCAAGAGATCTTTAATCTCTGGAATCACATTTTCTGCCTTGCCTCCTATGAGTAAAATATTCTATCAATGCTCAAAAAAAATGATCTCAATAAAATCAGAGCTCTGTATGTCGTCTCAGGGAGGAAACTTTCCTTTTGGATATTAATATTATAAAAGAATGCCAAGGAACATCCATCAATATCACATTTCCAATAATAATCCTTATGGTTAAATCCTTTTCATCATTATTACCTTTAATGATCATCTGTATAAGATGATGAGATGTAACTCACTACAAATTAAAAAAAGACAAGTTCCAAATCCACTTGAATTTTCCCATTAATCTAGCCCCTAAATTACCTTCTCTTTACATGGTTCTAGCATTTGTGCATTTACCCAGGGCTCACTTAGCTGATCATGCAGGCTTAAATGGACTGCCTCTCATGATGGATGGGCTTAGATTTGTTGTTGGTTTGTTGTTGTTGTTGTTTTAACTGTGCACATTTTACACTCCTTCAACATAATTCCTCTGCAGTGCATGGGCATCTATCACACAACGCACAAAACTCCTAAATGCCAAATATATCATAAACTGTGGGCTTCATTCAAGGGGCTGGAAGGAAGTTCAAGTACAATGAACTTCTGGGGCATGGCCTTGTTTTTATCGTGATGGGCAGATTAGATTCTTACCTTACCTCTATCGGGAAGACTCCAAAATATAGACGCTACTCTGCATTCTCCTTACAATTCCATAAGGAATGCATGTAACTTTCTTCACATATTAAATGAATAAAAATGTTAATTATAAATTAAGAATTTTGTTAAATCTCTTAAGAATAATATTTAACATTCTTCACTGTCCAGAAATTTATCCTTCATCAATATCCATTACAGATTATAACAAACTGATTTCTTCTTGCTTAAACTTTAGTGAAGATAGAGAGTATCAGGTCCCCATGATCAATGAAATAATATTTCATCATTTGTTACATAAGATCATAAGTGACCAGCTAAATGATTCTTTAAAAAATTTTAACTGAATGTATTTTTCTAGTCTTTGTGACTTTCTTCTTAAATTTTGCTCATTTCATGGAATTTTGAATCAAGAAGTGATTACTACATTAGATGGCCTGACCAGTGCCAAGTTTTGTAATGGGAACATTACCTCATGTTTCCCACATTATATGCAAATATTGTAGACATGCGCATGAATTTTTATAAATAATGACCAAATGAAAATAAAAGTTTATTTAACTAAATTCTTTTTCCTCAAGAAGGAACCCTCTTATGAGGGAAATCTGGTATTTCTTTAAAGGGTCCATTGAACCATAATATTTAATTTAATAATCCTTACACAGACTCAAAATGAGAATACAATGAGAAAAAGTAAGTCTTAACCTTCATGCTGAAGGAAGCATTTCTCCAATGTTTTCTTGGTACCTGGGTTGTCTGATATTGGAATTGTTACTTTACTGTTTTAAGAAATATTGTGTAATGTGTACCAAGTCACATTGACAGATGCATGAATGTCACTGAAATAATAATAATGATAGTAATAATAATAATGTAAAAACAAATTAAGATAGGTTTGAAAAAAATGAGGGAGGGTGGTTCACAAGCAGAAAATAAACTGGTTAAAAAGGATGAGAGAGAAAAGAAGAGGGGAAAGGGGTTTCTGCTTAAGGAATAGATCAGGATGATATGATCTAGTTATTTATTCTATTTCACATTAATTACAATGATGTGTGTTCATTTCAGACAAAGGAAGAAAATATTTCAGCTCACTATGGATGTCTCATAAATCCAAGTTCAGATTAATGTTTTCTTATTCTATTGCTCTTTGCAAACCTATCTGAAAACTAAAGCTCAAACTTGTAATTCTTGTTACAAAGTATACAGATGCTGGGGCACCTAGTTGGCTCAGTTAGTGAAGCTTGAGACTCTTGTCTCGGGGTTATGAGTTTGAGCCCCCTGCTGGGTGTAGAGATTGCTTAAAAATAAAACCTAAAAAAAAAAAAAAAAGTATACAGCTGCTAAATCCTAAAGCAATTATGCTAAAAATGTAAGTGATAGCATCAACTGAAAATATTAATGGAAGTCTTCTTCCCTGAAGATTTTAAAGAAAAAGATCAATAGCCATCTATCCAACCACATGATGTGTAAGAACTCTCGGTGGCTCCTAGGTTACATGGTTCTACCCTTCACAAGGTAACATCAGCAGATTTAAAGTAGTATCATTCATGTATTGGGTTCTGCCTCTACTGTGCCCCAGAACAGGGTTCTATTTTTTATTAAGCAATTTGTAAACAAAAAGAAAACAATGGGTTTGCTTCACATCTTTTTGCCAGACCTGCTATTAAACCTATCATGCCAAGTTATCAAGCTCCTTCACAGAAGTACTTGCCTGACCTCTCCAATAATTTGAAAGTTATGCCCAATGGCATTTCTGAGCCATTATATCATTAGTAAGAATCTGATAACTAGCTACATATTTAATACGGTCTTGCATTTAGTGTCAAAGCAAACCTTTATGTTCGCGAATACCTATACCAGGTCAACCAGTATGTGTGGGTCTCATTCATACCCATGAATGCTGCCTTTCTCTTTGAGAATAACCACATCCACCTCCTTTATTTGAAGATCAGAAAAACACAAAGCCCTCAGAGACCACATACTAATAACTTCCCTTGCGATAATGCTTTATAGATTACAAAGAACTTTATCTGGTTTTAAAGTTGTGGAAAGTTTAAGTGATTTCCCAAGACCACATCCTAGCAAGTGGATTTCTGATTTCTTGCCAATTGGTCCGCTCACCATGGAACCTCAGAGGAAAACCTACCTTAAAGGCAAGGATGACTCAAAATTCTTATTTTATTTCCTGGCATCTTTTAGAACTGGACACATCTTTATTTGAATCCCTGACAATATTTTTATGAGACTATAAATTTCTTAATGCATCCTTTGTTCCATTCACCTTACCACCTGCTCTGTAACCATTGACAAATATTCTCAAAAAGTAAAGTCCTTAAGAAGATATTTATACATTTACGACTTGCTGATCTAAAGTCCACTGTTTGCTACTTCTCCACTTTGAGGATTATTATACAAGGCCTAAGATTCATTAGCAATGGACAGGGCAAAAATAAATAAAGTTTGTGATGAAACATATCAAAATACATAAAATAAATATCTGTCGAAGATGTGACAGCTCTCAAAATAATGAACAAGATTCCAAAAAAGTAACCAGATCAACAAAATGATGACTCAGTAATACCAGGAGGCATGAAATTTTATCAGACATATAACGAAAATTCTTAATGTAAAAATGTTAACTGTGCCTGAGCATATATTGAGATAGACTAAGAAACTGGTACACAGTTTTGCCTATGAATAATTTTTTGTACCGTGGGCAATCCCCTAATTCTGGATAATACTCTTGGTGAGAATGTGTCTTGGAGCACTGGTTTAGGTTTGCTTATGTTACACAGTAGTGACATTTTACTTTCTATCTTATATAGCTAGCAATATTAAATTACTTTAGAGTCTTAGCTACTATGGAAATGAGCCTGGGTCATCAATATTTGATCTTATTAGTCTAATTTTATTTTTCAATAGAGAAATCCACCAAACTTAGATTTCAGTGTGACTGATCAAATTCTACCCAATAGAAAGCTTAAATGATTCCAGCTCTTCTCCTGTAGTTCCAGACACTAGAATTTTAAACATATCAAAAAGAAATCTAGTTTTTAAAACTTAATTAATTTTGTTTAGGTTTACCTTTTACATTAATGATGAGTTAGTTACCCAGAGCAAGGTGAATATTTTCTATTATCTATGCTAACTGACCAAGATCTGCCTTGTGAGCACATTTATAGAGACTATACTAATGGCTAAAGTCTTCTAGGAATTTTAAATTTTAACATGGAAGGAAACCAAATGAAAAAATGAAATCTGGTTGGGGAGTGAAAAGGTGTTATCACGTTTATTACTTCTTATTTCTAATCTGCCTCTGACATTTAATGGAACAGTGGGGAGAGTTATGTAGGAACCTGCACAGATATCTTGAGCACAAAACTAGTACTATGTGATGTGCAAGACCTGGTCTGGCTCATCTATTTCCAGGATATTTAAATGTTTTTATTGGGGCGCCTGGGTGGCTCAGTAAGTTAAGCGTCCAACTTCAGCTTAGGTCACTATCTTGTGGTCAGGGGATTTGAGCTTCACTTCCAGCTCTGTGCTGACAGCTCAGAGCCTGGAGCCTTCTTCGGATTCTGTGTCTCCCTCTGTCTCTGCCCCTCCCCTGCTTGTGCTCTGTCTCTCTCTCTCTCTCTCTCAAAAATAAATAAACATTAAAAATTTTTATTAATAAATAATTTTTTGTATCAACAGCTAAGAACATTAATAATTTTTTAAATGTGAAAAGTGAAGGAGATATCTCAATATGGACTAATTTAGATTTAGAAAAAATAGGCATTTTAATAAAACTACATGAATGCTTTGTATCTCTTTTTATGCTGTTAGCTAAACACAGATTTTAAGGTTATGATGAATAGGGGTACCTGACTTTATGGGCTTTTATATTTATAAAAAAAGTACACTAGACAATCTGAGATTCTAGTAATGCAAATCATTTCTTTACCTAGGCAATTACCTAATCAGTACAAAAATATTTTCTTAGGCAGAGATAATCAGGCCCATTAAGTACTAGGACATTCTCCTGAACCCAACACAGTGCCCACAGAAATGTTATCATTTATGAATGGAAGTTACTAATATAACAACAGTAACAAATAAAAAATAAATTCCTTTATAAAGTACTAGGCAATAAGATTGTTTAAAAGATGAAGAAAAGCCAATTAATTAATGTAAACACAAGTGGTTCCTTAACATAGAGGAAGTTTGTTTTAGATGGAAAAAAAATTCAATTCCACACATATTACTATAAAGGTAATACAAGTAACTGCTATTACTGTAGTATTGTTGGATGAAAGAACCATTAAAATTAAACAATAGGTCTATTTTAAAGTAATACATTCCTCAGCACCATTATTAAAATTATCATTTCAAGGTCATGAAAAACAAGATTGCTTTATCATTTCAACACAAAAACAAAGTCAACCTGATTTATAACTGCATGTATAAATTCCAAGGATGCTAACAGGATTTAAGCTTTTCAGTTATATGTTCAGGTTATTCTCATCACATACCTCTGTTCTCGATAATTTCTTTTCATGGACAAGAAGAAAAGGGGGGGAAAAAAAGAATTAGTTACCTATGGAAGTACATTCAGAGAGAGCACTAAACATAAAAGCTCTAACACTCATCGAAAGGTCTCTACAAAGGATTTTGAATTGCAGAACTAAAATGAGGAATACAGTCTCTCTCTTACACACACACACACACACACACACTCCTCACTTCATCTTTAGAAATGATACCAATGGATTAGTGACAATATTTTCAAATAACTATTTTTAAAAGCATAAATAAGCTTCAGTTATTAGAAAAATAACTGTCTTCTCAATATCAATTGTACCATATTTAACATTTAGTAATGCTCTAAAGTCAATCTTACTCAACTTACTTATATAAATTAACTGTGCTTCCATAGAAATAAAAATCATAATTCATTCCTTTTTGAATCTATACCTGCAAACTAAAGCTCTTCCTAAGAATTTCAAATAGGAGAACATAACTGGACCCTAGAACATTTTATGTCATCATGTATGTAAAATATTAGAGTGAGTTAATTCACCGCTGTTATGGACCTTCTAATTTACCACTACTTACTGAAACTGTACACTGGAAATACTTTGTTCAAAGTTTAGTCTCTGTTTTTCACTAAAACAAAATTACATGAGTTTTAAAACACATGATCTTAAAAATGTGTCCTAGATGGTATAGTAGTTAAGACACCAGAACTCAAAAGAGTTAATTTTTAACTTTCTATCATGACCTAATTAAGTTTTAGTATTTTGAAGACAAGTTAGAAAGGCCAAGCAACTGACTAGTGGGCTCCTTCCTCCTAGATCAAGCATGTTTCCATATTGCTTTCATTTGTAGCACCTTCCTCTGCCTATCTAGTCCAATACGTATATTGGCTTTTTAAAAAAAATTTTTAATGTTTACTTATTTTTTGGAAGCAGAGAGAGACAGAGCATGAGTGGCAGAGGAACAGAGAGAGAGGGAGACACAGAATCCAAAGCAGGCTCCAGATTCTGAGCTGTCAGCACAGAGACCAATGCGGGGCTCGAACTCATGAACCGTGAGATCATGACCTGAAGTCAGATGCTTAGCTGACTGAGCCACCTAGGCACCCCAAGTATCTTGGTTTAATGATGAGCTCATGAGAGTAAAAGTTCCAATTTGTTACTTATGATTTTTCATTCTTCAAACCACTGGATAGTGGGGGAGAGAATAAGCTCCAGAATTTTTCTATTCAGTATGTTTTAATTTTATTGCCTCAGTGTGATTACGTGAGTGGTCTATCAGTTCCAAGTGAGTATTGCTCATTGCCTATTCCTGCCATTCCTTCACTCCAAGGCTTGGAGAAGGGGTAGAAAGTTTAATTGGAAGGATTAATGAGGAAATGAATTCCCACGTCCTACATCCATCTTTGAATTTCAAATAGAATATGAAATTCATGAATTTAATTCCTATATTAAAACTTAGACATTCTCTTTCTATTCTTAAACATATTCTGAATAAGTTTAGTAGCATTAAAACTTCCATCATTTATGTTCAAACTATTTATGAAGAGGATACTGTTGTATGAATAAGATTGGTATTTTTCCTTAGTGAATATACAAAGTACAAATATTCAGAAATGGAAAAAAACAGTGAAATCTCAAAAGAATTTCATAAAAATAAGAAATGATATAAAGAAATAAGTATTTTAATTCTAATTATTAAAGCAAAGGTAATTTCATTAGCAATAGGAGAAGTTTAGATTTCATATTTTCTGAAAAGTAATTTTTTTCCAAGATTGCGAAAACATGAAATACCAATTTGCATCAGTAGGTGGCAGAAAACTGCACACAATAGAACTAATAATTTTGCTTTCCCCTTTTCCCATGACCAATGAAACCCCTGAGCTACTTCAAGAATGCAAAGCTTCTGATGACAATTGCCACATAGGTCTTAAATCAGGGAAGTTGAGGAAACAGTGTTACTCCAAGATGGGGCTGATTCACCTGAGGTGTGAGGCAAGATCAAACAACAAATACACAGAAACGCCTTCCTTTCAAACGTGGGATTTTACAACTTCTAATGTTATGCTGAAATCAGCTCGTGCAAATATAAGTATGCAATATACCTGATGGCCTGCACATCAAAAAGGCCCATAGGTAGTGAGCATGTATGAGCCGGTACAGAGCTAGGTTCTCATTTAATCAAGGCAAAGCATTCCTACTGTGCTGTGCCCTCCTTCACTGGTCTAGGCTGTATTTACTATGCTGTGCTGAACTATATACTATGCTGTCTGGGTTGCTTGTTAATATAGCCTTCCACAAATGCCTTCTATATTTTAATGCCTTTAGCATATGAACTTTATTGTGGCAGTAAGTTAAATGTTTTCCATCAAAGAAACTTTCAGAGTTTTGACCTCGGAAAGAGCAACAGCCATGTACGCTTTTAAAGAAATTTCCTTTAACTCAACTGGTTTAAGACTATGTCAGGTAATAATAATAGTAATAGCACATAATTATATAGTGCCTAGCCTACTGAAAGCCTTGGGGTAATTTGGAAGCCTAAACTATTCTAATACCCAAGTCTTTCAGTGAACTAAGTTTGGTCTATGAGGGCGAAAAGGTGCTAAAATGCGGTAATGGCCAGAATGCCTAGAAAAAATTGCAGGCCCTTCAAAAGGGAGAAGCCCTGTTGGCCCGGGGTGCTAAGACATCATCATCAGAGATCAGTAGAACTATGATTTTAAGTTGAAATATTAAACATAACTTAAGGTTCACCACATTTAAGTGTCAATTTATTAAATTTAAATAATTTACTTGAATACTAAGGAAATTTTTTACATCATAAGATATACTTTAAAAGGAAGTTGAACGTATTAAATATACAAATAAGTTTGGAATTTTTGAAGTCATTTACTCAGCTAAATGTTCAACGAGATGCAGGATTCAAAAGTTATATAATTTATAACTTTTTAAAAATTATATATAAGAACTAAAAACTTGTAAATTGAACTTGGAAGCTTAAGAATTAGGTTGTAGGGGTACCCGGGTGGCTCAGTAGGTTAAGCATCTGACTTCAGCTCAGGTCATGATCTCACGATTCGTGGGTTCAAACCCCATGTTGGGCTCTACGCTGACAGTGTAGAGACTGAAGCCTGCTTCAGATTCTGTGTCTCCCTCTCTCTATGCCCCTCCCCACTCACGCTCTCTCTCAACAATAAACACTAAAAAAGGAATTAGATTGTAAAAGTTGTAACTTAAAGCTGAATTTTAATTTGAACAAATAAAATAATCTCTGAACAGTATTTTATTCACACACAAAAACCCAATATTAACAAATAATAGTATCTCCTTCATACTGCCTATGAAGATAAAGAGGTTTTGTCCTCAGCAGGATGCAAGGCCATACCAAGTACGCAGCCAACAGATGTGCTGCTGCTGTTCTTGTCAATATTGATGTTATCACTGGGGTGGTTAGTAAAGCACTATGCTCCCTACATAACTATCTTGCCTAGATTTTTGGATATGGGTTTAAGTCAAGAGAACCTGTGTCACTAAAGAGCCAATCCACACAGCCTTAGTTTAAGACACGATTTAGATTGATTTCACTTCACACCATGGTTTTTAAAACAATATTCTTTACTTTGAGAATAGAAGGCAGTTATTTCAAAATCTATTTTCAAGAATAATAAATCATGATTACCTCTAATCATGCCAAGAATGATCACTGATTGCATGTTCAGCCAGAATGATTTTCACTGAAAATGCTACAAAACTTTCTAGATGTTTAATTCACTTAAACAAAATGTTTTAAAGTATATTTTGATAGTAACAATACTGAGACATTTCACTTACTTATAACCCCATGCAGTTATTCCTAATATGAGGGCCAGCACCAAGATAGTGCCAGCGATTATGCCTATTATGATATTGGTACCAGCAACACCTACAGGGAAAAAAGAAAACAATGAAGATCAAGTGTATGTAATTGAAATTTTGATACAAAGTTCTTTCAGGAACTTTATTCTCCATATTTGGAATCATGACACTAACAAAATTATTTGTTTTAAAAAGTGGGTATTGTTTTCTTTTACCAGTCTCAATGTTAGAGAATATTTTTTTTCATTTAATGTTTTTGACCTACAATTGATACACTGTTGTAGTGGTTTCAGTTGTACAGCATAATGATTTGGTATTTGTACATACTGTGGAGTAAAAAAATGGGTGTTTTTTAAAAGGATAAAAAAATCAACCATTACTTCACAATCCCCATCAACTGTTTTTTAAAAAATAATTCTTGGCTTACATTCCCTTTTAATTCTTGTCCCAGTGCGTTCTGCAGTTTTATTTTCCATGTAATTTTCTCAAAAATAAGATGAGGTCAATGAACTACAAGAAGAGTAAAGACTGAAAAAAAAGGGAGGGTAAAGGTGACCCTACTATATTGCCATAGCACTCTCTGGACAAGAACTTGTAGAAATTCATGTTCTTTTTTACTCTGACCTCTTCCTCAGGAATTCCAGAGATGTTACAGTCTTTGTCTCTCCATCTTTTTTTTTTTCAAGTTTATTTATTTTGAGAGAGAGACAGCACATAGAAGAGAGAAGAGAGAACATGAGTGGGGCAGGGGCAGAGAGAAAGAAAATCCCAAGCAGGTTCTAAGCACTGTCAGCGCAGAGCCCAAAGCAGGACTCAAACCCATGAACTGTGAGATCATGACCTGAGCCAAAATCAAGAGTCGGATGTTTAACTGAATGAGCCACCTGGGTGCCCCCATGTCACTCCATCTTGACAACTTATGCAAAGTTCTTATTGCTCCCACTTGTACGTGTGATACACTGTCACTCATATATAAGCTCCTTAAGAGAGAAAACATGTCTACAGAGTTATACAATCAGTGCTCAGGTGATACAGATAATACAAGCACCGGGCTTGTAGTTCCCAGTCTTTGTAACAATGGCTGACATCCTAGAGAAGGAAAAACCAAAGATAGAGTGTAGTGAGCAGGAGATCAGTGCTGGTCAGGCATGAGAGTGAGGCAGCAGCAGACTGGTAGAGGGCCAAGACTGGGCTGACTCTCAGGATTCAGTAATGGCACTGTTGTGTCACCACCTGCTGTCAGATAGGCAGAGATGTAATCCATAGGGGAGATCATGGTGGTGTGAGTGGCCCAGTAAGTCAAAGCCTTGGTCAAAATGCTCAAGTGACAGCCCAAGAGCAGAAAAGACTGATCAGAGGCCTGGCTGTTTTGCTGATAATGATCTGCACCACACATTTCAATCACCCAGATCTGTTTCACTCAGAGCAGCTCAGATCTCTTTTTGTCTGCTGCACTCATGAAGCATCCTTCTAGATGTCAACCATCAGTGATCATGTGCAACAGAGCAGATGGCAAATCCCCATGACAGAAGTGGCAGCCTCCTTGTCTGGGAGCCCTCAGTAAATCATTTCGGGAGCAGGGCATCTGAGGAAACTGGCAGACTCCACCCTGCCCAGGTCCTCTGTGAGATGGGTGGATGCAGAGGACCTTCTGGGTCAGTGGGGTTTTCCCACTGTAAGGCCTGGCATGTCTGTATTCTCTTCCTTTTCTTCCAGTGATTTTTAACAGGGATCAATAAACTTGGATGCCAGCCTGGTTATTTCTAAGTAATGGTAAGACTTTTGACAAGTCACTTAAATCCATGGATCTGAATAGCCACATCTCTGCTTTAACTGCTGAAAAGAAGCTCCACATTACCATTGCTAAGGCTGAGGATACCAGAATCTTAATTCTTTCACTTTCCTTGCTAAAGTCATCTTGGCTAAGCATTTTAACCTGTCTGGATGATTACAATGAACATACTTCTTTTTTCTCATCCTTTGGAAGTGAATGGACTTCAGAATTTGAGAACTTCTGTATGTAGAACACTCAATCATGAAAGATAATAAAATAGTTTAAAAGGGGACCTCTCCTTGCAAAGTATGCATTCTTTCAACTATCCGCGTTTAATTTCTACTTCTCCAGTTGGACCATTCTAGCTTTTAGATCTGCACCTGTTGTTTATTATCCATGTCCTTAATCCCCTTCCAGGCACCTTGGCTAAGGTTACTACTTCTAGAATTACCTACAGTTCAGGCTACAGAACTCGGGTTGAATACAGATGAGATTCTATAATGAAAAATATTAAAGTCGGGGCACCTGGGTGGCTCAGTCTGTTAAGCATCCGACTCTTGGTTTCGGCTCAGGTCATGATCTCATGATTCGTGAGATTGGGCCCCACTCACCTCAGGCCCTGCACGGATAACCCAGAGCCTGTTTGGGATTCTCTCTCACCCTCTCTCTCTCTGCCCATCCCCTGCTCATGCTTGCTTTCTTCTCTTTCTGTCTCTCAAAATAAATAAATAAACGTAAGAAAAAAACACACATTAAAGTCAACAAGATATTTAAAACTCAATTCTTCAACTGTTTTTTTTTCCTACGTATTCAGTCCCCAATATAAAATTCTTCCCTTAAATTCAGACAGTTCAGAAAGAGGACTACTGCTTTTTCACTTAACTTCTAGGGTTTTGTTGTCAGCTCCCAAAAATAGAATACTTGAAAAATCTCAGTCTCATGTAGGACAAGATGAGGCTCAATCAGTAGACTGAGTTATATTCAATATTACACATGATTACAAGTTAATGGAAAATATCAACTTCATATTGTAGATCCCAGTTGTGTTTTATAGTTGAATTATAATCTAAATGAAACTGTCTGAAGAGTTTCCTTTAGTTATGCATAAAACTATGTAATGGCACCAAATCCAGTACCTACCATTGCCAGACAGAGTAATGCCAGTCTTGGAGTCCTCATTGTGAGGGAAGTAAGTGCTGCAGTCTGCACCCACCCAGTGTCTGTTACACACACACTTCAGCTCATTACTGCAAACCTGAAATCCAAAATCAATCAAGAGGAAACGTCAACTCTCTGATACAATGGCATGAAAACTAAAGAGTGATTTCTAATTGTTATATGCCTAGAATTTGATGGTACTGAAAAATTATCGGTACTTTCTTCTTCATACTAATTACCTTATTTCTCACTCAAGTACCCAAAATAATATTTTCTAGAGATCAGCAGTTAGACCCAAAGGGAAAAATGAATTTTAACAGGGGAAATGAGTTTACAGTCCAAAAAGAAACCAATGAAATTACTGTTTTGAATTTCATTAACTTAAATTTTATAGGAGGGAGGTTTTTATTTTTTTATTTAAAAAAATTTTATAGGAGGGAGACTTATAAAACTAAGCAGAAATACAAGCATTTGCCAATTATCTAATACAAACGTTTCTTTCTTCCAAACATAATGTCAGGAATTCTAGATGAAGAAGACATTGTTATCATTAGCATGAATGAACAAGAAATAATTTCAATGTTTTTGCCCTATCCCCCAAAAAGCATTTCCGCTAACATTTTCTTACTTATTAAAGAAAGAAGACTTACTAGACTCATCTATAGGAGCAGAACTACTTACCACATGCCTTCTCTATTTTCATTTGGTGTAAGAATTCCTATCCTTTGGCAAAAAGTTACTAGTAAGACCTCCCTAAGAAACTTCTTGGCACATTCCTGGGGATCTACGTGGAATGACCAGGATTAAAGGCTGACAATTTCAGGACAGGGATCCTTCACCTCAACTGGATATTATGACCAGTTCAAGCAAAGAATCTGGTGAGGGTAGAAAGAAAATCATAGTACATGCCAAAAGAAAAAGAAGTGAAAATTATTTTATTAGTATAGGAATTCCTAACTGAAAATGAGAAAACTATAGTCACTAATAGAGCATGTTTATCTAAGCTACAAATTTTGTTATCTAGGACTAACATTATCAGATAGATATATGACAGAAAGAATAAAATTTAGTATTTTATACAATGCCATTATTTCTATTCATTTGTTGATAAACACTTCCCTGAATTATTCAGTTTTCATTTCGAGGAGTTATCCTCAGCTGATACACACTTGGTGTGGCCACAACAGGTACTTATGATCTGTTCTAATTGCTTAGTGCCTGGACAATACGAATTGTTAAATACTGTGGCCAATGATCTTCCCTTTTACACCCTTTTTAAAAAACCCCATTACAGTTTATTAAAATTTGTCTCCCAGATCACTTGTAGAAAACTGGCCATTATACTTCTATTATATGAGATCACATTAACATGATAAGAAAGAAAAACAGAAGAATTTGGTTAGGAAAACTATACTTTTTCTTATTCCCAGGCTTGCACAGATTACGCAAGAGAAAATATTCCAGTGACTATAACCAAATAACTGTTTACATGCCAGCTAGAAACACGGATAAGCATATTTTCCATTTTTACAAAATAAACAGGTTAGGGTCATGTCTATTTCTTTTTTTTTTTTTTTTTTTTTTTTAAATTTTTTTTTTTTTTTTTCAACGTTTTTTATTGATTTTTGGGACAGAGAGAGACAGAGCATGAACGGGGGAGGGGCAGAGAGAGAGGGAGACACAGAATGGGAAACAGGCTCCAGGCTCCGAGCCATCAGCCCAGAGCCCGACGCGGGGCTCGAACTCACGGACCGCGAGATCGTGACCTGGCTGAAGTCGGACGCTTAACCGACTGCGCCACCCAGGCGCCCCAACTTTTTTTTTTTTTTTTAATTTTTTTTAATGTTTTTATTTATTTTTAAGACAGAGAGAGACAGAGCATGAGCAGGGAAGGGGAAGAGAGAGAGGGAGACACAGAATCGGAAGCAGGCTCCAGGCTCTGAGCCATCAGCCCAGAGCTCGATATGGGGCTCGAACTCACAGACTGTGAGATCATGACCTGAGCCGAAGTCGGACGCTCAACTGACTGAGCCACCCAGGTGCCCCCCCCTTTTTTTTTTAATTTTTCTTTAATGTTTTTATTTATTTTTGAGACAGAGAGACAGAGCATGAGCAGGGAAGGGGCAGAGAGAGAAGGAGAGGTCATGTCTATTTCTGTGTTACAAAAGAATAGAGGAGTTTCCCTATGGCAAGGTACTGAATACTTACTCCATTTCCTGAACAAACAGTGCCTTCTTTATTGCTTAAGCAAGTACTAAAGTTGAAGGAAGCCACAGGAAGACACCTGTGTTCTAAGCACATCATTTGGGGACCACAAGGTGTCCCATCTTCCACATAGCCAAGATCTACATCTTCCTCAAGCTTCACATGCCCACCACTGAAAAAAAGGAAGCAAAAAGAAAATAGGATTGTATTAAGTCACATTCATTTTGAGAATCTGCTTTAAAAAACTAAAAAGTGGGCAAGAAAGTATTGCCCACTTATTGTACAACTGCAATAAAGTCGTACAGTGCTCTCTCTTCCACCATATATTCCTCCTTGGAAGAAACTACTTTCTACTCTATTTTCTACTCATCATCTAATAAAAAACAACAGCATGAGCATTTTCTTCCTTTAAATGAAGAAAGCAATTGAATCTTTTGATCTAATGCTTTTGAGATATTGACATATTTTAGAATTTGAACATAATTATTATAGCAAAGGTGTGAATTAAAATAGCTTTATCATTTTGCCTTGGATATCATGTACAAGTCAAGTGAGGCATTATTGCTAGGATTTGATTTGGTAGTTGTAATTGTAGGTTTCAAGATTTCAAACATGTTTCAAACAAGCATGAGAACTGGTCTGGGTTTACATTTCCCAAGAAGGTTAATAATTTAAAAATTATATTAGAGAATGGCTAAAATATTTAATTTCACTATTCAATAGAGCAAGCCTACATGTTCTATAGAAATTTAAAAAACCAGAATGAGATAAAAATGTATATTCATAGTTGATTTACTCATATGGTGCCATGTCAATGCCAGCACATAAATCTCAATTCTTTTTATTTATTTTTATCAAAATGACACAAGCATACAGTTTAAAGAGTCATTCAGATAAATCAGTTCTTTAAATGCAATAAAGTCTTACAGTGCTCTCTCCTCCACCATATATTCCTCCTTGGAAGAAACTACTTTCTACTCTTAATTGATTCTTTTGTTATTTATCCACACATTTTTAAATAATGAGTGTTACTATTTTTAATTTTTCCATTTCAGATATTAGCAACCAACTTACCTCTATGGAACTTGAAGATTTATGTCTTTTTCCTATACCCCCATCATAAATTTTGTTTAATGAATAGTTAAATCAATAATAAAAAGGCACAGTATTATGACTATGTAAATGTTATTCAGTTGAGTGATACAGTGTGCCATAATTAAGTCTTTTCTTTCCTGCACAACTCTTCATTTTCCCTCAAATTAGCAAGTCTCTTATTTGTTGTTTTTGCCTACTTTTTAAGAATCTGTCACCAATGTAAAACTGATCAAACTCTGCTAACCCCAAATCCATACTCGAGATGTGTCTTGAGCATCAGTTCATCTTCCTGCAGAAATCTCTCCTGGAGTTTCCATCTGCAGTCTGCCCTGCTCCTGTCTGATCTAGTTGTCTACTGTACCTTGTGGAAAACTTGAACACTTGGACTTCCCCTCACCATTCATTGCAGGATTGCCCTGTCTTCATGGTGGGTATTTTGTTTCCTACATGCACAGCCTTTCTCTTAGTTTACTCTTTGATTTTGGTGGAGTACAATTTCACCAATAGCTTCCTGAGAAATGGTACAGGGCAATAAATTCAGGGGCAACCTGAATATCGAAAAGTGTCTCTATTTTCTACTTTCACACTTGATTGATAAGGTATAGAAATAAGGTACAGAACTTATTTCAAAAATCATGTTCTCCATTGTCTTCTGATTCCCAGGGCTCCTGTTAATAAGATTCCAAGTCTGATCCTTTTTTTCTCCTCTCTGGAAACATCTGGGATTCCTTTCTTTGTCCTAAGGTTGTGAAATTTCACAATGACATGTTTAAATGTGCCTCTAATTTCACTCAGTGTATTTGGCACTGGTGAACCTGTCAATGTAGAAACTCAAGTCTATCCATTGTAGACAATCAAAGTCACTCATTGACAATTTCTTCCCTGGTATTTTCTCTGTTCATCGTGTCTATTCTAACTTGGTGAGGTTTTCTCTATGGTTCCATTCCTTTGCTGCTTTTGCCCTACTTTCTGGGAGATAATTTCAACTACTGAGTTTAATTCCTACCTCCCTATTTTAAAATTTCCAACAGCATTTTATTTCTATGAATGCTCTTCATTTTTTTAAATTTTTTTCTATTTTGAGTAAGAGACACAGCAAGCGAGCAGGGGAAAGGTACAGAGGGAGAAAGAGAGGGAATCTTAAGCAGGCTCCACACTCAGCATGGAGCCTGACACAGGGCTCAGTCCCACATCTCTGGCATCAAGAGTCGGATGCTCAACCGACTGAGCCACCCAGGCACCCCCGCTCTTCATTAAATAGCACTTTATTCTGGTTTCATGATAGAAATATCTTATCTCTCATAAATATTGACAGGTGCCTTTTTTTCTGGCTCTTTTTAACTCTTTGTGTATGTGTGTTAGAGCCTTTATTCACATGTCTGATAAACTGCTCATATTTGAGTTAGGAAATCAGATAAACTATAGGAGATTTTAGGGCTTTCTGGCTGAACATCAATGAGGCTAGACCACTTCCATACACCCTGATATCAATATTGCCGGCTATCCTTCAGTTTGGAAACCTGCTTTATTATCTGCAGAATGTAAAGCTCAAATCTTTATTGGGAGGGTGAGCAATCCCCAGTTTAGGTGGGTCAGGCAATCTGTTAGCAGACTTTCAACTATCTTCTTTATTTTAGCCCTTCCTTGCCCCAAATCCTTTACTCCCTCTTGCAGAAGTAGATGATGCTACCAATTTTTGAGCCTTTGGGAACTAACTTTATATACTGGGCTAGCTCTCAGTTTTCCCCGTTACTGACTTAGGAATTCAGCTTTCTTAGTTTTTTTTTTTTTAATTTTTTTTTAACGTTTATTTATTTTTGAGACAGAGAGAGACAGAGCATGAATGGGGGAGGGTCAGAGAGAGGGAGACACAGAATCTGAAACAGGCTTCAGGCTCTGAGCTGTCAGCACAGAGCCCAATGTGGGGCTCGAACTCACAGACCGCGAGATCATGACCTGAGCCAAAGTCAGCCGCTTAACTGACTGAGCCACCCAGGCGCCCCTCAGCTTTCTTAGTTTTGACAACTATTTGCCACACATCCATTTGCCTTCCATGCTCCAAAATTTTGTTGTTGTTGTCTCTTCTCCCTTTCTCTGCCTCCCTGTGGATACATGAATTCTAAAAAAAGATCCAGTTAGTGTCATTTTAGTGGGATTTCAGAAGGAAGTAAAAGAAGATGCATATATTTAATCCATTGATTTTACCCAGGAGTTCTCACTCACTTTCCTTAGTAGGAAAGAAATACAAACCAAACCCTGCAAGGTATTACTGACCCATTAAATATAGCTCCAGCAACTAAAGTCAACTAATTCTCATCTTTTCAACCCTCTTGTGTCAGAATTTACTCAGTCACCTCTCTGGGCTAGATTCCATGTCACCTTGCTAACATGCATGGGAACTGAAAACCAAAGTGATTCTACGCGGCAGTCCTCAGAAGTAAGATGAATGATGTTCTCATGGAAAGAGGTAGAGCATTACCTGCAGTTTAATGTTCTTCCCTGCTGCACAACCAAAGTAGATGTGATTTCACCGTCAAGTTCTCCAAGCCTTGGGATGTTACCAACATTGGTGCACAAAAGGTAACCACAAAGCACATCCCTGTGTTAAAAGATAACAATTCTTTACTTCTTTCCACAAAGAGAGAACAAACCATGTATAGTTAGAACAATAATCTTATCCTGCTTTAGCGTTTGTTTTTCATGTTTGTTTACATTTTATTTGCTCAAATTACAAGCTAAATACGCCCAAATTAGTTTGCCTCTCACTTTAAAAAGTGTCTTCTCTGAAACTCCTATTAGTGCACCAAAATCCCAACTGTGTTCTAGCTTTTCCTGTACTGTCCATTAGTTCAAGTATTTGTTAAAGGAAATTATCCATCAGATAGACATCTTTTAGATCAGAATCTCTTTCTCTAGAACATATTACTGGATATGTGAAAACATTTTTTAATATTTGGTAAGTGAATAAATGACCTTTGGGTGAGTATTCTTTTGGAATACAGCTCTTTCTTTAACCTGTTTCCCCCAAATAAAGAAGAATTATGTGTGTGTGGGGGGGACACACACTCATGATCCGTTTTTCAATATATTCCACTATTCTTCCAACTGCCACATATAATAACTAAACCTGTAAAATATTTGTACTGGTACAAAATATTATCTGACATATTTTCTGTATATAGAACATTTTAATTACTAACATACATAATTATAAATACATATACTGATAACTATCTTGTCAAGAATGATTAGTAGACTAGCAAGATTATATATAGAAATAGGCTTTATCAGATAGAGAAAAGAGAAAAATTAGAACTTACATCTGTCACTAGCACAGAAAAATGTATTAATTCATCCTTAAAAAACAATTTTTAAAAGTTATTTCATTTTATCATATCTATCATAAACAAAAATGCTTTCTTAACACAGAAGAGATGGTCAAAATTTTTATAAGTCTTATTTATGTGCATGGAGCTTACAAAGTACTTTAGGATATACAAAGAAAAAAAGACACGGTCAAGGAAATACACTCTCGGTGAGAAGAGAATCGCACACATAAACAACGATAAAACAGAGAGGCTGGGACAAGGGCCACAATAATAGAACAAAAGGCCGTGGGAATTCAGAGAAGAGGGAAATGACTTTACGTTTGTTTGTTTATTTTTAGAGAGAAGGAGAGATGGAGAGTAAGCAGGGCAGAGGCAGAGAGAGAGGGAGACAGAGAACCCCAAGCAGTCTCCATGCTGTCAGCACAGAGCTTGACGTGGGACTCAAACCCACAAACTGTGACATCATAACATGGGCCATAATCAAGAATTGGATGCTTAAGTGGCCAAACTACCCAGGTACCCCGAAAATGATTTATTTCTAGAATAAACCCAGAAATAATTCATAAAGTATGGAGAGAGGTGGGGGGGAGGGGCAGAGAGAAAGGGAAAGAGAGAATCCCAAGCAGGCTCTGCACAGTCAGTGCAGAGCCAGATGCAGGGTTCAAACTCACAAACTGTGAGATCATGACCTGAGCCAAAACCAAAAGTCAGACACTTAACCAACGGAGCCACCCAGATGCCCCTCAGTAGAAGAGTAGAATACAGCATGCCAGATCTGCTTGGCTTAAAACACTGTTAAGAGGCCTTTGTAATAGACCAAGCGTTAACATAGGTCTTAGCTGGGGTAATAGGAAAGGAATGAAAAGATGAATTAAATACAAATGGTGGGGGAGTAAAAGGGAAGAATGACCATGATTTGGCATTTGGACAATGTATCAGAGGGACAGTGGCATCAAGGTCCATTGTGAGGCTTCTCAACTGGAGGACAGTGAGTTATGGTGACCTCTGACAAAAACAGTGGTTTCGAAAGTCAGAGCCAGCTAACTGAGAACATATTCTGGTGGCTTTAATTTTTGTTGCTTTTGAGATGCTAGCAGGTGCCTTCTACGTGAGAAAGTCCTGAGGCAGCTGCAAGTGTGACCTGGGCCTTTGGGGAGAGGCCAGCATATGTGTTAAGATTTGGGAGGCTTCTGCAAGGTGGTGCTGGGATGCAGTGAAAAGATGAGGTGAGCAGGCAACCAAAAGCTCTGGAAGATGTAGAGAAGAGGAAATGGGACGCTGAAAGTAATGCTTGTAATTCACTAAGGGATAAACTCTGGACAAACTTCATCTCACCGTTTGTTGCACTGTATCCACGTATCTTTGTCTTTTCCACAGTTACCCTTCTCTGTCCCTTCGATGTTCAGTTTCTCATAGCAGTATTTGTCTGATGCCATCACCTCTGAAGCAGAATAGAGTTTTCTCTCAGTGAGGGACAGAACATGTGAGTTGCTCAAAATGTTTGCAGTAAGGGAAAGAAGCCATCTAAGGACTCTTCTTCATGACAATGTGGCCAGTTCCAAAACCTGGACCCATGGTTCTCCAGAGTTTTACTTGACCACAGACATCCATGACTCAGCTACATTCTTCATGACTGCTCATTGGAAATTTGGAAAACCAATCTATGTCAATCTTTGATAGGATTGAGGCTATCGGTTCCAAGGAACAACACTCCTCACAATTTGGCCAATAATTAGGGCAAGATACTACCAAATGGCTCCCAGAATAAATACTCCACACTTTAATGTCAGCGCCAAATATAAAGCACAAATTTTTCACGTGTCAATTTTTATTAATCATAACGATGAGTTTATTAAAATAGCTATGCACTATAATTAAAGATTTAAGAAACAGTATGAATTCTACCTTGTTTATAGTTAATTCTTATAGTTAATTCTATAGTTAAGTCTATAGTTAATTCTACCTTGTTAATTCCTAACAACTATCAAAAAAAAAAACACCTTAATTTTATTCTGTTCTAAATAAGCTTGAATTCATGTTAAATGTATGAGGGCCAAATAACATTTTAAACAATGTCAGCATTACAAAACTTTAATTTTGCTAAAGCCAGGGCTGGCTGATGGGATTGTCCTGTAGTGAGATCAAAAATGACTTTTGCAAACTAATCAAATGTTTGTGTATATTTTATTTTTTTTTAATTTTTAATTTTATTTTTTTATTTAAATTAAAGTTAACTTACATACAGTATAGTCTTGGTTTCGGGAGCATTTGTGTATATTTAAAAAAATAACTAGTCACCATTGGTAGTTCTTTTTCCCTACTTCTTGCGGTGAGCAACACTTTTATCTCAAGCGGGGGAAACAAAACTGTAACTCCGTTCAGAGTGCAAACGTGCACACACCTCCCCTCCCAAACAGAATGCAGCCACTATCTGTGACAAGTAAAGATCAGCATTATCTTTTGAGCTTGCTTTCTAATACAAATTGTCTTCTGAAGGAGTTTCAAAAAACACTGCTTTCAAAAGGGCCAGTAACACTGGGGGAAAAATAATGACACAACCTTTAAATACACATTTAAATAAAGATATAATTTAAGTCGTATGTTTTAGAAATCAATGTTACATTTCCCTCAGAAAGTGTGACAAACTTTGAAAGCGATAATGCTGAAATTGTTTTCTGACACAGTAGAGCTACCTCAGAAGAAGGTCACCTGTAATTTTAAGAGAGATGGTTGAGGAAGAAAAAGCCACTCTAGCTAAAGTGCTACAGTGCCAAGGGTGCCCTATCCAGGGTCCGTGTCCATTCCATATGGTTGTACAGGTTTTGCTTAAGGACATTCAGCTGAGGGAAGTGTAAACGGAGCTCAAATCCAGGTTTGTTCTATTCTCCAGGCTGCACACTCTGGGGTGGACTTCACCTGCCTGGCAGCAAAGGCACCTTATTTCTTGTCCAAAGGCACAACCAACTAGCCAAGTGTCTTTCAAGGGAGGTGTTCCTCTCTAATTCCACAAAAGTGACCCTTCCAAGACTTGCAGTGTCTTTGAGAATCCCCCAGTCATAAAGTGGTTCAAAATTAACTTCCAGCCCACACGTCATATGGCCTCATATCATATTGTGAAAGCAATCAATCCACGCTATTTACTTACTTTGCCCCCAGATGTATTTGCATTGTCTATCCCTGGTTTTACATCTTCCTCCAAAGCAAATCCCCTAAAATGGAAAAGCACACCTATTAATGATGCAGTGTCTGCTTATGTCGGATCACTGAAAAAGAAACTGCGACTGCGACAGCTAGTAGATGAGTATTATAAAGCCTTTTATCTTCAGAATGGATTACAAAACATTCAAACTGACTTTCCTCTTTTGATAAGATTTCAGTATTTCTTTCATGCTGGCACACATGAAAGATTTAGGTAAAGATGAAGTAACCTACCTGAATACCATCACATGAATATCCATCCATTTTATGAATATTTGGGGCACACTAGGAAATGAAAACAGAACTGTGAACCACGTGCACAGCAAAATATCAGGCTGAGCTAATCCCTGTAATGTTTCCATTAAAAAAAGGTAAAATAAAAGTCTGATAATATGGTAAGTCTCTTAAAACAACTGAAAATAAAAACAAAAAAGATCAAGAGAAAACAAAAGGAAATACAACAATTGGTGCACTTTCCTCTAAAAATATGCATCTACCAGAGGTATAAACAGTTGACTACATAGTAGCAAATAAAAAGAAGCAACAGCAATGACTCAGACAACCCCAACATTTCAGACCATCTTGCTTTATACAGATACATCATTCCTCAGAGCGAGAAAAACGAGAGCGCAAAACAAAAGCAAGGAGGATCCCAACGTAAACGAAGCAATAGCTAGTTTCCTCTTTTTTACCATGAGAAGCACCACAGCCCTTACTCTTAAAATGCTCCTTGAGCAGAAATCCACCTAGCGCACATTAGAAAAATCATGTTATTTTATAGCCTCGGTTTTCCCTTGTAGCAAGTGCAGAAAATTGTAAAACATTCCTGTGTGGCTATAAAGAGTAATTTTTAAATTTATTACACATTTTTTTCTATCTTTAATAATTACACACTCACTTGAGAAAAGTTAGTAAATGTAAAAAAAGTAAAAACACACACACAAAAGTCTCATGTTCCCACCACCCAGACACAATTTTTTATATTATGGTACATCTTTTTCTTTACATTTTTCTACAAAATTTTATTTTTTATTCTTTATTTACTTTCTTCTTCTTTCTTTCTTTATTTTTGAGAGAGACGGCTCATGAGAGTGGGGCAGGGGCAGAAAGAAAGAGGGAGACAGAAAATCCTAAACAGGCTTCACAAGGTCACCTCAGAGCTCAACGCAGGGCTCGAAGTCATGAACTGTGAGATCATGACCGGAGGCGAAATCAAGAGTCAGATGCTTAACCGACTGAGCCACCCAGGCGCCCCCAAAATTTGATTTTTTTAAACACAGGTATGTAATCAAGTTATAGATAGTATTTTATATTCAGCTTCTTCTCTTTATTTTTTCATCACATGAATTTCCTCATGTCACAATAAGTGTTTTTGTAGGGAATCTCTTTAATAGCTGTAGTACATTGCATTGTGCTAACAAACCATATAACCACCGTACTGCATTATTCATTTATAATTATAAAATATTATAAATTTATAAAATACTCATTTATAATTAAACAGCAGTTTATGCTGTTACAACTAATTCAACAAGAGGATCTTTATATGCCATCTTTGGATTTGGGCTTCTTTTTTTTAAAACTCCTACTTATTGGATTTCCAAAGAAGTTGCTTTAATATACTCCCCCTCCAGGAACATATGAGGCAATCATTAATTGTATCCTCATCATCACTACGTGTTAACTTAGAAAAACAATGCTAATCAGATAGTAAGAAAAGAAAATACTTTCATATGAAAGATCTTTAGTCTCTTAGGATGACTACCTTTAAAATAAAACATTTTTAATGATTAATGCAGGTCTACCACTATTGAATCCCTCTTCTCTAGAAGAAAAAGATGTAGGCTGCCCTTGTTTTCATGGCTCCAATATACATGAATTTCAGTCACCATGGTTTTGTTAAATGACATCAGTACCCCAATGACACGGTTCCAACTTCAGTTACCACAGCGTATTGACTGTGAGTAACTGCATAAAGCACAAACTTTGCTGCTAGCTCGTTAGTCTGTGGTCACTAGGTATATGACAGCTGCCATTGTGGTCATAGATCCAACCTGTCATTTCTCGCACAGTCCACAAGGGACTGGTACTTGCCTGTATGCATTTAGTTCATGCACAGACAACAAAGGTTGTAGCTGTGCTGCCTCTCTGTCTCTGGGTAATAGCACGTGACATTTTATAAAATTGGACAATCGTAAGAGGGAGCTGGCCAGAAAAAGATGAAAGTGCAGAAAAGAAATGAAAAGTGATGACACTAGAAGTGAAATTCCAATCAAACGTAAATTGACTTACAGAAAAAAAAAGCACTAACTAGGAATGCTGATACTGCTGTTTGGCCAAAAAAAAAACCCCTCCCATTCACATCTTCACATCTCCTGGAGATATTTCATGACATTGGAAGTACAAAGGATAAAATGTCAAAAGCTGATCCAAACTTAGAAGGGAGTGTGATCATTGAACAAGGCACAGAAAAGATGCTTACTATGGATCTTAAGGTTTCTGAACAGAAGACATGCACAGCTCAAACTACTCCTGATAAGGATTTTACAACAAAAATAAAGCTTTTAATTCTCAATGTTTGTTTTAATTTAGCATGCTAAATAAATACTGGTCTATTTTTTCATTTCCTTATTCACTTAAAACCAAGAGTAAGAGAGGTTTTAGTAGGCTGGCAACATTTTTTAAAGATCACAGAACAACTCTCATTTTTTCCATTGATTAAGATGACTTTACATGACTTCAGCCTGCATGGTCATTTTTATGGTCCCACACTACCATGCAAACTGAAGACTGTCTGTAAATATAAGGACTATGTGAAATCTGTGAACTCTCACCAAAGTGTATCAGTTCCCGCATCTTCTCCATTTACAACTACATGATACTAAATTCAAGAGCAGGTATTAATGGGTGAGGTGCTGCATGTGGTCTCAGATCAACAAAAGATAGAACAGACCCCTTCTCACAACCCAGTGCTCTGTGGGTCTCTGTGCCTTGGCTGGCTCCTGTCTCAACCAGCTGAATTGAAAATTAGACAAAAAAGCAAATGCCTTTTACTCTCTCCTTAAAACCAAAATAGTTAAGGTATGAATGTAGTCTTAGGTTAGTTAAACATTAAGATAAAATTACACAGAACATCTGCTCAAGCTTTGATCACAGAAACTTAAATTCCCAGAAGTAAATAAAGAGAGAATGAGAACTGATGTAGAAAAGACATCGTGTCCCTTGACACTTTGTCTGGGGGCCAGGGCACTTAAGCTACCCCTGCTTTTTTGCCATCAGGTTTAGAGGAATGATTCTGTAAAGTACCTGGCTTGAATTTCCTGAGCACGTTTCACGAATATCGCAATCATTTACTGCTTCTCGGCACACAGTCCCCATAGGCTGAAACTAAAATGAACAAAAATCAATGTGTAAAAATGTTGAAGAAAAAAAATCTTTCACAGTATCTATCGTCTTAAAAAAAAAAAGCAACATGAATATTTTTGGATAAGAATATTTTAAGCTGTTTTAAGATGGTAGTCTGAAGACCACAGTTACTGAATGAAACGTTCATTTAGTAAGTTTTCAGAGAGAGTTTCTCTTGTGTGAAAGAATTTGCATACTCATCACACAGAAGTCTTACAACATCTACTAAAATAGGGTACATCTTGATGGTACCTCTCCCCAGAAGGACAAGTCAGTCCATGTTCTACTAATTCTCCCTCTCAAAAAGGTTTTAGATTTACACTTTCCTCTTCATTTCTTACTGGCACCTTTGTCACATTACTCTTCTTTGGCTTATCTGCCAAGAATCTGAATGTTACATTCCGGGCTGAATTGCAAAAGTTAGATTTTCTGGCAAAGCAATTTCTTCCCATACTGTCCTTTATCTCCTGCCTCGTTTTTATATAGATCTATGGCTTGGTCTTTTATTCTTGTCTAATGTTCTTGTTATTTGTATACCTGTGCATGGGAAGAGTCTTTCCTCTTTGTTTGTTTGTTTTAGCTTTTTCTTTTCTCTATTTTCAACTACCTCAAATATTTCTCATAAGTATAGGGGTTACAAATAAAATTTTAAGCTCACTGAATTTATAAATTGCTAGAGTCTTTATCCTCACAAAACAGACACACAAAGTCATCATCTTCCTTCTCTCCTCTTCCATACTATTCTCTTTCCCTCTCCAAAATGCTAACAAATGCTATGCTTTTATGTCTGCTCACACAAACACACACTCGATGTGGGCCCCTCCCTCCCCCACTAACTTCCATTTTCTCTGCCTTGCTCACAACCCTCCAAGCACTTGCGTTTCCTATTGTTCCTAGAATACGAACAGCCCACTCCAGTCAGGATTTCAACAGTATTTCTTAGAAGAGCGAAACAAAATTTGTATTCATTTAGTTACCAAGTATTTACTAGGCACTTAACATGTGCCAGGCACTTTCTAGTCACTGGGGATTCAGTGGAGGAAAAAAAAGCACAAGAATCCTGCTTGCAAGGAACTCACATTTTAGTGGGAGTAAATAGGCCATGAAAATAAGGAAATAAACAAATAATTTAAAATCATATACTCTGGTTCTTATCCTTCCAATTTCTTGGGATTGAGGTAAGTAAGCCACAATTTTAGAACATCTCAGGTACAAATATAAGCAGATTTAAGATGGAGTTTATATGAGAGTGTAAATGTTCTAGAACTGCCAAGAAACTTCTGAAAGAAAGCCCAGTGAAGGACAGTTTGCTCTAAGTGCTGGGATATGCAGTAGATAAAGTGACCCAAATCCCTGCCCTCTTGAAACTTACCACTGAGTAAAGAAAAATACTAAGTCAATGGGCAATGTTTTAGAGCAGGGGTTGGCAAATTATAGCTTGAGGACAAAAAGTGGCTGTCCATCTGTTTTATTGGAACATAGCCATGCTGATTTGTTCCGTATTTTTTTACAAAATTTTTTAAAAGTTTATTTATTTATTTTGAGAGAGAAGGAGACAGCGTGAGCAGGGGAGGGGCAGAGAGAGAAAGGAAGGGAGAGAATCCTAATCAGGTGCCCTGCTGTCAGCACAGAGCCCAACATGGGCTCGAGCTCATGAAGCTGTGAGATCATGACCTAAGCCAAACCCAAGAGTTGGACACTTAATCGACTGAGCCACCTAGGTGCCCCTTGTTTCTGTATTTTTGATGGCTGCTCTCAAAGGTAGAGTTGAGTAACTGAGACAGAGAACTTATGACTCACAAAGCCTTAACTATTTACTACTTGACCCTTTACCTAAAATGTTTGCCAACTCTGACTTACAGATACTTTAGCATAAATACATACAGGGAAAACAGAGATACACAGGATTTCTCATCCTGTTTTTCTGTTCTCCCTCCTCCATTCACTATCCTGCCTCTGGCTCCTCCAGGAGGGTAGGGTGGGAGTAAGAGCCGGAGGTGCAGGATAGAGAGAGTGGCAAAAAGCTCTTACTTGACTGGTATAACTGTAGCTTACTTTGGGGGATAGTTAATCCTGACATTTTATTGTACATATTATGATTCTATTATTTTATATTTGTTCCTTGAAATATTCATATCACAAAGAGCCTAATTCTATACTTAAAAATAAAAATGGCATTTTATAAATGGGCAGACTTAAAACATCGAAGATTAAAATGAATGATGGGGGACCCATTGTTATGGCAGTTGGAGAAGCTGACAGATTATATAGTTGATGCAGCCCAAATTTAAAAATGTCTGTTTCATATTTGATTTTATATTCCTTTTTTAGAAAGTGCTTTCAGAGATCTCTGCCAGTGCCTTGCTTGTCTTAAAAAGCTGCCAGAGACATAGTGATAAAGTGGAAACAACACAAATGCTGCCAGCAGATCTGGTATGTAACTTCACATTTATTCCTCAATAGCTGAATGAGCATATGCAGGTTATATCACTTCCTTGAGACCAGGATTGCTCAACTGGAAAAATAAGGATAATAATGCCTTTCCCAAAAGTGTGGTTGTGAGCATTATCTACGACAGCAGTCTCAAGCAGCAATGATCTTACCCCCAAGGGGACATTTGGCAATGTCTGGAAATATTTTTGGTTGTCACGGCTGGGAGGGGTGGTGCTTGGATCTAATGGGCAGAAGTCAGGGATGTTGCTAAATAACTTACAGTACACAAGACACACCCTCAAAACAAAAGAAAAAATTATCCAGCCAAAAATGTCAATAGTGCCAGGGTTGAGAAATCCAGATTCATGATGATATAACATAAAAGTGTTTACCACAATCCCCAGCACACAGTAGATACTTAGTATGATAGGTTCATATCCTACTCTCCCTTAACTCATTAGACTAACATTAGTCAATCAGCATATAATCAATAAGAGAGTGTTGCACATATTTATTCTTCATTCAACAAATATTTACTAAGAACCTGTAGCAGTTACTCGGTAAGTACTAGGGGCACGTAGGTGGCTCAGTCAGTTGAGTGTCTGACTTTTGATTGTGGCTCAGATTATGATCCTAGAGTCATGGGATGGAACCCCATATTGGGCTCCACACTGAGCAGGGAGCCTGCTTAAGATTCTCTCTCTCTCTCTCTCTCTCTCTCTCTCTCTCTCAGCTCCTCTCCTGCTCAGGCTCTCTCTGCTAAAAAAAAAAAAAATACATACGAAGATGTATACCAAACCTCAGAGATAATGTAGAATATTGTACCAGATTTTATATGAGAAGAGAAAAAAAGAAATAGATTTATTTGAAAAAGATAAGCCTCAAATAACTTTTCGTCCTGATGTTAAGGCTTAAATATTTGGAGAGAGGTATAGGATGCCATTGGGAGGATGAAAACAGATAATGTGAATAAAGATGCATTCTAAACTCTCATGTGAAGTGTTATCATGTCTAAAACTACAGTTTCCGATCTCTCAACTGCTAATGCAAGAAATATACCAAGCAGAGTGGCAAGGAAAAAGAATCTACTGAATAGCCACTTGGCTTTACAAAGAAAGGAAAAACACAATTCAAAGGTTAGGAACACCTGGCTTCATACAATGTGCATATTTCTCAGGGAGGCAGTAATAAGAAGACAAACCGAGGAGATTAACAAGGTTCAGGACCCAGCTCTGTGACTTACGTGGTACAAGACCCCAGGCACACTCGCACTTAGTCACTCAATATATCTTAGACACTACTATTGTTATTACATTATATTTACCCAGTCTTAACGATTAAATCAAATATATCCTCTTTTTTTGTCAATTAGTCATTGCTCAAGATTTATTTACCTTGCATTTCTTACAACAAAGACCATCACTGCATTGAGAGTCTTGAGTCAAGGTGCATTTCTTACAACACTCTGCTCCTTCAAGGACACATTCCTAAGGAATATAAACATTTGCAAAACATCAGGAAATCATGTCATTTTCCTGAAAGTAGCAGAATATTTTTTAAAGAAAAGTATATAGACCCCCCCCCAATAATAATCTTTCTTCCATATATCCTATGAAATTTCCAGACATAACACCAGCTCTGTATGTCTCAGTGTGTGGAATAACTCTGAATAACCTAAAAAAAAAAAAAAACATCAAAACACCCAGAGACTTACTGCAGGGGTCCCACAGTCACACTCCTCTCCAGTTTCGATGAAGCCATTGCCACATTCAGGAGGATCGAGCAGCTGCAGGATGAAACCAAAAAGACAACTACAAATTAGATAAATCAAGATCAAAGACCTTATGAGGGACCGTAAGTGCCACACCTACGCATGCGGCATACTTATCAGTCATTTGAAAGTATATTTTTATTTTCCCAAACTTGAAAGCTTAACTTTAGAATTTTAAAACTGGGAGCTTTAGAACAAAAGTGTCTACTTCTGTTTCCATTTCAGATTTAATTATATTTACATAAGTAACATACATATCAAGTCTAGTAAATTCCACCAAAATAAAGATGATCTAGCTATTGACCCTTGAAAATTTCATTTCAAAGAGGAAGCAAGAGATTTGGGGACAGAAAGTCTGTTCAAATCTTGGCTCAGCTACTTATCTTGGGCAAATGGCTTGTCATCTCTGAGCACATAGATGCTTTAATATTTCAAGCAAGAATAATAATAATATTAGCTGCCCATCTACATCACAAATTATTGTGAGAATCAAGTTCAATTATCTGTGAAGGCCTACTAACTATAACTCCTTGTGAAATAGAGAGTTATTTCATAGACAAGTAGGAAAACATCACAAAAATTAATAAATCCATTGATTTATTTAATATTAAACAGAACTCCTCCTATTAACATAGTTTTACAGATAACAGTAACAATAATTTGCCCCAGAGATGGAAGCAACTTTTGGCCTGTACAAGAGTATATTTTAAGGCCATTTTATCTTTTAACTCTGTATCGATTACATTATCTTTTGAGCATAACTTGCCTTATGGTGATAGTTAAAATTAGTAAGTAGCTGCTATGTTCCACTTACATATTACTTATTCAGAAGTTCATCAAAGTTTATGTGTTATAGAATGGGCTGGAACACACACCTATCACAGACATACACCCACACATACACTTTCTTAACTAATTAGAGGGGGGAAAAACAGAATAAAAAAAGCAGCAATAACAACAACAAAACCCCCACCTGATTTCAAATATTCTCTTCTCTCCTACAAAATAATCAAAACATCTTTAGATTCTATTTTCAGTTGAAAGGGATCATAACAAATCAGACAGCTTTAAAAGCCAAACTAAAACTTAGTAAGGTGAAAAACACACTTATTCTTTTACTCTGAGTTCAGAATAATCAGTTATTTTGGTAAAGAGGCTTGAATTGTTTTTCATTTATAGCAGCAGGGATTTAGATCAAATATCCCTTCTGAAGTTTCGCAACAAGTCTCACAATTATCAAGTTGCTTTTCAAGGCAATATGATACTCTTCCTAAATTTCACTGGAACAGAGAGAGAATGAAACCAGGAAAAATGATTATAAAGGCAATGCCACTCATTGCTATGGCACACAGAAGCACGAAATGGTTCACATAATTAACAAGGACAAAGCTTTCTACTGCATGCAGTTTTCCAAATGCATGAGGAAATTACTGCTTTCAAGTCAGTAACCAGAAGATGCCCTGCATGTTGGAAAAGCCTCTGACAAAGTCTAAGTACACAAAGACTTTCTCCTTTTCTGCTGTAAGCAGCCTTGGTTTTTATACTGAGAAGTAATGGTAATTTTAATCATACTGCTCATTCTGAAAGGCAGTGGTGGGAAGTAATGCGGGAAGCAATGCCCTCCTTGCTATCAGTATGAGTTGTGATTACATATCCAACAAACAAGGATCCAAGAACATGAGAAAGAAGGCAAATGACACCATCTTTGTAAGCTAATTATTTTTCAGAAGTAACACAGTCTTTCTACCTGCTTTCTATTCCTATCAGAAGAGCCCCAAATGCCCAAAATTAAGGCTGACTTTAAAATGCAGACATTTTAGGGGCGTCTGGGTGGCTCAGTCAATTAAGCATCTGACTTATGCTCAGATCATGATCTCGCATTCATGGGTTCAAGCCCCACATGGGGCTCTATGCTGACAGCTCAGTGCCTGAAGCCTGCTTCGGATTCTGTGTCCCTCTCTCTGCTCCTCCTCCACTTGTGCGCGCTCTCTCTCTCTCTCTCTCTCTCTCTCAAAGATGAATAAACATTAATAAAATGAAATAAAAGCAGGTATTTTAGGGCTCCTGGGTGGCTCAGTTGGTTAAGCGTCCAACTTCGGCTCAGGTCATAATCTCACAGTTCATGAGTTCAAGCCCTGTGTTAGGCTCTGCGCTGACAGCTTGAAGCCTTCTTTGGATTCTGTCTCCCTCTCTCTCTCTGCCCCTCCCTGGCTTGTATTCCCCTCCACCTCTCTCTCCAAAATAAATAAATAAACATTTAAAAAAATAAAATAAAATGCAGATATTTCACGTATCTAGTATATGTACATAAACCAAGTTAGAAAGCCTTCTTCTGTAAGACCCAATGGCTAAAAACTTGTGCTTGTAATAGATTATAATATAATATATATAACAACTGATTATTATTAAAGATTATTAACTAATAACTCTGATCACACTTATTACCTTGGAAGGTTTGTTGAAAAGGCAGGCACCACCCCCACTATTCAGAAAGTCATGATACTCTTCAATATTACACTGAGTGAATTTTTTAGGAAGGTAATACCTAGAAGACAGAAGAAAAGCAATAATTGGGTACAATTTTAGTCCCTTATCTGTATGTTAGTCTTAAATTTGAACATTGTTAGAACTGCAACATTATTCTTAAAGATGAAAGAATAAATTCCACTTACGTACAAAATTTGTGTTAAATCCATAAGACTTTCATTCCACCAATACATTTCTAAATTACTCATTGGGTAAGTAATCGTGACTATGGGTTATTCATTGTTAGCATACACATGTAAAGGAAACAACACATACCTATATTTTCAATCAAAGAGAGATAGGAATACTTTATTTCATAATGAGTCTTTCTTAAATATTAAAACCGGGCTGGATCCCAAACTGCACAACATCTTACAAAGTAACTGATTTATAATCTATGAATGTGTCAAAGTCATGAAAGTCAAAGAAAAACCAAAGAACTGTTCCAGAATGAAGGACACTAAGAGACATAAAACTAAACACGATGCTTGATTCTGAATCTTCTGTTAAAGGGGAATTTTTGAAATAGAGGGCTAATCTTGAATGAGGGCTAGGAATCAGATGATTTCTTTGGTTGTACTGTGGTTCTGTAGGAGGAGCTGGTCTGTAGGGAATGCACACTGAGGTGCTTGGGGGTGATGGGGCACCAAGTTAGCACCTTAAGATTCTAAGAAGTTTGTTATTATTCTTGAAACTTTTCTTAAGTTTATGTCTATATATATATTAATATATATATATAAATATATATATATAAAAATATATATATAAAGAAAGGTATACCAAAAAAAAGTAATAAAAGATCAGTAGAAAAGGAAATGTAGCTAGAGAACAATGGCAATATATATTAAGAACCTTCAAAATGAGAAATATCCTTAAATCTGATAATTCTGCTTTAAGAAATTCTTCTTGAGGAAATAACTAGCTATGTGTACAAAGATGTTGGAACAGAGGAACTTCCCACTGGAAGTTACACAATTTATTTATTACACAAGTTGTAATAGCCAGCACTATGAAAATCACCTAAATGTATAGAAATAAGAAACTGCTAACTAGACTGTGATATATTAATAAAATAGAATACCATGTAGTTATTAATAATCATGGTGTCAAAAACTACTCAGAAAAATTCTGACTATATAATATGTTAAGTAAAAAATGAATAAACAATGACATATGCAAGATCCAAATTTTATAAAGCAAGAATAAACATGGAAAGAGAAAAAAATACTAATTAGCAGTATTTTCACATTAACCATGGCTATTACCAAATAATGAGACAAGTAGCAATTAATATTTAATTTTCTATTTTTCAAAAATTGTTTTAATTGAACTTTTTTTTTCATGTTTATTTATTTTTAATTTTTTTAAATTTTTTTTAACGTTTTATTTATTTTTGAGACAGGGAGAGACAGAGCATGAACAGGGGAGGGTCAGAGAGAGGGAGACACAGAATCTGAAACAGGCTCCAGGCTCTGAGCTGTCAGCACAGAGCCCGACGCGGGGCTCGAACTCATGGGCTGCGAGATCGTGACCTGAGCTGAAGTTGGCCGCTCAACCAACTGAGCCACCCAGGCGCCCCATCATGTTTATTTATTTTTAAGAGGAAGAGACAGGGTGCAAGCCGGGGAGGGGCAGAGAGAGAGGGAAACACAGAATCTGAAGCAGGGTCCAGGCTCTGAGCTTTTAGCACAGAGCCCCGACGCGGGGCTCAAACTCACGAACCGCAAGATCATGACCTGAGCCAAAGTTGGACACTTAACCAACTGAGGCACCCAGGCACCCCTAACATTGAACTTTTATAAAAGTGAAACATAATTAAAAGAATAATGGATAGTTTTTATAAAGTCTCTCCCACCAGCCTGCAAGTACGATGTCCACTTATATCCCTACTTCTTTCTACCACAAAGGTTAATGCTTTGTGAATCAATTAATGGAATTTACAATGATTATTTACCCTAAACTAATTTGTCAAGTGTTTCATGCCAAATAAAGGTATCCTGGGTTTATGTTATCTGAATTATTTTATTTCCTTCACTTCATCTTCCTAATAGGTCATGAACTTTATGCTTTATTTAAGAAGTTTGTTACACATATTACTTACTTTTTTCCTTCCATTGCCTACACCCTAGCCAAAGTTTTTATCATCTGCCCCTCTAATCCATCCTACGTATCTCTGTCTGAGTTATGGGATTTAAACAGGATTTCTTTAAGTTCCCTCTTCACTCTACTGGCCGAAACTTGAGATAGCTCCCTACTGGGAAAGAAAAAAGTGACTAATTCTTAGTGTTGGACCCCTAGTGTTGGAGTCCCACTCTAGTTCAGCCTCTACCCTGCAACAGAGCCCTCTGGGGCCTCAGCCTGGCCCAGCCTCCTGCCCACTGCTCACCTGGGGGTTTAGTCTGCTCTTAGCAGTGACAGGAAACTCACCACCTTATAGGAAAGTTCTTTCTACATATGAAGAGTTGGAATTTGTGGATTTCTCTTACCTTCACCGTGCCAAGTCTGACTTCCTATAACTGTCACACACAGTTTTGTGTGGTTACCTGTGTCAAATAAAACTAACTCCTCGGGGCGCCTGGGTGGCGCTGTCGGTTAAGCGTCCGACTTCAGCCAGGTCACGATCTCGCGGTCCGTGAGTTCGAGCCCCGCGTCAGGCTCTGGGCTGACGGCTCGGAGCCTGGAGCCTGTTTCCGATTCTGTGTCTCCCTCTCTCTCTGCCCCTCCCCCGTTCATGCTCTGTCTCTCTCTGTCCCAAAAATAAATAAAAAAAAACGTCGAAAGAAGAAAAAAAAAAAAATTAAAAAAAAAAAAAAACTAACTCCTCTACCATGCCATGGCTCTTCAAATACCTGAAAGCCGAAATCTCCCTAGGCTCTTCTCGGAAACTTCTTTTTTTGTAGGCTACTATATTTATTTTGAAGGGCAACTATATCTATCTATTTGCAGGATAATGTATCTATTATAGTAAATACTTTCTTAAAATTTAATTTTTATATCTTTAAATAGGAGTGGTGGTCATTTCAACATGCTTTCCAACATTTAGGAGTACACAGAAACTTCAGAAAGAGAAATGAGAGGGAAAGTACCCATCAGAAATACATGTCCATAATTAGTACTGTTAGGTGATGTTTGACACAGCTCTAATTTTATATAGCATTGTGCTAGACAATGTCTTACGTTAGAAGCTTTTCTCTTGCACACATCTATTTGATGTAAGAGGAGTTCAATGCAAAGAGCTATATATATATTTATGAATGTCGCCGTTTGATCTTGCTACACATTATGCTTAGTCTAAGTAGATTGTCTATAAAATTTTGTTTCTAGTAATTAAGCAGAATAATCAAATATAACATACTAAATAGCTTTTAAAAGATAAGAACCTCTAGCTTTCAATTTAGTAATTGTTGGAAAATTACAGCTATGGATAAGGATTTTTATCATTTCCTTTTATTACTAAACAGAAAATCCAAAGGTATTTTGAAAATATTTTAATACCTGTTTGCATACACATTCCCTCAATCATCTATTTTCCTTGTCATACATTTCTTGAGAGTTCAAAATTCAAATACCAATGAATAGTTATTGAAAATCAAGTGTGTCAAGAGATGATGGTGTGAGGTCAAACAAAAATATCTACGTAATCTTCAAAAAGTCACAACTAATTGGTGAGTATAAGGATATATGGAATTAAATTACAACACAGGAGTTAAAATTACAATAAATCTAAAATGACTAGAAGTGTGGTTAGAGAAAAATGAGAATTCCAGATGAAGACAATATACTAAAGGAATCAAAAGAAGCTGGAAATTACATTAATGGTGAGCAAATTTTTAAGAAGCTTAAAATCAATGGAGGATTATCGTTAGAAAATTAAAAAAAAAAAAGCTGGAAACCCCTGTATAATTATGGCAATAAACAAACTGACAACCATGAACAGCAGTGGAAAATGAGGTTATAAGTGATGATGAAGAAAGATTATGCATATCTAAGTACTGGAGGAAGAAATCCAAATCTTATTCTTCAGACAATAGAGACTCACAAAAGTTCTAAGCAGGGAAATGATTCACACACATGAAGAGGAAAGTAGAGAAATTTGTGCTGTATATTTTCAGTGAACTAGGGCTATATATTATCAGCATAGATAAATCTTACAAACATAAAGATCAAAAAAAAGCAAGTCACAGAAGACTACATATAATATGACCCCTTTCATATAAACTAAAAGTTGCAAAGCAATGCTATGTATTACTTCAACACACACACATATAAACTGTGAAAGGTGCTTGTGAATGATACGAATCAAATTCAAGACAGAAGTTACTTTGGTTGGGGCTGGGGACCAATAAGAGAGAACACAAGGAATATTTAACTATGTAGGTGGTGTTTTGTTTGTTTGTTTAGGCTGGGTGATGGTATACAAGTGTTTACTCTTCTATGCTTTATACCTTTTCAGTAATGATGGAAATGGAGTTCAGAAGGGGAGAAAGGAAGGCTGAAAGTTGCCTGAGTATCTGGAATGCTATTAAAATAATAAGAGCTAAGAGCTCAAGATGATAAGAGTTTAAAGGAGTAGTGATGAGCTTGACATGAAAAGAATGGTTGTACAACTTATTTAGGAAAAATAAATAGAAGACTGGCATCTGATAGTGTGTGAAGGGTTTAGAAATGAAAACCTTTCTCAGGACAGCAAAGTGTACACCTCTCTTCCCTACTCCTTGCTCGGTGACATACTATTGGTAGCCTGAAATCAGCAATTGTAGGAGTATTTACACCACAAAAATGTGAGAAAGCTACAAATCCAGGCTCTTTTCTTGTTTTTGACTTTGAATATCAGCTTACTAGCACATTACTGTTTACAACCCATTTAATTAGAATTGAAGAGACAAAAGAAAATTAGTAGGTAAGCCACGAAGAACACACCTGTTCCTCAATTCTTACATTTCTAGCCTAGATTGAAGCCTACAAAAGTCTTTGGACTACTATCTTAACTGACGTCAATTGTTTTCATAAATAAGAAACTATTTTGTGAAAATACTTTATAATACAGAGCCATTGAGAAAATCTACTTCCGATTTTCTTTTTAAAGTCTTTGGTGAGGTTGCGCGCACTAAGTTATTTAGTATCATATTCCTAAGAAGACAACAGCACAGCAGGAAAGGGAAAGCGAGTTATTTTCCAAGAGAGGTGGCTCACCCAGTGTCTCCCATTATGCATCCAGACCACGTGTCCTCACATTTACACTCACCTAAGAGAAAATGAATACACATGCTTTGTTATAAAGTAAAAAAAGGTGCTTTAGAGTAGCCTGTTTTTAAAAAGTATATTTTCACTTTATTCCTTAAATACCTTTTAAAAAGTAATACCTGTTTTCTAATTTTCCTTATATTTGAAGTTTTCTATGCAAGTATAACAACAAAAATCTACTCTGATCATATCAAGATTATATAATTTTTATAACAATAAAATCTTGATATTTGCTTCAAAATGGCTTAACAATTCCAGGGGCCCCTGGGTGGCTCAGTTGGTTGAGGGTCTAACTTTGACTCAGGTCATGATCTTACAGCTCGTGAGTTCAAGTCCCACTTTGGCTCTGTGCCGACAGCTCAGAGCCTGGAGCCTGCTTCAGATTCTGTGTCTCCCTCTCTCTCTGCCCCTCCCCTGCCTGCTCTATCTCAAAAAGTAAGTCTTTTTTAAAAAAATTTTAAGAAAATGGTTTAACAATCCCATACCAATGAAACAGCATCACTATGGGATTCTGGTTTCACAGTTCCTTATGGGAATTCCTACACTTTCTTGTCCAGTTTTAAAACCTCTGCACCAAAGCTGCTGGCAGAAGGTAGTATAGCATACTAGTTAAGCAGAAAGGCTTAAAACACCTGGGTTCAAAACCTGGGCTTGCCACTTAATTTATGTGTCATCTTGAAGACATTACCCTTTTGACATCCAGTCACATTATTCTGTAAAATGGGGCTGATAATTGGTATGGTGCAGGATTATCTTGAGGATTAAACCAGTATCTAGATGTAGATAATAGTGGCATTCGGTTATGTCTTATAAAGGGTACCTCATAAGTGGTAATAGTTATTATTAACAGAAACAGTCTCATTTATATTTATTATTAATACAATAAATAAGGTTCTAATCAATTCACTCCAAATACATAATATTTGACCATTCCTGATAAATTAATTTTACCTACTTGAAAAAACATATTCTTCCCTGATAGTAATCCTAGTGTATTTTACTAGATCTGTATTTTACTAAGCCCTTTACGAGGTCTGATCCTGGCAGACAAGTTCTATGTCTGTGGCCATACTAAGAGACGTTTTAAATAAACCATAATAGAAGTATGCCTTAAACCTAATATGCCTAAGATTCTCTACTAGACCATTTGAAATTAGCAAACTGAGCTCAATTTTTAGGTGAAATTCAACAATAAATTTATCATCACACAGCTTTAAATGTTTATTGCACATGGAAAAATTTTCATCTGCAATATAAATATTACCTTGTATTACTTTTGACAAAAATGTTGTATGCCCTGGCTGTTTATCTTAGACTGTTACCCAAACTCTTTTTATCAAACAACTGAATTCAAAATCTCATTCTCTAAAATATTTATAAATAGTCTATTTTAAATACAACTAAACCACAAGGGTGAACTTACCACTTGCTAACTTTCTTTTGTCTGAGATAATACCAATATTATGGGCTAATGACTGAGCAAGTGTAACTGCCATTAAATCAGTTTTCCCAAACTGAAAAACAAAAACAAAATACATGTAAATACAAATTATGTTTTATTTAAGATGGGCCAGAGAAAGATGTCATAATATAATTGGAAATATGTAAGTTCTAAGCATCTTATTTAGCAGAGGTTAAACTAGTAGCTAAAGCTGAACTATGGAGCATTTGGGAAAAAGCTGTAAGAAATAAATCCACATTTGATAAAGTCTTATAGGGAGGCCTAGAAGCCAGAGAATCACCAACTTTTGGGTTTTGAAACTTAAGTCTAATTGTGAGTCCAAATTTCACCAGTGACATTTCTGAAAAACTTAATACTTGTATATACTAAATCAGTCTTTTAGGTAATAATAAAAATAAAGGTGTAAATTATTTGGAACTTGTTTATCTTTGTGTATCCATCCAGTTCACTCCTGAAATTTCCCCAGATTAAACAGAGTGTGACTTCAGAAAACAAATGGTATGGGTAAAAGGAAGTGGTAATGATCTGTGGGCAAAAGAAACTTGAGAAGACCAATAAAAGATTTTTTTTTTCATTATGTCAATTTAGTATTTTTCTTGTAGATCACTTCCATCAGATTTAGTGCCCTAAGGGTATATCCAAAAGAAAGTTTTCTTTGGAAAACCTAATCTATTTTTTTCTCTAAAAATTTACCAAATAATGAAGAAGGAAGAAAATTTCCAACTGGGTTGTTAGGTAGGAAGCCAATGCTTCAGAGAATTACTCAATTCTCCAGAAAATCAGCCAACGTAATAAACAGGGTTTTATTTTCAATAAAGGTAAAAGTAAAACATTTTATCTATATAATCTGTAAATAGCTAAATTTGCAGATTATTCTAAGGAGAACATGAACAGAATTATCAAATATGATCTTCCATTATTTTCCTATTCTTTGTCCTCTGATCATTTTGGTTGTTAATAAAACAACCTAACATCTAGAGAATGTGGAATATGACAAATGATCTCTTAAATATTAGGAAAACATTTTCAGCCATCATACCACTTTGTATTGTACAGATGTTCACACCTACTTCATTCACGCCTCCTCCTTTCAGCAACGAGCAAATCCCACCAATATAAGCTGCCCCGCTCCGGCTACTCTCAAATTGACTTCCCCTTTTAGAAAAGGAAATGGAAAATGCTTACTCTTCGCAGTTCAAATATCATTGCACCTCTCATTATTAATTTACCACACTTATTTTCTCAACGAAATGCATTTCTATACTACACATACCTGAGTAAGTGAGGAATGTGAATATGGTTTACACACATAGCCAAAGAAAAAAGTCTGAGGGATGTTTCCCCACATGAGCAATAATATCTTAAACAGGACCATACTTATTTTAAAAACTTACTAATATGAGGTATTCTGAGGATACAAAAATCACTTCTGTGTTTATTTCTGACCAAAATACATAACTTGAATCTCTTAATGACAAAACATCAGATAATCCCACAAGGAGGAACATTCTATAAAATAACTGACCTACACTCTTCAAAAATGTTAAGCCCAAAATACACAAAGAAAGTCTGAGGAGATCTCCCAAATTAAAGGAGACTAAAAAGACAGGACAATTAGATGCAATGCATGACCCCAGGTTGGGTCTGAATGGGGGGAGGGAATTAGCTATCAAAGACATTATTCAGATAACTGAAGAAATCTGAATATAGACTATGGGTTACTTAAAAGTCTTGTGCCCCCATTAAATTTTCTAGTTTTAGTAATTTACTCTGGTGATATAAGAGAATGTCTTTATTTTTAGGGAATATATATGTATTTAGTAGTGAAGGCCCAGTATGTGAGTATCTCCAACTTCCTCTCAAATGGTTCCAGGAAAAAAAAATTGATAGATAGAAAAATAAATGAAAGCGAAAAAAAGAAGGAAGGGAGGGAAAAAGGCATAGAAGGACAGAAGGAAGAAAATCATACACAAATGGGGCCAAACGTAAATAATTGATGAATCTGGGTAAAGAACATAAGGTATTTCCTTGTAGTATCCTTATAACTTTTCTGTAAATTTGAAATTGTATAAAACTTAAAAGTTATCTCAAAATACACTCTTTGACTTCCATTTAAACTTCCTTCAATAGTTCTTTTGATAACAGGTTTTTTATATGCTATAATATATAATTTGCTATTATATCACATATGCATTTTACCCCCCAAAAACTGAAACAGTGAGAAGAAATTAAAAATAAACTCCAGAAATACTAATGTCTCCCCTTGGAACCAAAACAAAGGTAACATTAACATTTAAAAGAAAGAAACTTAAAAGAATATAATTAATCTGTTAAGAATATTCTTTATAATATTACCAGTACTTTTACTCAATAAATGCTGATTAAAATATCTTAAAAATTAAATACAAATATATATTCAGTAATAAAATAATTCAAAATTAAACTTCTTACACTTTCATGACAATTTCAAACAATCTATACTTTAAAACTTCTTCCAAATGTATCTGCCATGTCAAATTCTAACTGCACTATACAGCAGAAAGGATATATCTCAGTCACAAGTAATAGAACATTCAACATGGAACCAAAAAAAGTAATAAATCATAAGTTACGTACGAAAAAAGGTGAACTGCATCACTTTTCTCTTTGATAAAATCCCTCCTGTATTTCATAAACTCACGTAGGGTGATCAATGGATTTTCAGATATGGCAAACTTGTTGTCAGCTGCCCAGGTTTCCATGGCAACCAATACTATCCTTGTCTTCAGTTGGTCCTTATAGATCTAGTATATTAACAAAGTGAACACACCAGCTATATACATGCAGTAAAATCAAATGATTTATGAACAGGACTATAAATCTTTTATTAAAACCCTTGCATTTTAGTTAAATGTAAACAACTCTACTGTCTTTGAGGGAGATAATTATTTTTTCTAATTCCTATGCATTTTCCTTGAGTAACAGAGAATCAAATTGTTTACCAACTAATTTCCAAAGAACAGAACACTAGTTAGAAACAAAAGATCACTTTTTGACAAATATTTGCACCCTTATTCAAGACACCCTGAGTCTATTTTCTGGCACCCTGGAAAAAGAATTTATGCATTCTTGGGTTTTCCAAGCAAAGAAAGGAACAACAAAAACACCCCAAGGATATAAGTTCTATGCAACCTAACTGGCCCCAATTAAACTCACACTGCCTTGTCAAGAAAAGATTCAGAAAGTGAACACAGTAGGATTACTTAGTGCATTATTCCCAGAGACCTAGGCACTCTCTTGAAAATAGCATAACTGCTGTACTGTTTCTCTGTATCTTTGTTAAGGGCTAGGACTCAACTTTTTATTTTTCAATGTGAAAAATATAAGAAGAATTTCAAGCGTAAATCCATGGGTAACTCTGACCACCGCCTTTTATCCTCTTCCCAGCCAGGGATCAAAATCAAGGAAGTCCACTGCAAGGTTACTAGGGACATGGAGGACACCTTGCCTGAAGGGCAATTCAGAGCACCGAAAATATATGAACCATATTATCCATTCTATTAGCAATCAGGAGAAGAAATTCCTCTATGGCAATACTAAGTAGAGTTGATACTTACCAAATCCGCCATGTTCACCACCGATTTTGCATATGTATTGGTATGTACCACTGAAAGCCGATGTTTTTTAAACTGAAAACAAACAAACCAGTGAAGGGTTTCCAAGGTCATCAGCAAGTAATCACCTCAGCAGACAAAAACATAAAGTAACTGAAATATCTCTACAGCTTTTTGTAAAAAAAAAAAATGTAAGAATTGAGAATTAGTTCTTTATATGTTGTATAGTCTAGGAAAGGCCCTTAAAGTTTGAGGCCTCAGTTGATTCAACTGTGAGATAAAATAAAAAAATACCTATTCCATCCATTTCACAAGTTTATTTTTATCACAGAATTGTTACTCAAAATGATAAAACATGAAAGTTGTCTATGAACTGCAAGACATGCAAATATAAGTAGGGTGGACAGCCAGAAAAATGTACGTGAATACTGCTGTACGTATAAAAACTTACAAGTTCTACAAGACTTAATCAGTAGGAAGAAGAAAAGTCCTAACGGGTTACAAAGAGGTAACTTAAAGGCTAGATGTGGATGCCATAAACCTTTTGTTTGGCCTCAGTAGTGTTTTAGAAACCAAGAACTATGTAAACCTGATTTCTGGCTTCCCTTAAAATTAGCATTCTCCCCATGGTGGTAACTAGCAAGACTAAGAGGCAGTTACTTCCATTAGACAGGCCATGTAACTTTGCTTTTGCCGTAGGCCTCAATCTCCTCCCCCATTGTTTTACTCCTGGCTTATTTCACTTGTGTTACCTGCCTATAGACATCTGAATCTGTGCTGTCCTAAAACATCCAAATATATGTTTTTATAACTTATTCTGATCTTGTAAAAACCTCAGGAAATAGTAACATTCACTGATTTCAAAGAGGTAGAAAGATAAAACTTAGTTCTAGCCTGAACAAAGAAGCACCCAATCTGGATATTATTATCATTATTATTATTATTATTATTATTATTAGCAACAATACATGATCAATATGTTTGTTTACTTAATCATATACAAATGAGACACTTTCCTTCAAATAAATCAAAGTATATTAAAATGCACTTGTACTTGAAATTAAGTGAAAATCAGCTATGTTCATCACTGAACATGTTTAGTTTAAAACAGTGGTTACATAGAACAATTAGCATTATAATTCACTGCTGTGCTATAAATGTAAGCTAGTGACTCCAACAAGTCCATGAGTTGAATATACACACACTCTGGGTCAAAATAAATGACTCAGCAAGAAGGAGGTTTTGCCAGGTTCCTATCCTAAAATCTTCACTGCTTGCCTATGTAAGCATTTCCACATGGTTTGTTACAAAGCAAGCCAGAAATTGAAAAGCTGCTTTTCTTTTCTTAGGATAAAGCTGTACATTTCAAACTAAAGTGTCACATTACTGGTGCCTCACTAATTTTTTTTCAATATAAAAATATTAATTAAGCAAATCCAAAGAGCTGACTAATTGTAAGTCAAATAAATATTTTTGGAACCTCACAAAATACTGCTAGTTACATCCACCTAAGAAAGTTTCTAATTTACAGGTTGTTACTGGCTAACAAATACTTCAGCCACTTAAATGTCTTCTCCAAGTAACAATTTTCTGGGTTTCTTGTTTCTTCTAAACATATTTTTGCACCAACCAGCTTTACCCACAGGGACAGACAAGTTCAAACAACAAACATTTCAGCAAATCCTACCATGAGATGATCGTTGACAATCATCAGTTCAATATATTTGGTCTCCTCCTCTACATTACGAGGATGTCGACGAAGCTGCAATATAGTAAAGGAAATAGCACCTAAATAAGCCCTCTGAACTTAGCTGTAACTAAAAAATATGTTACACATATGTCACACATTTTACTGTACCTTTTTTTCCAAACTCTCCTTATTTCCCCCACTCCTAGCCCCTGACAACCACTTTTCTACTCTTTTTTGTGAGTTTGACCTTTTTTTTTTTGATTCCACATAGAAGTGGTACCATACAATATCTTTCTTTGAATTATTTCATTTAGCATAATGTCCTCCACGTTCATCCATGTTGTCACAAATGACATGATTTTCTTTTTTTTTAAGGCTGAATGATACTCCACTGTATATATTTACCACATTTTCTTTTTTTAATTTTTTTTAACGTTTATTTGTTATTGAGAGACAGAGAGACACAGAGCATGAGCAGGGGAGGGGCCAAGAGATGGAGAGACACAGAATCTGAAGCAGGCTACAGGCTCTGAGCTGTTAGCACAGAGTCCCACACGGGGCTCAAACTCACAAACTGCGAGATCATGACCTGAGCCAAAGTCCAACGCTCAACAAACTGGGCCACCCAAGCACCCCCCACATTTTCTTGATCCATTCATTTGTTGATGGACACTTACACTGATAAGACTGTATTGTTTAATTGAAATATATACACACACATACACATATTATATATATATCAAATCATCCCATTGTACAGTTGTACATCCCATTGTACATCCCATTGTACACACACAATCAGTGTGTGTGTGTGTATACACATTATACATATATATATATATATATATATATCAAATCATCCCATTGTACACTTCAAGTATCTCATAATTTTATTTGTGAATTAAGCTTCAATAAGGCTGAAAAAATGTTTTTAATTTTAAAAAACAAAAATGTATGAGAGAAATAAAACTTCCACTTTCATTCCTTCAGAATTCTTTTTTTCATTTTCATCAATTTTAACCTAGTTTTTGAATAGGTAATACATTTATATGGTTTAAAGAATTATCAAAATGTTCAGGGTCAAAATCTTCCTCTCACTTCTGTTCCCTATCTACCTAGTTGTTAACCCTTCCCCCACAATTGGTATAGCACAGTTACTTGTTTCTTCCAGAAATATTTATGCATATAAAATCAAATTAACATTTATTTTACTTGGTACTTCCACTTATTTCACTAGCTTTTGCATGAGGGTATTTTCACTTACCAGTATATCTTGGAGATAACATATGGAGGGCATGCTTTCCATTTAATTTAAGCTCCTGCGGATCTCTGAGAGGATACAGGGAGTGTCTGATGGACACTTTTATTCTACAATCTCCAAATCTGGGACTGAGAATGTCCCTCCTTCTTCTGGTACATTTTAAGGGATCTCCCAAATGATATAAGAGCTTTTGTTAGGATAGTTTTGAGAGCTTCCAGGAAGTCTTGGATTATCTAGTACAGCTCGATTATATGTCTGTTTAACAATGAATTTTCTCCACCTTCAAAATCATGATTAGTGGATGCCACCAGTAGGAGACACGAAGGCAGCCATATGCCTTTGTTCCCTGCAGTCAGTCTATAACACAGTCTTTAACAAGATCTATAAAATTAAGTCTTAATTTTTTTTAATGTTTATTTTTGAGAGAGAGAGAGAGAGACAAAGCACAAGAGGGGAGGGGGCAAGAGAGAGGGACACACAGAATCTGAAGCAGGCTCCAGACTCTGAGCTGTCAGCACACAGCCCGACACAGGGCTTGAACTAATAGACTGCGAGATCATGACCTGAGCCAAAGTTGGATGATCAACCGACTGAGCCACCCAGGTGCCCCAATTCTTTCCATTATGCTATCTTTGGTATCCATTTTTTCAGTAAATCTTTTTATTCACTTGTCCAATGGCTATTTTTGTGATGAGAGTATATAAGCAAACCTAACCAATGCATGAATATTTGCTTTCAGAGCTGCATTTAAAATAAACTAAAAAAATTGCTGCCATGTGGATTTTGTTCCAGTGTTAATTGCATTCCCAAATTTTAAAACTTATTTTAAAATTAAAAACCCTTATTACACCAAGTTGATAGAATTCTCAGTTTGGAAACCAAGTAGTAGTATAAACTGCATCCAATGACCTGAGGCTTTTTAAAAGTGGATGTTTTAGGATGACAGTATCTGCTTTGTAATTGTGGAAGAGACCTGAGTCTTACCAGTTATCACAGCAGAGTTTCTAACAAGACTCAACATTTTCTCAATGTCAGAGACTTGCCATATTGGCCACACAGCATTCTAGCACCTCACCTCTGTGGGTCCACAGCTGTCTCAGAAAAAGAAATCTAGTGTCTGTCTGCCTTCAAATGACTGGATGTCACAGATGTTTATGAAGAACTTCAAGGAATGCGTCAAAAGAAAACTATCCTGTTCTCTGATCTCATAAGTCATGAAAATAAATATTATTTCAAATTAAATCCTGTTGGCATCTTTATTTAACTGGGCCTCAATATGTATGTATATTCACAAAATATATAAAGCTCATGTAGCAATTCATAGAACACAAGGGCTTCTGAGAGGCAGTATATAAAGTATATATGGTTATAAAAATACCAGACTTCCTAGGTCAGAATCTGAACTCCACCACTGGATAACTCACTATAACCCTGGGCAAGTTTCTTAAGCTTCTCATGCTTCAATGTCCTTATCAGTAAAATGGGGATAATAATAATACATTCCTTATAAGATTGTTAGGAGAATCAAATGTATTAATATAATTTAAATTCTTAGAATAGGACCAGGCACAAGTAACCTGTGCCTCAATAAAAATAAGCAATTTTATTCACATTAGATATGTGTCTGTAAACTCATTTTATGTCATACTTATAAACATATTTAAACAGAAGATGATTGGTTTCTTCAACTGTGTGATCTTACTAGAGATCTATTTCCATCATCCTATGTTTTTTATGCCAAACACCCATACATAATGTATGATATTTTAATTCTAATAACCGGAGTTCTGTTCTTTCTTTTCCTCTCCTTTTCTTTTTTGAGTATACTAGACATATAATGTTACATTAGTTTCAGTATACAACACAGTGATTCAACTTCTAAGTTATGCTGTGCTCATCACAAGTGTAGCTGCCATCTGCGACCATACAGGCTATTGCAATATCAGTGACTATATTCTCTGTGCTGCCCTTTATCTCTGTGACTTGCTCATTCCATAACTGGAAGCCTGTGTCTCTCACTCTCCTTCTCCCATTTTTCCCATGACTCCACCCACTTCCCTCTAGCAATCACCTGTTTGTTCTCTATATTTACTGGTTTGATTCTGCTTTTTGTTTGTTTATTCATTTATTTTTTAGATTCCACAAAGTGAATGAAATCGTACGGTATTGTGATGAGCAGAGTTCTTATTATGCCTAAAGCATTTGCCAGTTCTATGATTCTGGTCATTTTCACATTCGAAGACATCATTTTTTTTCCTG